>NC_133159.1:111640890-111971202 GCF_040802235.1 Manis javanica | reverse complement strand
AGAGAGCCAACACAAATCAACAGTATCAGAAACGAGAAAGGAAAAATCACGACGGACCCCACAGAAATACAAAGAATTATTAGAGAATACTATGAAAACCTATATGCTAACAAGCTGGGAAACCTAGGAGAAATGGACAACTTCCTAGAAAAATACAAGCTTCCAAGACTGACCCAGAAAGAAACAGAAAATCTAAACAGACCAATTACCAGCAACGAAATTGAAGCAGAAATAAAAAAACTACCAAAGAACAAAACCCCCAGGCCAGATGGATTTACCTCAGAATTTTATCAGACATACAGGGAAGACATAATACCCATTCTCCTTAAAGTTTTCCAAAAAATAGAAGAGGAGGGAATACTCCCAAACTCATTCTATGAAGCTAACATCACCCTAATACCAAAACCAGGCAAAGACCCCACCAAAAAAGAAAACTACAGATCAATATCCCTGATGAATGTAGATGCAAAAACACTCAACAAAATATTAGCAAACTGAATTCAAAAATACATCAAAAGGATTGTACACCATGACCAAGTGGGATTCATCCCAGGGATGCAAGGATGGCACAACATTCGAAAGTCCATCAACATCATCCACCACATCAACAAAAAGAAAGACAAAAACCACATGATCATCTCCATAGATGCTGAAAAAGCATTTGACAAAGTTCAACATCCATTCATGATAAAAACTCTCAGCAAAATGGGAATAGAGGGCAAGTACCTCAACATAATAAAGGCCATCTATGAAAAACCCACAGCCAACATTATATTGAACAGCGAGAAGCTGACAGCTTTTCCTCTGAGATTGGGAACTAGATAGGGATGCCCACTCTCCCCACTGTTATTTAACATAGTACTGGAGGTCCTAGCCATGGCAATCAGACAAAACAAAAAAATACAAGGAATTCAGATAGGTAAAGAAGAAGTTAAACTGTCACTATTTGCAGATGACATGATACTGTACATAAAAAACCCTAAAGACTCCACCCCAAAACTACTAGAACTGATATCGGAATACAGCAGAGTTGCAGGATACAAAATCAACACACAGAAATCTGTGGTTTTCCTATACACTAACAATGAACCAACAGAAAGAGAAATCAGGAAAACAACTCCATTCACAATTGCATCAAAAAAAATAAAATACCTAGGAATAAACCTAACCAAAGAAGTGATAGCCTTTTACTCTGAAAACTACAAGTCACTCAAGAGAAATTAAAGGGGACACTGACAAATGGAAACGCATCCCATGCTCGTGGCTAGGAAGAATTAATATCATCAAAATGGCCATCCTGCCCAAAGCAATATACAGATTTGATGCAATCCCTCTGAAACTACCAGCAACATTCTTCAATGAACTGGAACAAATAATTCAAAAATTCATATGGAAACACCAAAGACCCCGAATATCCAAAGCAATACTGAGAAAGAAGAATAAAGTAGGGGGGATCTCACTCCCCAACTTCAAGCTCTATTATAAAGCCATAGTAATCAAGACAATTTGGTACTGGCACAAGAACAGAGCCACAGACCAATGGAACAGACTAGAGAATACAGACATTAACCCAGACTTATATGGTCAATTAATATTTGATAAAGGAGCCATGGACATACAATGGCAAAATGACAGTCTCTTCAACAGATGGTGCTGGCAAAACTGGACAGCTACGTGTAGGAGAATGAAACTGGACCATTGTCTAACCCCATATACAAAAGTAAATTCAAAATGGATCAAAGACCTGAATGTAAGTCATGAAACCATTAAACTCTTGGAAAAAAACATAGGCAAAACCCTCTTAGACATAAGCATGAGTGACCTCTTCTTGAACATATCTCTCTGGGCAAGGAAAACAACAGCAAAAATGAGCAAGTGGGACTATATTAAGCTGAAAAGCTTCTGTACAGCGAAAGACACCATCAATAGAACAAAAAGGAACCCTACAGTATGGGAGAGTATATTTGAAAATGACACATCTGATAAAGTCTTGGCGTCCAGAATATATAAAGAGCTCACACACCTCAACAAACAAAAAACAAATAACCCAATTAAAAAATGGGCAGAGGAACTGAACAGACAGTTCTCTAAAACAGAAATACAGATGGCCAAGAGACACATGAAAAGATGCTCCACATTGCTAATTATCAGAGAAATGCAAACTAAAACTACAATGAGGTATCACCTCACACCAGTAAGGATAGCTGCCATCCAAAAGACAAACAACAACAAATGTTGGCGAGGCTGTGGAGAAAGGGGAACCCTCCTACACTGCTGGTGGGAATGTAAATTAGTTCAACCATTGTGGAAAGCAGTATGGAGGTACATAAAAATGCTCAAAATAGACTTACCATTTGACCCAGGAATTGCACTCCTAGGAATTTACCCTAAGAACGCAGCAATCAAGTATGAGAAAGACCAATGCACCCCTATGTTTATCGCAGCACTATTTACAATAGCCAAGAATTGGAAGCAACCTAAATGTCCATCGATAGATGAATGGATAAAGAAGATGTGGTACATATACACAATGGAATACTGCTGAGCCATAAGAAAAGGGCAAATCCTACCATTTGCAGCAACATGGATGGAGCTGGAGGGTATTATGCTCAGTGAAACAAGCCAAGCGGAGAAAGAGAAATACCAAATGATTTCACTCATCTGAGGAGTATAAGAACAAAGGAAAAACTGAAGGAACAAAATAGCAGCAGAATCACAGAACTCAAGAATGGACTAACAGGTACCAAAGGGAAAGGGACTGGGGTGGATGGGTGGGTAGGGAGGGATAAGGGAGGGGGAGAAAAAGGTGGGTATTAAGATTAGCATGCATGGGGGGTGGGAGAAAGGGGAGGGCTGTACAACACAGAGAAGACAAGTAGTGATTCTACAACATTTGCTACGCTGATGGACAGTGACTTTAAAGGGGTATATAGTGGGGACCTGGTATAGGGGAGAGCCTAGTAAACAAAATATTCATCATGTAAGTGTAGATTAATGATAAAAAAAAAGCAGTTTCTGTGTGGTGACCTCCAATGAGTTCTACACAATGATACAAAGTGCATATAAAAGTGTAGGCATAGGGTCTATTTGTGTTTATACAGAGGATCAAAGCCTAATTTGGCTACCCGAAAATGAACTAAGATACGATATGAAAAAGAACTTCCAATATCAGCACTCTTGGGAAGACTCATGCCAGAAGATGACCATCAAAAACTCCAACAAAGATCCATGCACTGCTACAGGTGTAGCTGCACTCATCCCACCAGTTCCTGGACTTGCCATGGGAATGAAGAAGGAGATATACAGCAAAACAACAAATTTGACTGGATCTAAACTGTTGGAACTCAACCAAGAATTAGGAGAAGTCCAAATTGTAGCGCTCCAAAATCTTACAACTACAGACTATTTACTGTTAAAAGAACATATGGGATGTGAACAGTCCCCAGGAATGGGTTGTTTTAATTTGTCTGATTTCTCTCAGACTGTTCAAGTTCAGTTGGAGAATATTCACCATATTATAGATAAGTTTTCACAAATGCCTCAGGTGCCTAACTGGTTTTCTTGGTTTCACTGGAGATGGCTGGTAATTACAAGTATGCTTTGGTTACATAACTGTACTCCTATTATGTTAATGTGTGTGTGCAATTTAATTAGTAGTTTAAAACCTATACATGCTGAAGTTACTCTACAAGAAGGTATGTCAAAGAAATAATCAATCTTCCCAGGTTTTCTTCCACCTGCTACTTCTATAGCTTTTCTTCTTCCTTCCTAATTATAACCCTTAAGTAGAATTCATGCCTCATATCAAATTTACCAAGTATCATAATTCTTCCAAGTGGTAAAGACACCTCAAGACAAATGCTGGGCATAGAAGCCACAGGGCATAAAATATGCAAAGAAGTAAAAAGCTTACCTTTTCAAACAATAAGGCTTCTCTCTCACTTACCAACTTAACATTTCTCTGTATGGCCCCAGAAGATGACTGGTTAGCCAGAGACGGGTAAGATTTCTCAAGGGAGGAACAACCTAAGACAGGCACAGTCGCAGGGGGGCCATCAGGTGAGAAAATGGGGATCAACAGAGGTGAGGCTTAGGAACCCCCCCCGTTCTGAGAGAAATCTTCTGCATACGTGGATGTTTTATTGCCCTTGTCTAGCTTGGATTAACACATAGTCTACAGGCACACACCTGATCATCTACATTTGCTCTCTTACAACACTAAACTATGTTTTCTACCTTTATCTTGTATCTACCTACCACTTTAGCATTTTATTAAAAATAATAATAATAAAGAGAGAAATGTGGTATCCACATATAAATCAAGTATAAAAATCAAATGAACATTCATATTTGAACTGACTGTTTATAGTTCATAATGCATGATCAAAACCAAAAGCCTCTGTGATGACTGCCCTTGTAAGGTTCACCATGTAACTTATTCACTATGTAAGAATTTGTTCTCCATGTAAGAACTTGTTTGTTATGCTTCAGAAGATTGGAGACTGATGGAAATTAGGATTGGGGTGGATTAATGATTGTGGATTGAGCACTGACCCCCCTATACAGAATTTTATTGTGGTTAACAACCATTTGATCAATAAATATGAGAGATGTCCTTACAAAAAAAAAAAAAAGTACACACTTCCAATTGTAAAATAAATAAGTAACCGGGATGTAATGTATAGCATAAGGAATATAGTCAAAATATTGTGACAACTTGGTATGGTGATAGCTGGTACCTAGAATTATCATGTATATAAATGTTAAATCACTGTGTTGTACACCTGAAACTAATGTAATACTGTGTGTCAACTACCCTTCAATAAAAAAAAAAAAAAGAAAGTTAGACAAACACCTACCGTATGATCCAGCAATCCCACTCCTAGGTATTTGATCAAGAGAAATAAAAACTTATGTTCACACAAAAATTTGTATACACGTTAATCATGGTTTATTCATGGAAATAATCCAAATGGGTAAAGAAACGGTGGTACATCCATAGACTGAAATACTACTACTCAACAATAAAAGGAATGAATTACTGAATATAAAATCAACTACATGAATCTTTATGCACTATTCTAAGGGGAGAAGCCTCAGAAGGCTTCATGCTGTATTATTCAATTTATATGACATTCTGGAAAAGGAAAACTGTAGGGATGGAGAACCAATCAGCCTCCACCAGGGACTTGGGGTGGGAATGCCGGTGACCACAAAGGACCAGGAGGGATTGAGGGTGGCAGACTGTGCTGCATCATCATTGGGCTGGTTACACAGCCCCATGTTTGTCAAAACTCAGAACTCTACACTGAAAGGGGTACATTCTATGCAGTAATTTATAAAATAAGAAAAAGTGCCATGCAAGTACAAACTATTATTAATAGTCATCTACTTAGCAGCTCAAATAATGAGTTTGAATGGCATTACATTCAAAATTACACAATTTTGAATGAGATGACCTAGTTGGTAACTTTGTCTCCTATACTTGTCCTCAAGCGAACCCCACCGCAGCCCTGCAAAGTGGCAGGCAAGCCTCTTTCTTCTCTCTACCAGGTGAAGCTTGGAGTTGTTCAATTATTTGATAATTTCATGGAACACTAGCTACCATCTTAACTTAGTTTTCTAATTTCTGCTCTTTCTTCTTGCAATGCCATCATGCTGTTTAGGAGTTTTGCTCCTGGAATCCCAGAGCAGCCAGTGAAGGGAGTGGGGAAGACAAAAAAAAAAAAAAGTAAAAATAAAATCCCCCCAAAATCCATTGGTTAAGAACAGGAACAACATCAGACCATTGGATTTTTGAAACTCTCTACCTGCCTTTCCCTAGCGCCTCAGGTGGGATCCTCTGTGGCCTTTCTGTCTCGATCAAGGTTGCTCTTTCCTCCCTGCAGATTAAAGTGTGACTCAGGCAGCTCAGCTGGGGCCTCTCTGGTTGTGGGAAAACAACAGAGACTCCATGCCTTCCAAAAATTGGTCCCCTTGCAATTCACCCGCGGCACCCTTCCCCAGGCCATGGCAGTCGTGGAGCTGGCCACCAGAGTCCCATGGCCAGAATAAACCACAGAAACCATAGGGTGACAAGACTCGCCTAATCAAGAGGACTATGATGGACAAATGGGTGCAGGTGCTGAGCAGTTAAATACTTCTTTGTCTTACCCTGTGCATGAGAAAGATGGCACTGACCTGGCCAGTCAATGTCTGCCTTTTTCTGTATCTTAAGAGTCATTAATGTTTGTACCACATGTTATAATAAATGAAGTGTTTTCACGTGTGAGATGATTTGATCCTCCTGACAGAGGAAATGATATTCCTGCCATCCTTGTCTGCCGGTGAGAAAATAAAGACAGAAAACTAAGCTAAATCTACCTCTCTGAATTAAGCTAAGATCCAGCTAAAAATTGGTGAAGCACAACTTGAACCCATCATCTACATCCAAAGTACACATTCTTTTTTTCCCCTTTAGTCCACATTCTTTTCCTTTCACCCCTCTGCCTTTTCTTCCTACACCCAGGGGGCACAGCACCTGCCCTCGTCAAGCACACAGGCTGGCAGAACCATCCTGGGCCTGCTGATGGTGAATCAATGCTTCAGGATATGCTACTGAACAGCTCCTCACTGGGAATTGTTTGTTATAATGTTCCTGCCATTCACGAATCTTTTAAACCAACTTATGTTTATTTAAACCCATTAAGCCTTTGGGAGGAAATAAGTTCTTCAAGTATTATCCTGCCCTATATAAAATGATTTTTCTTTTTTTATTTCCCTTGAACTGACTGCTTCCAAATTATAGTAATTGTTCTGTATTCCTACCCTTTCAGGTTACATGAGCACGGTCATTCCAGTCATGCCTTCCATGGTTTACTTACACGTTCTGCTCCGTCACAGTGTTCGCTTTTTGGGGGTCTACCTGAGTTCTTGTCCAAAGAGGGTAATTGGCAGGGAGACCTCATTTCCATATGGTTCCAGGGCAAGGACTCCAGTGATGCCTCCCCAGCTAGTGCCCACACATAGGGAAGACTTTCAGAGGGTTTGCAGAGCAGAATAAAATGATGTTTCCCTCTAATTAAGGATTTTACTTCCTCAAAAGAAAAGGGGTGTAAACTGCGACAACTGTTTTATTCTTCAAAGCCTGCCCTGCTGTCACATCGTATTTCTTCTGTGCTCACAGTCTGGCAGCTCACCTCACCCCACACAACCCAGTTCCACTTACCCTCCTGCAGGCTGGGGCAGGCCCCCTCCCAGCGCCCATCAGGGTGGGAGCTTCTGCGCTGCCTAATTACCTGCCCCGTGGAAGCCAGGAGGAGACCAGCCCCAGCTGGGGCCCAGCTGCAGTGAGATGGAATATTAAGACATTTTCCTTTCTTCCAAGTCCTTGTTAATTCTTCCTGCTGGTGATTAGCCGGTTACTTTTAGCTCCATCTAAGCTCCCTGGTTGGTATTCAGGACTGATTTAGACAGCACTGAGGCACACTCAACACGTGAATGCTCTGATTCCGTTTGGTCCCATTGAAGTGATAAAATGAAGCTGCGGGAGGCCCATCCTCCAGCTCCCCAGGTGCATCCGAGCCAGCTGCTGCCTTCAAGGGTAGGCTTCTGGCTAAAGGGTCTGTGGCTCTGGGACCAGGGACAAAGTCCTACAGGAAGGACCTGGAAAATGAGCGATTTGGAAGCCACAAGGGGAGGTAGAAATAACACAGCCCTGGGAATAAGGAAACCGAGGCTTCAGTCCACACTGTCACCAGCTAGCTTACCTGCTAGCAGTGTAACACCAGACAAATTATCTGCCTTTTCCGATCCGTCAGCCAAACAGCGTAGCTTGACCGATTGGCCCCTAGGTCCTTTTCAGGTCTAAAATATTACTGAGTCACCAAGTAAAATGAAGACGCTCAAGCCTGTGTGAGGACATCTTGAAAATGAGAGGCAGGTACCTCCTCTTGCCTTCGTCCTTTGGTCTATCTGGCTTCCCTTTCCCGAGGCTGATCCTTGGATGCAGGGGTTGCTCTCTCTCCCCATCCCTGCCTCAGCCCCTTCCCTCTTCACGTCAATCCCGGGGGTAAGCTGCCTTCCCTAGAATTCCTAGAGGTGTGAGGCCTGCTCAGAGCCCATGTAAATGCAGCAGAAAAGCCTGCCTGGGGAGATGTGAACACCTCAGTGAAGTTCTGTGAGTCAGATGGAGGAAGCCACTGGGCTAAGAAAGCAATCGGTTTCCATTCCATTTAACCAGCCTAGGAATGACGAGTTCTAAATTATGGACCTGGCTATAGCACTTCAAGCAAATACAGACTCTCAAGGCTGTTCAAAAGAATGTGGGCGTGGCCATTTCCCAGCAGCTCACTTTCCTTCTGTGTGGGGGCAGGGGCAGGGCCTGCCCTTCCCCTGGGATGTCCTCCCTTCCTCGTTTGTAGCACACGGGGAGAGCAGCTGCCTGGCTCATAATCAATCTTATGAATTCATAATGTAATTCGGCCCAGTGCCTGGCACACAGTAGGCACCGCTCTGCCTTTCTATTGCCCTGGTTGGAATTCATTAAAAATAGCCAGCTGTGGCCGAGTGCCCCCTCTGGGCCGAGTAGTGTGCAGCATAGGGTGTGTGCACTGCTTCACGATGAGGACCACTAGTCTTCCTTTTCACAGATTAAAAAGTACGGGAGGCAAGCCACTGGCACAAGCTCACACTCTAAGTGTGAAGCTGGACTTGAGCCCAGGCTCTCTGAGAGCAGAGACTGAGCTCTTGGCCACCTATGTGTGTATATGTGCATGTGTGTATATGAATATGTACAGCATCTGCATATGAAGAAATGATTTTTTTAAATGTGTACCTTCTTGAGGGCTGCACTTTTTAAAATTCTCATAAGCCCTGCATGAGTAGATTTTAATGGATATTTTATTGATAAATCAAAACTACGACCAGGCCCTTATCACCTTTAAAGCTTTCATAACCAACCGCACATTCCGCTCTGTCATTTCTCTTGTACAGAAGCACATGACAAATACTGCATCCCCAACACTCTTCTGCATTTCCTCCAGCTCATTTTCCAGTTCATGGATTGTGAGATGAGCGCAATTTTGTGCAAGCCAAATCAGCCACGGATCTCATCAATGAAGGTGCCTCAGGCGCCAAGACCTCTCCTGGGCTTCCTCAATCAAGGCCCCAGGCCTTTCCTTCACTGTCACCTGCTCAGTGTCACTGCTGAGTGTGAAGCTGGCAAGCAGCCCTGGGCCCCTCTCTCAGTCTTCTTTGTGGGCACAGCTTTACTGAGCTGACCTCTGGTCCCCCATAACCCGGTCAAAGTATGACAATCACTTCTGAAATATGTTGAAAACATAACAGGCATGGGGACAGTCAAGCATCGCTAACCTGTGTCTGTGAGGCAAACATGGGAGTTCAAGTGTGTTTACCTTTAAAAGGTTTCCACCACTTCCACTGGGACTGTGCCTTGAGTGGCCAGGAATCCCTCAGGTTGCAGTTAAAATAGTCCAGCGGGGATAAAAGTACAGCACTCTGGCTGCCTCTGCAAGCCTGGGTCAGGCAGGACCAGTCCTCTCTGGCTGGGATCCCAGGCTGCCTTGCCCTGCCTAACCACAGCCCTGGGCTCTCTGTACCCAACACAGCGTATGTGAGCGGCCCCACCCAGCTGCTGCAGGGGGAGAGTTCTTGAAACTGCTGCTGTTTGCACAAAGGTCACACAAAGCCAAGCCCAATGCATCATTTTTTAATGGTCCTTCCTGCAAGCAGGTCTTACTTGAAGGAACCCCAGTGGGCAGACACTGGCGCCTGCCTTACTGAGTTTTGGAATTAAAGGAAACTCTTGTAAACCTTCTAATTTGGGGACTACACATTTTATTGCACCCATAAACAGCACCCAATCCCACAACAGGTGCACCTGGGCACTTGGTTAAATAATAAACGCAGTCAGTCATCTTTGTTTCTTTCATCCTGCCCAGCAGGCTCGTGAACAGCAGGGGAGGGGCAGCCATCAGAGCCCTGGGGTTGCATTGCTCCCTGGGAATCAGAGAGGGAGCATCCCCACCTTGAACTCAGGGAGTACAGTGTGGATGTTGACACACAGGGCAGTTCTCCCACACCTACATGGTGAGGGGACCAGTTCCCATACCGGTGGTCCAGCTGTGTGCCCTTGGGCAGGCTATTTAACCATCCTTTATTTTTTTTTATTAGGGTATTATTGATATACACTTATGAAGGTTTCGCATGAAAAAACAATATGGTTACTACATTCACCCACATTATCAAGTCTACACCCATACCCCAGTGCAGTCACTGTCCATCAGCGTAGTAAGATGCCACAGATTCACTATTTGCCTCCTCCGTGCTACACTGATCTCCCCGTGGTCCCCCACACCATGTGTACTAAACATAATATCCCTCGATCCCCTTCTCCCTCCCTCCCTACCCACCCTCCCACACCCTTCCCCTTTGGTAACCTTTAGTCCGTTCCTGGAGTCTGTGAGTCTGCTGCTATTTTGTTCCTTCAGTTTTGCTTCATTGTTACACTCCACAAATGAGGAAAATCATTGGCACTTGTCTTTCTCCACCTGGCTTATTTCACTGAGCATAATACCCTCTAGCTTCATCAATGTTGCTACAAATGGTAGGATTTGTGTCTTTCTTATGGCTGAATAGTATTCCCTTGTGTATATGTACCACCTGTTCTTTATCCATTCATCTATTGATGGACACTTAGGTTGCTTCCATATCTTGGCTATTGTATAAAGTGCTGCAATAAACATGTGTGCATATGTCTTTTTGAATCTGAGAACTTGTATTCTTTGGGTAAATTCCAAGGAGTGGGATACCCGGGTCAAATGGTATTTCTGTTTTTAGTTTTTTGAGGAACCTCCATATTGCTTTCCACAATGGTTGAACTAGCTTACATTCCATCAGCAGTGTAGGAGGGTTCCCCTTTCTCCACATCCTCACCAGCATTTGTTTTTAGTCTTTTCGATGCTGGCCATCTTTACTGGTATGAGGCAATATCTCATTGTGGTTTTAATTTGCATTTGCCTGATGATTAGTGATGTGGAGCATCTTTTCATGTGCCTGTTGGCCATCTGAATTTCTTCTTTGGAGAACTGTCTCTTCATATCCTCTGCCCTTTTTTAATCAGATTATTTGCTTTTTGGATGTTGAGGCTTGTAAGTTCTTTATATATTTTGGATGTTAACCCCTTGTCTGATATGTCATTTACAAATATATTCTCCCATACTGTAGGATGCCTTATGTTCTATTGATGGTGTCCTTGGCTGTAGAGAAACTTTTTAGTTTGATGTAGTCCCATGAGTTCATTTTTGCTTTTGTTTCCCTTTCTCAAGGATATGCAATCAGGAAGAAGTTGCTCATGCTTATATTCAAGAGACGTTTGCCTATATTGTGTTCTAAGAGTTTTACGGTTTCATGACTTACATTTAGGTCTTTGATCCGTTTCGAGTTTAGTTTTGTGTATGGGGTTAAACAATAAACCAGTTTCATTCTCTTGGATGTAACTGTCCAGTTTTGCCAACACCAGCTGTTGAAGAGGCTGTCATTTCCCCATTGTATGTCCATGGCTCCTTTATCATGTATTAATTGACCATATATGGTTGTGTTTATATCAGGGCTCTCTAGTCTGTTCCATTGGTCTATGGGTCTGTTCTTGTGCCACTACCAAATTATCTTGATTACTGTGGCTTTGTAGTAGAGTTTGAAGTTGGGGAGCATAATCCCCCCGCTTTCTTCTTCCTTCTCAGGATTGTTTTGGCTATTCCGGGTCTTCTGTGGTTCCATATGAATCTTAGAATGATTTTCTCTAGCTCATTGAAGAGTGCTGTTGGAATTTTAATAGGAATTACATTGAATCTGTAGGTTGCTTTGGGCAGGATGGCCATTTTGACAATATTACTTCTTCCTACCCATGAGCATGGGATGCGTTTCCATTTATTGGTATCTTCTTTAATTTCTCTCATGAGTGTCTTGTAGTTTTCAGAGTATAGGTCTTTCACTTCCTTGGTTAGGTTTATTCCTAGGTATTTTATTCTTTTGGCTGTAACTGTGAATGGAATTGTGTTCCTTATTTCTCTCTCTGCTATTTCATTGTTAGTGTATAGGAATGCCACAGATTTCTGCATATTAATTTTGTATCCTGCAACTTTGCTGAATTCAGATGTTAGATCTAGTAGTTTTGGAGTGAATTCTTTAGGGTTTTTATGTACAATATCATGTCATCAGCAAACAGGGACAATTTAACTTCTTCCTTGCCTATCTGGATGCCTTTTATTTCTTTGTGTTGTTTCTGATTGCCATGGCTAGGACCTCCAGTACTATGTTGAATAGAAATGGGGACAGTGGGCATCCTTGTCTTGTTCCTGATCTTAAAGGAAAAGTTTTCAGCTTCTCGCTGTTAAGTAAAATGTTGGCTGTGGGTTTGTCATATATGGCCTTTATTATGTTGAGGTACTTGCCCTCTATACCTATTTTGTTGAGAGTTTTTATCATGAATGGATGTTGAATTTTGTCGAATGCTTCTTCAGCATCTATGGAGATGATCATGTGGTTTTTATCCTTTCTGTTGATGTGGTGGATGATGTTGATGGATTTTTGAATGTTGTACCATCCTTGCATCCCTGGAATAAATTTTACTTGATCATGATGGATGATCTTTTTGATGTATTTTTGAATTCAGTTTGCTAATACTTTGTGGAGTATTTTTGCATCTGTGTTCATCAGGGATATTGGTCTGTAATTTTCTTTTTTAGTGGTGTTTTTGTCTGGTTTTGGTATTAGAGTGATGCTGGCCTCATAGGATGAGTTTGGGAGTGTTCCCTCTTCTTCTGTTCTTTGGAAAACTTTAAGGAGAATGGGTATTAGGTCTTCACTAAATGTTTGATAAAATTCAGCAGTAAAGCCATCTGGGCCAGGAGTTTTGTTGTCAGGTAGGTTTTTGGTTACCAGTTCAATTTCATTGCTGCTAATTGGTCTGTTCGTATTTTCTGTTTCTTTCTGGGTCAGCCTTGGAAGGTTGTATTTTTCTAGAAAGTTGTCCATTTCTTCTAGGTTATCCAGTTTGTTAGTATATAATTTTTCATAGTATTCTCTAATAATTCTTTGTATTTCTGTGGTGTCCATAGTGATTTTTCCTTTCTCAGTTCTGATTCTGTTTATGTGTAGACTCTCTTTTTTTCTTGATAAGTCTGACTAGGGGTTTATCTATTTTGTTTGTTCTCAAAGAACCAGCTCTTGCTTTCATTGATTCTTTCCATTGTTTTATTCTTCTCAATTTTATTTATTTCTGCTGTAATCTTTATTATGTCCCACCTTCTACTGACTTTGGGCCTCATTTGTTCTTCTTTTCCTAGTTTTGTTAATTTTGAGTTTAGACTGCTCATATGGGATTGTTCTTCTTTCCTGAGGTAGGCATGTATTGCAATATGCTTTCCTCTTAGCATGGCCTTCGCTGCATCCCACAGATTTTGCGCTGTTGAATTATTGTCATTTGTCTCTGAATATTGCTTGATCTGTTTTTATTTGGTGATTGATCCATTGGTTACTTAGGAGTATGTTGTGAAGCCTCCATGTGTTTGTGGGATTTTTCATTTTCTTTGCATAATTTATTTCTAGTTTCATACCTTTGTGGTCTGAGAAACTGGCTGTTACAATTTCAATCTTTTGGAATTTACTGAGGCTCTCTTTGTGTCCTAATATATGATCTAATCTTGAAAATGTTCTATGTGCACTTGAGAAGAATGTGTATTCTTCTGCTTTTGGGTGTAGAGTTCTGTAGATGTCTGTTAGGTCCATCTGTTCTAGTGTGTTGTTCAGTACCTCTGTCTCCTTACTTATTTTCTGTCTGGTTGATCCATCCTTTGGAGTGAATGAAGTGTTGAAGTCTCCTAGAATGAATGCATTGCATTCTATTTCCCCTTTTAATTCTCTTAATATTTGTTTCACATATGTAGGTGCTCCTGTACTGGATGCATAGATATTTATAATGGTTATATCTTCTTGCGGGATTGCCCTTTTATCATTATGTAATGTCCTTCATTGTCTCTTGTGACTTTTTTGTTTTGAAGTCTATTTTGTCTGATACAAGTACTGCAACTCCTGCTTTTCTCTTCCTATTAGTTGCGTGAAATGTCTTTTCCCATCCCTTCACTTTTAGTCTGTGCATGTCTTTGGGTTTAAAGTGAGTCTCTTGTAGGCAGCATATAGATGGGTCTTGTTTTTTTATCCATTCAATGATTCTGTGTCTTCTGATTGGTGCATTCAGTCCATTTACATTTAGGGTGATTATCGATAGGTATGTACTTATTGTCATTGCAGGCTTTAGATTCTTGGTTACCACAGGTTCAAGGTTAATTTCCTGACTATCTAAGAGTCTAACTTAACTCACTTAATATGTTATTACAAGCACTATCTAAAGGTTCTTTTTTTTCTCCTCCTTTTTCTTCCTGCTCCATTCTTTATATATTAGGTATCATATTCTGTACTTTTTGTGTGTCCCTTGATTGACTTTGGGGGTAGTTAATTTAATTTTGCATTTGCTTAGTAATTAGCTGTTCTCCTTTCTTTACTGTGGTTTTATTACCTCTGGTGACAGCTATTAAATCTTAGGAAAACTTCCAGCTCTAGAAGTTCCTCCAAAATACACTGTAGAGATGGTTTGTGGGAGGTAAATTCTCTCAGCTTTTGCTTATCTGGAAATTGTTTAATCTCTCCTTCAAATTTAAATGATAATCTTGCTGGATAAAGTAATCTTGGTTCCAGGCCCTTCTGCTTCATTGCATTAAATACATCATGCCACTCCCTTCTGGCCTGTAAGGTTTCTGCTGAGAAGTCTGATGATAGCCTGATGGGCTTTCCTTTGTATGTGATCTTATTTCTCTCCATGGCTGCTTTTAATTGTCTATCCTTATCCTTGATCTTTGCCATTTTAATTACTATATGTCTTGGTGTTGTCTTCCTTGGGTCCCTTGCATTGGGAGATCTGTGCACCTCCACGGCCTGAGAGACTATCTCCTTGCCCAGATTGGGGAAGTTTTCAGCAATTACCTCCTCAAAGACACTTTCTATCCCCTTTTCTCTCTCTTCTTCTTTTGGTACCTCTATTATCTGTTTGAATTGGTCCCACAGTTCTCTCAATATTCTTTCATTCTTAGAGATCCTTTTTTCTCTCTGTACCTCAGCTTCTTTGTATTCCTCTTCTCCAGTTTCTATTTCATTTATTGTCTCCTCCATCATATCTAATCGTCTTTTAATACCCTCCATTGTGCTCTTCAACAATTGGATCTCCGACTGGAATTCATTCCTGAGTTCTTGAATATCTTTCTGTACCTCCATAAGCATGTTAATGATTTCTACTTTGAACTCCCTTTCAGGAAGATTCATAAGGTCAATGTCATTTGAATCTTTATCAGAATTTGTATTAATAATTTTACTTTGAACCAAGTTCCTTTGACATTTCATATTTGTATATGGCACTCTCTAGTGCCCAGAAATTCTACTCTCTGGAGGTGCTCAGCCTCTGAAGCAATGTTAGGGACTGCAGGGGAGTGATTGGTGCCTGGAGGGGAGGGAAGAGCTGTTTCCTGCTTCCAAGCTGCTATGCCTATCTTCACTGCCAGAACCAGTGGGCCAAGCACACAGGTATAAGCCTCTATGCTTTGCATTTGTAGGTGCTGTAGACAAGTCTTCCCTCTGGCTGGCCTAACACCAGGGTAGAGTTTGCTGGTTTGTGAGCCAGGTGGGGCTGGCCGGGAGAAAGGCACAGCAGGCTGCATATCACGGAGGGGATCCTTGGAGCTGTGTAGCCAGCAAGGGAGCTAGAGCACCTGAAGACTGTGAAAGCTCCCAACCTGCTGGGAAGAATGTACCTGGACAATTTTGTCTACCTGTCCTTTCTCCTGAGCAGTAAGATCTGTGCAATCCTTATCCCTTTAGCAGCCCTCTTGCTAAGGGCTTCCTTGTTAGGAAGTCTCTCAGACTGCCCACCTTTCTTTTGTCCCAGAGCAGCCAGATATGGATCTCTGCTTTCCACAAGTAGATGGAATCTCAGTCTCTCCAGGAATTCTGACTGTCTTAGTTTTCCAATCCCCTAATCACAAGAGTACCATGCAAGCACCACGAAATGTAGGTTTGTGCTGCCTGAGCAGATCTCCGGAGTTAGGTATTCATCAGTCCCAGGCCTCCACTGCCTCCCTGGTCTGTTTCTCTTCCTCCCACTGGTGAGTTGGGGTGGGGGAAGAGCTTGAGTCCCGCCAGGCCACAGCTTTGGTATGTTACCCTGTTCCATGAGGTCTGCTCTTTTCTCCAGGTATATGCAGTGTGGAGCAGTCCTCTTTCTTGTTGCTCTTTTAGGATTAGTTGTATTAATTATATTTTCATATTATATGCAGTTTTAGGAGGAAACCTCTGTCTCACCTCTCACACCACCATCTTTAATCCTCTGTGTAATCATTCTGAATCTTTTTCTCACCTGTGAAATGAAAGCACTAATTTGGGGTGATTCTGATGACTAAATGAATTAGGGCTCAGGCATGGGACCTGTGCTCCCTCTGTTAGGACGCTGACCACTCTCCTGGGGTACCATTTGCAAAATCTGCCTTTGAACCTTGTCCTTGGTCAGAGAATCATTTAAAGCCAGGGATAAAAGAGTTATGGACCACCTCTCACCCATGGGAAGGCTACTGTAAAAAAAACCAAAAAACAAAAACAGAAAACAAGTGTTGAGGATGTGGAGAAATTGGAGCTCTTGTGCACTGCTAGTGAATATGTAAATGGTGTAGTTACAGTATGGCAGTTCTTCATAAAAATTTAAATGGAACTAGTGTATGATCCAGCAATTCCACTTCTGAGTATATGGGTTTCCCCCACTATCTGAAAATAGACCATTCCTATGAAACCTTTCATAAGCCAAAATGAAATAAAACAAAATAACCATTACCATTAATTTATATGGAGAAACTTTTAAGGACTCCCAAGTCCCCCAAAATAACCTCTTTAGGCTGTGATACCTTAAGACCCATCTTGCTAATGAATGCACAAAAGAAATCCAGATAAGCACAGATCAAAACTAGGAAAGCCTGATGCTAAGATGTAGTTCCTGGAGAAAGAGTGTGGTGGGACCAGTATGGCTGCCCCAGGAGCACCACTACTTCTATACCAGCTCCCTACAAAATGAATGCTGCTATTTTCACATTTTGCCTTTCTTTGTAAAAGTAAAAATCCTCTTTGGAGTTCTTCCATTTAATGAAAACTGCTACTAATGTATGTCTTTCTAAAAGCAAAGTGGTGTAATGTGAACTTTTGGAAAGCTTGGGATACCTGTACACCCAAAAGAACTGAAATCAGGGTGTCAAAGATATATGTGTATACCCATGTTCATAACAGCATTAGTCACAACAGTCAAAATGTGCAGTGACCCAAGAGTCCATTGACAGAGGAATGGACGAACAAAATGTTGCAAATGAGTATAACGGAATATTATCTAGCCTTAGAAAGGAAGGAAATTGTGATACACATCACTACACAGATGAAAGTTGAGGACATTGTACTAAGTGAATAAGCGAGTCACACAAAGACAAATATTGTGTGATTACCCTTGTGTAAGTACCTGGAACAGTCAAATTCATAAAGTAAAAGGGGGTTACCAGGGCTTGGAGGATATTGGAGGGTTGTAATTTAATTGATACAGAATTTTAGTTTTGCAAGATGAAAAGAGTTTTGGGGACTGGTAGCACAACAATGAGAATGTTATTAACACAGCTGAGCTGTATATATTTAAGAATGGCTAAGAGGATGATTTTAATGTTCTACGTATTTTACAAGGGAAGTGAGAGACTGAGTTAACATTATGGAGCAAAATCGTAGTGATGGTCGTGGCCAGGAACAGGGTTCTCCCAACCAGGACAGGCATTAGAGTGAGACCCTCATCAGTCCACACCAGGGCTGGTGGTCAGTGGTCAGCTTCATTGGCCAAGCTGTGGCCTCACCTTCCAGAGTCAGCAAATGAAGAGGGGTACCTGTGTGTGTGAAAAAGTAGAAATTTCATTTGTTTATTTTCTCTACAGGGGTAGATAAGACCAATTACAGGAGTAAATCCAACTGAGCAGTAACCTGGGCTTTGCATATACCATCACCTTCAGTTTTTACAGCAATCCAATTAAGTAGGTATTATTGTCTTCCATTTACAGGTGGGGGAACCAAGGTTCAGGAAACTGAGTAAGAATTGAATGAGCTGTTTAGTTAGTCAGCTAGAGCTGGACACATAGCTTCAGCAGTGGTGATGGTGTGTGCTAGGCACGGTGGACCTGGAGCTTTGCTCTGGTCTCTGGGCACCCCCAGGATCGAGGAGACATATATAGTGAGGGGCTCAAAGCGTAGCCTAGAGCTTAAAGGACCAGACATTGCAGAGACTCAGGATTTCATGAAAAGGAGGTGGCACTCAGTTACACGAAAGGGGGCAGATAAGAGGGCTGCAGCTCTAGGGTGCAGGAGGTAAACAGTAGATTTAGGTGGAGAAACAGTATTCAGTAGCAGGGGTAAAGGGGAAATTTAATGAGAAACAAGATTCCTGATGTGGGTAAAAGGTCACTGGGCTGGGGAGAATGGGTGTAGTCATTGCTATTGTCAGCTCATTTAAATTTACATAATAACAGCTAATATTTATTGAGCCCTGATTGTGTGCCAGGCACTGTTCTAAGGTCTTTACATACAATAATGTGTTTAATTCTTACAGCAATTCCATGGGGCAAGCCTTATTCATGATATTCATTTTAAAGATGAAGAAAGTAAGGCTCAGAGAAACAAAGTGACCTAGTCCACTGTCACAAAGCCAGCAGAGGGGGATAGAGCTGAGATTCAAAGCCAGTATGACTCCAGAACCGAAACCCGATGCTGATGCCCACTCTATGTGGTTGGTGATATGGAGTAGTTATCTAATTAAGATCACTTATATTTAGTCATAGGCATGATTTCCAGTCTTGTTCAGTCAGAAATTAGTATTTTGAGATTGGTTGCTGAAGTTCATGTTTTGCACATTGTATATACCCTAAATGCTTACAAAAAGCCTGTAGAAGAATGCGAGGAGCTGTAAAGGGAGGAGGGCTTAGGTTGGGTAGTGATGCTAAATGCTGTTTTGACAATAAATCATGACTTTGCCCCTGCGGGTCCTGTATTCACCATGCAGATGGCAGTGATCATGAGAGGAGTTCACAGGGATCCTAAATGCCAGGAGGTATTTTTAAGGGACAGAAACCCAACTCAACCAGCTTAAGCAAAGAAGAAAGTCTGTCAGCTCACCAAACAAGCTTCAGGAATGGCTTAGAGAGGAGTCACCTAGAAACACACACACTGTCCTCAGAGACCTTACCAAGCATCAGTCTGTGATTAAGGCCCCATACTAACCTTACATACTCTTTCTTAAAATTTAGCCAAAGGCTGTCTGCACCAGAACCACTTAGAGGGGTGAAGTGGAGGAGCATATTAAAAATGTACATGTCTGGAAGGGATTTTACACCTACTAAATCAGATTCTCTGGAGATGTGGCCCAGAAATCTGCATGCAAAACAAACTTCCCAGGTGACTCTGAATTTCAGAATTCGAGAGCTATGGCCTAGGTTCCCACAAGAGCAACAGTGTGTCATGTGATCTGTTTCTTTGCCATACTATCTCATGGAACTATGCTCCTGTCCTAATAGCTCACTGAGTAGTTACCCAAAAGTGTGGTCGCCTGACTGACGCCGTTTTCGTCACTGAACTGTAGGCTTCAGAGAGCAGGAACTACATTTGTTGGTACAATGAATGCCTTCATCATATCCGCATTGACTAAACTCAGTGTCTGGTGCCTGGTGAATGCTCAATAAACACCTACTGAATGAGTGAATATAATGAACCCATAATATATGAATATTATGCTGGCAGAGTATTGTCACATACTTTTCTCATTTAATCCATTCAACAACCTCCCACATGAGGTCTGTAGACTAAACATTATTTCATTTTTCAGGAAGAAAACTGAAACCTAGAGAGAGATTGACTTGCTCAAGTCACGTACATAGTAAGTGGTCTCCTACCTCTCAGTTCTGGGGTCTTCTGAGGCTCATTCACACCGAGTGACACAGGGTCCAGTGAAATTGCCAGGTCATTAGATGGATGTCCCCAGGGAGGCAGAGGTGGCACACACAGCCGCATTCCCCAGCTGGTCCCAGGCCTCTGTCCTTGGTACTCCTGTGTGGTTTGTCTCTAGTTCAGCTGTTATTTGAACACACTCCTGTCCTCTCTCCTGGGGTCAGAAGAGGAAAGGGTGAGTGGGAAAAAGGAGATTCTAGTTACTGAAAGATGCATAAATAAGGTCTGATCTGCAGACAACAGGACAAAAATACTTCACACTATGCCCCAATGTCCCCACACCTGGGCTGCTGTCTGTACACCTCAAGACCAGAAACACACAGGCTCCTAGCTGGGGAGAGGCAGCTGGCATCACAGTGATGATGATGGCAAATGGCCACAATCATTGGCAAAGCTGCAATGGAACTTTAGGTGTCTTCCTGTTCACAGTGTCAATAAATATATCCTGAGCACCTCCCATGCCCCTAACAAACTGCTGGGCACAAGGGCAAGAAGACAAAGAAAAAAAACAACACTCAGAACCTTGCCCAGAGGAGCACATAGCATCCTTTATGTTGGAAAGAATGCTGTGTCATGACACAAATCAAAGAGAAATAAAAAAATATGCCACATGCTGATTTTAATGCCATGAAAGGTCAGGAACGAGCTGTTAGGACCAGAGGGCAGAGAAAGTGCCATAGAAAATGTGACTGGGTCTGAAGAGACAGTTATAATTTTTAAAGGCTGTGGAGAGGGGGAACATTCCTGAGAAGACAAGAATGAGCTTGGCAGGAAAGTGGAAGAGGGAGAAGGCTCTGGCTTGCAGGGTGAGGTCCGCACGTGGTTTGTTTGTGTGCTCTGCTCCTGGCTAGCTTGGGCTTTCATTTCCTCTTCCAGCAAAAAAGAGATAGTCTTGATGATTATGGTGATACAAACTTTAAAATAATAAAGGTTATTGTAAGGATTAGATGAGTTAATATATGAAAAGAGCTTTCTACAAGTGCTTTGAACAAACAGTAGCTATTACCATTCAGTGCCATTCCTGGAGCTGCTGCTACGTATGGCAGGTAGGCAGTATGGTGGGTGAAAGACAAGGCCGTTCCTCTCAAAGATCTCCCAGGAAGGAGAGGGGGAAGCCGGGTAACCCCAACACAGCTCAGCTGCAGGTGCTAAATACACGACAGAGGAGAGGATGGAGCATCATGGGGGTTAAGGACGGGGCACTTCTGAGCCTGCCTAGAGGCATCCTGAGAGAGCATCTCAGAGGAGGTGATGACACAGACTCCAGAGTGAGAAGCTGCTCAGTTGAAGGCGGGAAAGAGAGAAAGGGCAAAGGGCAGAGGAGCCACCAAGTGCTAGCCACTGGTACAAACCCAGCGGCCAGGGGTAGAGAGGGTGTGGTGTGAGGAGAACTGGGGTTGCAGAGCTAGGCCAGGGGAGGGCCTGAAGAGTCTTGAGAGCCACAGGGAAAAATCAAAGGGGCTTAGGAAGGGGAGTGAGGGGGCAGGTGAGGACTGGCTCAGTCCTCTCACCTCCCCAGGGCCTGGTTTCCTCATCCATTAGGAAAGAAGGCCAGGAGAACCAATCCCTATCCCCAGTCTACAAACTGAGGAGCATATCCAACCAGGTAGGTGGGATTCCCCCCACCCTTGCCCCTTTCCCCTCCTTGCCTATCATGTTCATATACTCACCAGACTAGCCACTGTGCTGCAGAGAGGGACAGGGTCACAGAAATGCTGTTGAATCATTTATTCAAAAAACATTTACTGGAGCCAGGATGGGGGCATGAGTAGAGCAGTGGAAATCTCCTCCCAAAATCACATATATCTATGAAAATATAACAAAGACAACTCTTCCTAAAATAGAGACCAGAGGACATAGGACAACATCTAGACCACATCCACACCTGCGAGAAACCAGCACCTCGCGAAGGGGGTAAGATACAACCCCCGGCCCGACGGGACCCGAGCACCACTCCCCCTGGCCCCTGGTGGGTGGAGAGGAGTCAGCAGGGAGGGAGAGAGAACCCAGGACTGCTGAACACCCAGCCCCAGGATTCCGGACCAGAGCGCAGACACAGTGCATACATGGGGTCCTGGGTACTAGGGAAACAGGGCGGCAGGACTGCTGAGCGGGTGCCTGAGGCTGACTCTGGAGAACAAAGAAAAGGGAGCGGTTTTTTTTTTTTTTGGGCGAGTGCTTTTTGGAAGCCTTAAAGGGACAGGGACCCCAATAATAGGGAAACAGGGCAGCAAGACTGGTGAGCGGGTGCCTGAGACCGGCGCCTGGGACAAAGAAAATCACGTGTTTTTCAATTTTTTTTTCTCTTTTGTTGTTGCTGTTGTTGTTTTGGTTTGGAGAGTGCTTTTTGGAAGTCTTAAAGGGGCAGGACAGGACACTTAGCCCAGAGGCAGGGAAACTGGGGATCTCTGGGCACTCTAACCTCTTGGGCAACAGGGAGTGCAGAGGTCCCTTACAGAGATAAATAGCCTCCTGGCTGCTCCCCCTCCAACAGGGCTCCACCATTTTGGAGGAGCAGCCCCAGCCAGGCCATGCCCATGGCAACAGTGGAGATAAACTCCATAGAAGACGGGCAGGAAGCAGAAGCCCTGTCTACAAACAGCTGCTGAGCACAAGCCACTAGAGGTCGCTATTTTCCCAAGAGAGGAAGGCCACAAACCAACAAGAAGGAAAGCTCTTCCAGCTGTCACTCGTACCAGCTCTGCAAACTATCACTATCAGCATGAAAAGGCAAAACTACAGGCAGACAAAGATCACAGAGACAACACCTGAGAAGGAGACAGACCTAACCAGTCTTCCTGAAAAAGAATTCAAAATAAAAATCATGAACATGCTGATGGAGATGCAGGGAAAAATTCAAGAGCAATGGGATGAGATGCAGAGAAATATGCAAGAGTAATGGGATGAAGTCTGGAGGGAGATCACACATGTCAGGAAGGATTTCACAAAAGTGAAACAAACCATGGAAGGATTCATAAGCAGAATGGATAAGATGCAAGAGGCCATTGAAGGAATAGAAACCAGAGAACAGGAACGTATAGAAGCAGACATAGAGAGAGATAAAAGGATCTCAAGGAATGAAACAATACTAAGAGAACTATGTGACCAATCCAAAAGGAACAATATCAGTACTATAAGGGTACCAGAAGAAGAAGAGAGGAAAAGGGATAGAAAGTCTCTTTGAGGAAATAATTGCTGAAAACTTCCCCAAACAGGGGGAGGAAATAATCGACAAGATCACGGAAATACACAGAACCCCAAACAGAAAGGATCCAAGGAGGACTACACCAAGACACATAGTAATTAAAATGGCAAGGATCAAGGACAAGGAAAGAGTTTTAAAGGCAGCTAGAGAGAAAAAGGTCACCTATAAAGGAAAACCCATCAGGCTAACATCAGACTTCTCAACAGAAACCCTACAGGCCAGAAGAGAATGGCATGATATATTTAATGCAATGAAACAGAAGGGCCTTGAACCAAGGATACTGTATCCAGCACAACTATCATATAAATATGATGGCGGTATTAAATAATTCCCAGACAAGCAAAAGCTGAGGGAATTTGCTTCCCACAAAACACCTTTACAGGGCATCTTACAGGGACTGCTCTACATGGGAGTATCCTAAAAAGAGCACAGAACAAAAAACACAACATATGAAGAATGGAGGAGGAGGAATAAGAAGGGAGAGAAGAAAACAGTCTCCAGACAGTGTATATAACAGCTCAACAAGCGAGCTAAGTTAGGCAGTAAGATACTAAAGAAGCTAACCTTGAACCTTTGGTAACCACGAATCTAAAGCCTGCAATGGCAATAAGTACATATCTCTCAATAGTCACCCTAAATGTAAATGGACTGAATGCACCAATCAAAAGACACAGAGTAATAGAATAGATAAAAAAGCAAGATCCATCAATATGCTGCTTACAAGAAACTTACCTTAAACCCAAAGATAAGCATAGACTAAAAGTCAAGGGATGGAAAAACATATTTCAGGCAAACAACAGTGAGAAGAAAGCAGGAGTTGCAGTACTAATATCAGACAAAATAGACTTCAAAACAAAGAAAGTAACAAGAGATAAAGAAGGACACTACATAATGATAAAGGGCTCAGTCCAACAAGAGGATATAACCATTCTAAATATATATGCACCCAACACAGGAGCACCAGCATTTGTGAAACAAATACTAACAGAACTAGAGAGGGAAATAGACTGCAATGCATTCATTTTAGGAGACTTCAACACACCACTCACCCAAAGGATAGATCCACCGGGCAGAAAATAAGTAAGGACACACAGGCACTGTACAACACCCTAGAACAGATGAACCTAATAGACATCTATAGAAATCTACATCCAAAAGCAACAGGATATACATTCTTCTAAAGTGCACATGGAACATTCTCCAGAATAGACCACATACTAGCTCACAAAAAGAGCCTCAGTAAATTCCAAAATATTGAAATTCTACCAACCAATTTTTCACACCACAAAGGTACAACACTAGAAATAAATTCTACAAAGAAAACAAAACTCTCACAAACACATGGAGGCTTAACAACATGCTTCTAAATAATCAATGGATCAATGAACAAATCAAAATAGAGATCAAGGAATATATAGAAACAAATGACAACAACAAAATAAAGCCCAAACTTCTGTGGGATGCAGCAAAAGCAGTCTTAAGAGGAAAGCATATAGCGATCCAGGCACACTTGAAGAAGGAAGAACAATCCCAAATGAATAGTCTAACATCACAATTGTCGAAACTGGAAAAAGAAGAACAAATGAGGCCTAAAGTCAGCAGAAGGAGGGACATAATAAAGATCAGAGAAGAGATAAACTAAATTAAGAAGAATAAAAGAATAGCAAAAGTCAACGAAACCAAGAGCTGGTTCTTTGAGAAAATAAACAAAATAGAGAAGCCTCTAGCCCAACTTATTAAGAGAAAAAGAGAGTCAACACAAATCGACATAATCAGAAATGAGAATGGAAAAATCACGACAGACTCCACAGAAATACAAAGAATTATTAAAGACTACTATGAAAACCTATATGCCAACAAGCTGGAAAACCTAGAAGAAATGGACAACTTCCTAGAAAAATACAACCTCCCAAGACTGACCAAGGAAGAAACACAAAAGTTAAACAAACCAATTACGAGCAAAGAAATTGAAACGGTAATCAAAAAACTACCCAAGAACAAAACCCCGGGGCCAGACGGATTTACCTCGGAATTTTATCAGACACACAGAGAAGACATAATACCCATTCTCCTTAAAGTGATCCAAAAAATAGAAGAGGAGGGAATACTCCCAAACTCATTCTATGAAGCCAATATCACCCTAATACCAAAACCAGGCAAAGACCCCACCAAAAAATAAAATTACAGACCAAGATCCCTGATGAATGTAGATGCAAAAATACTCAAGAAAATATTAGCAAACAGAATTCAACAGTATATCAAAAGGATCATACACCATGACCAAGTAGGATTCATCCCAGGGATGCAAGGATGGTACAACATTCGAAAATCCGTCAACATCATCCACCACATCAACAAAAAGAAAGACAAAAACCACATGATCATCTCCATAGATGCTGAAAAAGCATTTGACAAAATTCAACATCCATTCATGATAAAAACTCTCAGCAAAATGGGAATAGAGGGCAAGTACCTCAACATAATAAAGGCCATATATGAGAAACCCACAGCCAGCATTATACTGAACAGCAAGAAGCTGAAAGCATTTCCTCTGAGATCAGGAACCAGACAGGGATGCCCACTCTCCCCACTGTTATTTAACATAGTACTGGAGGTCCTAGCCACGGCAATCAGACAAGACAAAGAAATACAAGGAATCCAGATTGCTAAAGAAGAGGTTAAACTGTCACTATTTCCAGATGACATGATACTGTACATAAAAAACCCTAAAGGCTCCGCTCCAAAACTACTAGAACTGATATCAGAATACAGCAAAGGTGCAGGATACAAAACTAACACACAGAAATCTGTAGCTTTCCTATATACTAACAATGAACCAATAGAAAGAGAAGTCAGGAAAACAATTCCATTCACAATTGCATCAAAAAGAATAAAATACCTAGGAATAAACCTAACCAAAGAAGTGAAAGACCTATACCCTGAAAACTACAAGTCACTCAAGAGAAATTAAAGGGGACACTGACAAATGGAAACTCATCCCATGCTCATGGCTCGAAGAATTAATATCGTCAAAATGGCCATACTTCCCAAAGCAATATACACATTTGATGCAATCCCTATCAAATTACCAGCAACATTCTTCAATGAACTGGAACAAATAATTTAAAAATTCATATGGAAACACCAAAGACCCCGAATAGCCAAAGCAATCCTGAAGAAGAAGAATAAAGTAGGGGGGATCTCACTCCCCAACTTCATGCTCTACTACAAAGCCATAGTAATCAAGACAATTTGTACTGGCACAAGAACAGAGCCACAGACCAGTGGAACAGATTAGGGACTCCAGAAATGAACCCAAACATATATGGTCAATTAGTATTTGATAAAGGAGCCATGGACATACAATGGCAAAATGACAGTCTCTTCAACAGATGGTGCTGGCAAAACTGGACAGCTACATGTAGGAGAATGAAACTGGACCATTGTCTAACCCCATATGCAAAGGTAAACTTAAAATGGATCAAAGACCTGAATGTAAGTCATGAAACCATTAAACTCTTGGAAGAAAACATAGGCAAAAACCTTTTAGACATAAATATGAGTGACCTCTTCTTGAACATATCTCCCCGGGCAAGGAAAACAACAGCAAAAATGAGCAAGTGGGACTATATTAAGCTGAAAAGCTTCTGTACAGTGAAAGACACCATCAATAGAAAAAAAAGGAACTCTACAGTATGGGAGAATATATTTGAAAATGACAGATCCGATAAAGGCTTGATGTCCAGAATATATAAAGAGCTCACAAACCTCAACAAACAAAAAACAAATAACTCAATTAAAAAATGGGCATAGGAACTGAACAGACAGTTCTCTAAAACAGAAATACAGATGGCCAAGAGACACATGAAAAGATGCTCCACATTGCTAATTATCAGAGAAATGCAAATTAAAACCACAATGAGGTATCACCTCACATCAGTAATGATGGCTGCCATCCAAAAGACAAACAACAACAAATGTTGGCGAGGCTGTGGAGAAAGGGGAACCCTCCTACACTGCTGGTGAGAATGTAAATTAGTCCATCCATTGTGGAAAGCAGTATGGAGGTTCATCAAAATGCTTAAAACAGACCTACCATTTGGCCCAGGAATTCCACTCCTAGGAATTTACCCTAAAATCACAGCACCCCTAAAAAAGACAGATGCACACCTATGTTTATAGCAGCACTATTTACAATAGCCAAAAATTGTAAGCAACCTAAATGTCCATCAGTAGATGAATGGATAAAGAAGATGTGGTACATATACACAATGGAATACTACTCAGCCATAAGAAGAGGGGAAATACTACCATTTGCAGCAACATTTATGGAGCTGGAGAGTATTATGCTCAGTGAAATAAGCCAAGGAGAGAAAGAGAAATACCAAATGATTTCACTCATCTGAGGAGTATAAGAACAAAGGAAAAACTGAAGGAACAAAACAGCAGCGGAATTATGGAATCCAAAAATAGACTAACAGGTACCAATGGGAAAGAAACTGGGGAGGATGGGTGGGTAGGGAGTGATAAGGGGGGGAGAAGAAAGGGGGTATTAAGATTAGCATGCATAGGGGGTGGAGGGAGAAAGGGGAGGGAGGGCTGTACAACACAGAGAGGACAAGTAGTGATTCTACATTTTGCTGTGCTGTTGGACAGTGACTGTAATGTGGTTTTTAGGAGGGACTTGGTATTGGGAAGCGCATAGTAAACATAGTATTCTTCATGTAAATGTAGATTAAAGATTTTAAAAAAAGGAAAAGAAAGAAAGAAAAGGGGGATTACTCCTTGATAGGATAAAACTATTGGTAAATCAAAGATTAATACATGCTTGAAACATCCTTAATTTTGATCACTTAATGGGTGTCAGATGATTGGCTAAGGAGGTACTCTTTTCTGATAATATTCCTTTCTCTTAATAAAAAAATAAAGCAGTTCCTGTGTGCTGACCTCCAATGAGTTCTACACAGTGGTATAGAGGGCATGTCAAAGTGTGGGCAAAGGGTCTGTTTGTTTCTATGCAGAAGATCAAGGCCTAGCTTGGCTACCCAGAAAATGAACTAAGATATGATATGAGGCGGAGCTTCTGGCATCATCACTCTTTGGAGGACTCATGCTGGGGGATGATCATCAAAAAGCCTCCACAGGGATCCGGGCGATGCTGTGGTTGTGGCTGTGTCCATCCCACCATTTCCTGGACTTGCCACTGGAATGAGGAGGGAGATGTCTAGGCTGGCATGTGCATACAGTGAGACAACAAATTTGAGTGGATCTGTACTGTTGGAACTCAACCAGGAGTTGGGAGGGGTGCAAGTTGTAGCGCTCCAAAATCTTACAACTATAGACTTTATACAGTTAAAAGAACATATGGGATATGAACAGATCCCAGAAATGGGTTGCTTTAAATTGTCTGATTTCTCTCAGACTGTTCAAGTACAGTTGGACACTATCCATTATATTATAGACAAATTCTCACAAATGCCTAGGTTGCCTAACTGGTTTTCTTGGCTTCAGTGGAGATGGCTGGTAATTATAGATTTGCTTAGTTTATGTCGCCGTATTCCTATTATGTTAATATGTGTGTGCAAGTTAGTTAGTAGTTTAAAACCTATACATGCTTAAGGTACTCTACAAGAAGATATGTCAAAGAAATAATCAATCCTCCCATGTTTTCTTCCATATGCTACCTCTATAGCTTTTCTTCTTCCTTCCTAATTACAACCCTTAAATAGAGTTCTTGCCTCATATCGAATTTACTGAGCATCATAATTGCTCCAGGTGGTAAAGATACCTCGAGACAAGTGCTGGGCATAGAAGCCACAGGGCATAAATCTGCAAAGAAGTGAAAAGCTAACCTTTTCAAACAATATGGCTTCTCTCTCACTTACCAACTTTACATCTCCCTGTTTGGCCCCGGAAGATGACTGGTTAGCCAGATACGGGTAAGATTCCTCAAGGGAGGAACAACCTAAGACAGGCACAGTCGCAGGGGGGCCATCAGGTGAGAAATTGGGGATCAACAGTGGTGAGGCTTAGAACCTCCCCCCCCCTGTTATGAGAGAAATCTTCTGCATCCGTGGATGTTTTAATACCCTTGTCTAGCTTGGATTAACACATAGTCTACAGGCACACACCTGATCATCTACAATTGCTCTCTTACAACACTAAACTATGTTTTATACCTTTATCTTGCATCTACCTACCACTTCAGCATTTTATTAAAAATAATATTAATAATAATATTAAAGGGAGAAATGTGGGATCCACATATAAATCAAGTATAAAAATCAAACGAGTATTCATATTTGACCTGATTTTTTATAATTCATAATGCGTGATCAAAACCGAAAGTTTCTGTGATATCTGCCCTTGTACTGTTCACCATGTAAGAACTTATTCACTATGTAAGAATTCGTTCACCATGTAAGAACTTGTTCGTTATGCTTCAGAAGATTGGAGACTGACGAAAATTAGGCTTGAGATGGATTAATGATTGTGCATTGAGGCATTGACCCCCCTATACAGATTTTTATTGTTGTTAACAACCATTTGATCAATAAATATGAGAGATGCCCTCTCAAAAAAAAAAAATTTACTGAGCACCTCTGCAGGCCCTAGTGACAGGAGGAGATGAGCTCCCAGTTGCGGAGCCCAGACTCCTAAGAGGGGGACAGGCAGGGACTTGCACAACACAGTGTGGCGGCCCCTCGTTTGCAGCCCAGGCAGACAGCCCTGGTCTGTTGTTGGCGGAATGGAAGCTGAGGTACCATGCCAGGACAGGCACCAGCCCTAGGGCTGGCTGGGCTGGGGCTTGGGGTAAGGCTGTATTTGGCTCTCCCTCCCTCTTGTAGAAGTCTGGCTTGTTTCTCAGCCTTCCTGTTAAGAGACTTTCACAACTTGAATGTTGTAGGCATGGACTGGAGTCTGTGAACAGAGACCTGGCAGGATGGATTGGGAATTCTGGGGACGTCCCAGTTTCTGGCAAGATATGCAGACTAGTAGCTTCAACAGTTTGCAGAAGTTAGGTAATTATAAACTCTCTTGTTCCCTGGCTATAGAAATCCCACTCCTGAATTTCTTCAAAAGCAGGGTGCTGAGTGTTGTCCCATGAAAAGGAAAGCTTTCTTTGTTAAATCTTTTAATCCTACTGCCTCTCATCTTGTCCACTCTCCCACATTCCCATAGATTTCTAGGGAGCCCTCTCTCTGTTCTGATGCAGATTTGTCCAGCTGGAACCAGTTCAGGTTCAGAAGCAATTGGAAAATTATGGGCTGGACTGGCTGCTGTCATCTCTCCAAAGACAAAGGCTTAACAAGGCGGAGCCTGGTGTCAGAAATGAGGTTCAACATCTGGAGGCAGAAACCCCATGGGCTGTTCCTGGGAGCTGTTGGCTGAGACCCAGTCCTAACTCTTAGTTGTTCCAGGGGCTGGCCTGTCTGACTCCAGACCCTTGCGTGCCCACTGCATGATGACCTCGTGGGTGCCCCCGAGAGCGACCCTTGATTGTCTCAGGCCAACATCCTCAGGTGCCTGTGGTCTCCCTGCCCTGATGCCAGGGCCCTGCATACAAAACCCTAGTTTCACCATTCCCCAGCTATAGATGTGGGGCTCTATGAAAGTAAGGACAACATCTATGTTGTAGAATTATTGTAAAGTTTAAATTAGATAACAAATGTAAAGCACATGGTAGATGATTGGCAGCTGTGGGACTAATTTTTTCTTTCTTCCAGGTAGTCTGACACTCAAGCTGTCAATTAAATTGTTATTGAGTATCTACTCTATGCCTAATGCTGTGTTAAGACCCCTGAGAAATACACTAGAGATGTCCTCCACGTGGTTCCACCCCCAAGTCAGTCAACCAATCAGAAAACAGGTTTTATGGGGCTTATTCTAGGCCTACTATTACGCTAGGAAAAGTGATAAATTATAATATGCATGAAGCATGACACCCCCTTCCCATGAGACTCTAACACTGGGAAGAAAACATACACAGGAGAAGTTAAGTTATAAAATAAGACCTGACAATGCTGAAAGAACATATACAAAACCACATGATGTGCGCAGTTCCTGCTAAGTGGGATGGATGGTCTAGCAGAGTAGAGGGTACCTCAGAATAGACATTTAGGAATCAGGAGGCCACATGGAGAGGAGAAAGGGGTACTGGGGACCCCCAGTTACATTAATGGGGTTTTGGTTGTTGGGGTCAAGAGAAGAGGCTAAACCACATGGTGTAGATCAAAAGCCATGGGGTCTATGGATTGGGTGCGACAATGTCCCCTGCCCCTTTACTGCTGGGCAACATGGAGCAAGTGACTCACCTCTTCTAAGTCTCATTTTCAGCAAGCAGGAATAATAGTTTCTTCCTCGGGGTGTTGTAAAGACTGAATGAGATATTTTCACATACACATATCAATGACATAGCATCACTTCATATCAATATGTTAGCATTTATCATTATTAATAACATAAAGAGAAGTTGTGGTATAATTTCTGGAGGGAAAGCAGTCCATCTGAAGCCTTGAAAGTCTTCTTGTTTGCTAAAAAAAAAAGGTGATGATGGCTAGTATGAAAATTAGATTTGTGAAAATTAGTTTTCATATTTTATTTGCTTATATATTTGATCTGGGAATATAAACCTCCAACCACTCAAAAAAGGAAAACTTTTTTTCATTTGTCTCAAAACCCATTTTCCCATCCACCCTTAGACACGGTGCCTTGAGGATGCTGGGCAAATGCATGTGCACATACTGGGTCTGCAAGATGGGGCCATGTAGGCTGTGATGGCCTTCTCAACCCAGCCAGTCCCTGCCTGGGACCTGGCTCTGGGGGTGTGATTTCAGTTCTTCTAGCTCTTCTCTTGGCAAGGGGCTCAAAGAACTTAAAGCAGTTGTCCACTGTCCATGGTAAGTGGGAATGAGATTAGCAAGAATACGTGAAATCCACACTGCACCCAACGCGCTTCTTAAACCCTGCACTGTGGTTGCCAACAGGCCTGAACACTGACTGATTTTTTTTTTTTGAGAGGGCATCTCTCATATTTATTGATCAAATGGTTGTTAACAACAATAAAATTCAGTATACGGGGGTCAACGCTCAATGTACAATCATTAATCCATCTCCAGCCTAATTCTCATCAGTCTCCAATCTTCTGAAGCATAACGAACAAGTTCTTACATGGTGAACGAATTCTTACATAGTGAATAAATTCTTACATGGTGAACAGTACAAGGGCATTCATCACAGAAACTTTCGGTTTTGATCATGCATTATGACCTATAAACAATCAGGTCAAATGTGAATATTGGTTTGATTTTTGTACTTGATTTATATGTTGATCCCACATTTCTCCTATTATTATGATTATTTTTATTTTTAATAAAATGCTGAAGTGGTAGGTAGATGCAAGATAAAGGTAGAAAACATAGTTTAGTGCTGTAAGAAGGCAAATGTAGATGATCAGATGATCAGGTGTGTGCCTATGGACTAAGTATTAATCCAGGCTAGACAATGGCAGCAAGACATCCACGGATGCAGAAAATTTCTCTCAAAGCAGGGGGGGTGAGGTTCTGAGCCTCACCTCTGTTGATCCCCAAATTCTCACCTGATGGCTCCCCTGTGACTGTATCTGTCTTAGGTTGTTCCTCCCTTTAGGATTCTTACCCGTCTCTGGCTAACCAGTCATCTTCCGGGGCCATACAGGGAAATGTAAAGTTGGTAAGTGAGAGAGAAGCCATATTGTTTGCAAAGGTTAGCTTTTTACTTCTTTGCAGATTTATGCCCTGTGGCTTCTATGCCCAGCACTTGTCTCGAGGTATCTTTACCACCTGGAGGAATTATGATGCTCGGTAAATTCGATATGAGGCACGAATTCTATTTAAGGGTTGTAATTAGGAAGGAAGAAGAAAAGCTATAGATGTAGCATATGGAAGGAAACATGGGAGGATTGATTATTTCTTTGACATATCTTCTTGTAGAGTACCTTAAGTATGTATAGGTTTTAAACTACTAACTAATTTGCACACACATATTAACATAATAGGAATACGGTGACATAAACAAAGCAAATCTATAATTACCATCCATCTCCAGTGAAGCCTAGAAAACCATTTAGGCACCCTAGGCATTTGTGAAAATTTATCTATGATATGATGGATATTGTCCAACTGTACTTGAACCATCAGACAAATTAAAGCAGCCCATTTCTGGGATCTGTTCACATCCCATATGTTCTTTTAACCATAGATAGTCTATAGTCATGAGATTTTGGAGTGCTACAACTTGCACCCCTCCCAACTCCTGGTTGAGTTCCAACAGTACAGATCCGGTCAAATTCGTTGTCTCACTGTATGCACATGCCAGCCTAGACATCTCCCTCCTCATTCCTATGGCAAGTCCAGGAGATGGTGGGCTGGATGCAGCCACAACTGCAGCATCGTCCGGATTCCTGTGGAGGCTTTTTGATGATCATCCCCCGGCACAAGTCCTCCAGAGAGTGCTGATGCCGGAAGCTCCTCCTCATATTGTATCTTAGTTCATTTTCTGGGTATCCAAGCTAGGCCTTGATGTTCTGCATAGAAACAAACAGACCCTTTGCCCACACTTTGACATGCCCTCTATACCACTGTGCAGAACTCATTGGAGGTCAGCACACAGGAACTGCTTTTTTTTTTAATTAAGAGAAAGGAATATTATCAGAAAAGAGTACCTCCATAGCTGATCATCTGACACCCTTTAAGTGATCAACATTAAGGATATTTAAAGCATGCGTTGATCTTTGATTTACCAATAGTTTTATCCTGTTAAGGAGCAATCCCCCTTTTCTTTGTTTCTTTTCTTTTTTTTTTTTTTTAATTTTTAATCTACCCTTACAAGAAGAATACTATGTTTACTATGCTCTCCCCTATATCAGGTACCCCCTAACAACCACATTACGGTTACTGTCCATCAGCTTAGCAAAATGTTGTAGAGTCACTACTTGTCCTCTCTGTGTTGTGCAGCCCACCCTCCCCTTTCTCCCTCCCCCCCATGCATGCTAATCTTAATACACCCCTTCTTCTTCTGCCCCCTTATCCCTCCCTGCCCACCCATCCTCCCAGTTCCTTTCCCTTTGGTACCTGTTAGTCCATTTTTGGGTTCTGTAATTCCACTGCTGTTTTGTTCCTTCAGTTTTTCCTTTGTTCCTATACTCCTCAGATGAGTGAAATCATTTGGTATTTCTCTTTCTCCACTTGGCTTATTTCACTGAGCATAATACTCTCCAGCTCCATCCATGTTGCTGCAAATGGTTGGATTTTTCCACTTCTTATGGCTGAGTAGTATTCCATTGTGTATATGTACCACATCTTCTTTATCCATTCATCTACTGATGGACATTTAGGTTGCTTCCAATTCCTGTCTATTGTAAATAGTGCTGCGATAAACATAGGAGTGCATCTGTCTTTCTCAAACTTGATTGCTGCATTCTTAGGGTAAATTCCTAGGAGTGGAATTCCTGGGTCAAATGGTAGGTCTGTTTTGAGCATTTTGATGCACCTCCATACTGCTTTCCACAATGGTTGAACTAATTTACATTCCCACCAGCAGTGTAGAAGGCTTCCCCTTTCTCCACAGCCTCGCCAACATTTGTTGTTGTTTGTCTTTTGGATGGCAGCTATCCTTACTGGTGTGAGGTGATACCTCATTGTGGTTTTAATTTGCATTTCTCTGATAATTAGCGATGTGGAGCATCTTTTCATGTGTCTCTTGGCCATCTGTATTTCTTTTTTGGAGAACTGTCTGTTCAGTTCCTCTGCCCATTTTTTAATTGGGTTATTTGTTTTTTGTTTGTTGAGGCGTGTGAGCTCTTTATATATTCTGGACATCAAGCCTTTATCGGATGTGTCATTTTCAAATATATTTTCCCATACTGTAGGGTTCCTTTTTGTTCTATTGATGGTGTCTTTTGCTGTACAGAAGCTTTTCAGCTTAATGTAGTCCCACTTGCTCATTTTTGCTGTTGTTTTCCTTGCCCGGGGAGATATGTTGAAGAAGAGATCACTCATGTTTATGTCTAAGAGGTTTTTGCCTATGTTTTTTTCCAAGAGTTTAATGGTTTCATGACTTACATTCAGGTCTTTGATCCATTTTGAGTTTACCTTTGTATATGGGGTTAGACAATGGTCCAGTTTCATTCTCCTAAATGTAGCTGTCCAGTTTTGCCAGCACAATCTGTTGAAGAGACTGTCATTTTACCATTGTATGTCCATGGCTCCTTTATCAAATATTAATTGACCATATATGTTTGGGTTAATTTCTGGGGTCTCTAATCTGTTCTACTGGTCTGTGGCTCTATTCTTGTGCCAGTACCAAATTGTCTTGATTACTATGGCTTTGTAGGAGAGCTTGAAGTTGGGGAGTGAGATCCCCCCTACTTTATTCTTCTTTTTCAGGATTGCTTTGGCTATTCGGGGTCTTTGGTGTTTCCATATGAATTTTTGAATTATTTGTTCCAATTCATTGAAGAATGTTGCTGGTAATTTGAGAGGGATTGCATCAAATCTGTATATTGCTTTGGGGAGGATGGCCATTTTGACGATATTAATTCTTCCTAGGCATGAGCATGGGATGAGTTTCCATTTGTTAGTGTCCCCTTTAATTTCTCTTAAGAGTGACTTGTAGTTTTCAGAGTATAAGTCTTTCACTTCTTTGGTTAGGTTTATTCCTAGGTATTTTATTCGTTTTGATGCAATGGTGAATGGAATTGTTTTCCTGATTTCTCTTTCTATTGATTCGTTGTTAGTGTATATGAAAGCTACAGATTTCTGTGTGTTAATTTTGTATCCTGCAACTTTGCTGTATTCTGGTATCAGTTCTAGTAGTTTTGGAGTGGAGTCTTTAGGGTTTTTTATGTACAGTATCATATCATCTGCAAATAGTGACAGTTTAACCTCTTCTTTAGCAATCTGGATTCCTTGTATTTCTTTGTCTTGTCTGATTGCCATGGCTAGGACCTCCAGTACTATGTTAAATAACAGTGGGGAGAGTGGGCATCCCTGTCTTGTTCCCAATCTCAGAGGAAATGCTTTCAGCTTCTTGCTGTTCGGTATAATGCTGGCTGTGGGTTTATCATATATGGCCTTTATTATGTTGAGGTACTTGCCCTCTATTCCCATTTTGCTGAGAGTTTTTATCATGAATGGATGTTGAATTTTGTCAAATGCTTTTTCAGCATCTATGGAGATGATCATGTGGTTTTTGTCTTTTTTTTTTGATGTTGTGGATGATGTTGATGGATTTTCGAATGTTGTACCATACTTGCATCCCTGGGATGAACCCTACTTGGTCATGGTGTATGATCCTTTTGATATACTGTTGAATTCTGTTTGCTAATATTTTATTGAGTATTTTTGCATCTACATTCATCAGGGATATTGGTCTGTAATTTTATTTTTTCGTGGGGTCTTTGCCTGGTTTTGGTATTAGGGTGACGTTGGCCTCATAGAATGAGTTTGGGAATATTCCCTCTTCTTCTATTTTGTGGAACACTTTAAGGAGAATGGGTATTATGTCTTCTGTGTGTGTCTGATAAAATTCCGAGGTAAATCCGTCCGGCCCCGGGGTTTTGTTCTTGGGTAGTTTTTTATTACCGTTTCAATTTCTTTGCTTGTAATTGGTTTATTTAACTTTTGTGTTTCTTCCTTGGTCAGTCTTGGGAGGTTGTATTTTTCTAGGAAGTTGTCCATTTCTTCTAGGTTTTCCAGCTTGTTGGCATATAGGTTTTCATAGTAGTCTTTAATAATTCTTTGTATTTCTGTGGAGTCTGTCGTGATTTTTCCATTCTCATTTGTGATTATGTTGATTTGTGTTGATTCTCTTTTTCTCTTAATAAGTTGGGCTAGAGGCTTATCTATTTTGTTTACTTTCTCAAAGAACCAGCTCTTGGTTTCATTGATTTTTGCTATTGTTTTATTCTTCTCAATTTTGTTTATTTCTTCTCTAATCTTTATTATGTCCCTCCTTCTGCTGACTTTAGGCCTCATTTGTTCTTCTTTTTCCAGTTTTAATAATTCTAATGTTAGACTATTCATTTGGGATTGTTCTTCCTTCTTCAAGTGTGCCTGGATTGCTATATACTTTCCTCTTAAGACTGCTTTCACTTCGTCCTACAGAAGTTGGGGCTTAGTGTTGTTGTTGTCATTTGTTTCTATATATTCCTTGATCTCTATTTTGATTTGTTCATTGATCCATTGATTATTTAGTAGCATGTTGTTAAGCCTCCATGTGTTTGTGAGCCTTTTTGTTTTCTTTGTAGAATTTATTTCTACTTTCATACCTTTGTGGTCTGAAAAATTGGTTGGTAGAATTTCAATATTTTGGAGTTTACTGAGGCTCTTTTTGTGAGCTAGTATGTGGTCTATTCTGGAGAATGTTCCATGTGCACTTGAGAAGAATGTATATCCTGTTGCTTTTGGATGTAGAGTTCTGTAGATGTCTATTAGGTCCATCTGTTTAGTGTGTTGTTCAGTGCCTGTGTGTCTTTACTTATTTTCTGTCCGGCGGATCTATCCTTTGGGGTGATTGGTGTGTTGAAGTCTCCTACAATGAATGCATTGCAGTCTATTTCCCTCTTTAGTTCTGTTAGTATTTGCTTCACATATGCTGGTGTTCCTGTATTGGGTGTATATATATTTAGAATGGTTATATCCTCTTGTTGGACTGAGCCCTTTATCATTATGTAGTGTCCTTCTTTATCTCTTGTTACTTTCTTTGTTTTGAAGTCTATTTTGTCTGATATTAGTACTGCAACTCCTGCTTTCTTCTCACTGTTTTTTGCCTGAAATATGTTTTTCCATCCCTTGACTTTTAGTCTATGCTTATCTTTGGGTTTAAGGTAAGTTTCTTGTAAGCAGCATATAGATGGGTCTTGCTTTTTTATCCATTCTATTACTCTGTGTCTTTTGATTGGTGCATTCAGTCCATTTACATTTAGGGTGACTATTGAGAGATATGTACTTATTGCCATTGCAGGCTTTAGATTCGTGGTTACCAAAGGTTCAAGGTTAGGTTCTTTAGTATCTTACTGCCTAACTTAGCTCGTTTATTGAGCTGTTATATACACTGTCTGGAGATTCTTTTCTTCTCTCCCTTCTTATTCCTCCTCCTCCATTCTTCATATGCTGTGCTTTTGTTCTGTGCTCTTTTTAGGATACTCCCATGTAGAGCACTCCCTGTAAGATGCCCTGTAAAGGTGGTTTGTGGGAAGCAAATTCCCTCAGCTTTTGCTTGTCTGGGAATTGTTTAATTCCGCCATCATATTTAAATGGTAGTCGTGCTGGATAGAGTATCCTTGGTTCAAGGCCCTTCTGTTTCATTGCATTAAGTATATCATGCCATTCTCTTCTGGCCTGTAGGGTTTCTGTCGAGAAGTCTGATGATAGCCTGATGGGTTTTCCTTTATAGGTGACCTTTTTCTCTCTAGCTGCCTTTAAAACTCTTTCCTTGTCCTTGATCCTTGCCATTTTAATTACTATGTGTCTTGGTGTTGTCCTCCTTGGATCCTTTCTTTTGGGAGTTCTGTGTAATTCCATGGTCTGTTCGATTATTTCCTCCCCCAGTTTGGGGAAGTTTTCAGCAATTATTTCTTCAAGGAGACTTTCTATCCCTTTTCCTCTTTCTTCTTCTTCTGGTATCACTATAATACGAATATTATTCCTTTTGTATTGGTCACATATTTCTCTTAGTGTTGTTTCATTCCTGGAGATCGTTATATCTCTCTCTATGTCAGCTTCTATACGTTCCTGTTCTCTGGCTTCTATTCCTTCAATGGCCTCTTGCATCTTATCCATTCTGCTTATAAATCCTCCCAGGGATTGTTTCACTTCTGTGATCTCCTTCCTGACATCTGTGATCTCCTTCCGGACTTCATCCCACTGCTCTTGCATTTTTCTCTGCATCTCATCCCACTGCTCTGCATTTTTCTCTGCATCTCATCCCATTGCTCTTGCATTTTTCTCTGCATCTCTGTCAGCATGTTCATGATTCTTATTTTGAATTCTTTTTCAGGAGGACTAGTTAGGTCTGTCTCCCTCTCAGGTGTTGTATCTGTGATCTTTGTCTGCCTGTAATTTTGCCTTTTCATGGTGATAGAGATAGTTTGCAGAGCTGGTACAAGTGACCGCTGGACGAGCTTCCCTTCTTGTTGGGTCTGTCTCCCTCTCAGGTGTTGTATCTGTGATCTTTGTCTGCCTGTAATTTTGCCTTTTCATGGTGATAGAGATAGTTTGCAGAGCTGGTACAAGTGACCGCTGGAAGAGCTTCCCTTCTTGTTGGTTTGTGGCCTTTTCCTGGGAGAATATCGACCTCTAGTGGCTTGTGGTGGGCAGCTGTGCGCAGACAGGGCTTCTGCTTCTTGCCCAGTTGCTTTGGGGTTTATCTCCGCTGTTGCTGTGGGCTTGGCCTGGCTGGGGCTGTTCCTCCAGAGTGGTGGAGCCCCGTTGGAGGGGGAGCGGCCAGGGGGCTATTTATCTCCATAAGGGGTCTCTGTGCTCCCTGCTGCCCAGGGGTTTAGAGTGCCCAGAGATCCCCAGATTCCCTGCCTCTGCTCTAAGTGACCTGTCCTACCCCTTTAAGACTTCCAAAAAGCACTCTCCAAACCAAAACAACAACAGCAACAATGAGAGAGGGAACAGACTCCTGCTCAGGTGCCGGTCCCAGGCACCTGCTCACTGGTCCTGCTGCCCTATCTCCCTAGCACCAGGGTCCCTGTCCTTTCATGGCTTCCAAGAAGCACCCACCCACCTGTCCTGCAGGGAAGGAACGCTCGATATTCTTTGTCCTCAGGTGCTGGTCCCAGGCACCCGCTCACCAGTCCTGCTGCCCTGCCTCCCTAGCACCGGGGTCCCTGTCCCTTTAAGACTTCCAAAAAGCACTCGCCAAAAAGAGAGAAAAAAAAGGGGAAAAACACGCGATTTCCTCCGTCCTCAGGTGCCGGTCTCAGGCACCTGCTCACTGGTCCCACAGGGAAAAACGCGCGATATTCTTTGTCCTCAGGCGCCGGTCTCAGGCACCCGCCCACCGGTCCCACAGGGAAAAACGCGCGATATTCTTTGTCCTCAGGTGCCGGTCTCAGGCACCTGCCCACCGGTCCCACAGGGAAAAACGCGTGATATTCTTTGTCCTCAGGTGCCAGTCCCAGGCACCCGCTCACCAGTCCCGCCGCCCTGCCTCCCTAGCACCGGGGTCCCTGTCCCTTTTAGGCTTCCAAAAAGCACTCGCAAAAAAGAGAAAAAAAAAGGGGGAAAAACGCGCGATTTCCTCTGTCCTCAAGTGCTGGTCTCAGGCACCTGCCCCCCAGTCCCGCAGGGAAAAACGTGGGATATTCTTTGTCCTCAGGCGCCGGTCCCAGGCACCCGCTCACCAGTCCCGCCACCCTGCCTCCCTAGCACCGGGGTCCCTGTCCCTTTAAGGCTTCCAAAAAGCGCTCGCCAAAAAGAGGGAAAAAAAAGGGGAAAAACGCGCGATTTCCTCTGTCCTCTGGCACCGGTCTCAGGCACCCGCCCGCCGGTCCCACAGGGAGAAACGTGGGATATTCTTTGTCCTCAGGTGCCGGTCCCAGGCACCTGCTCACCGGTCCCGCCACCCTGCCTCCCTAGCAACGGGGGCCCGTCCCTTTAAGGCTTCCAAAAAGCACTCGCCAAAAAAAAACCGCTCCAGTTTCTTTCCACCCGCCGGGACCCGGGGGGAGGGGCGCTCGGGTCCCGCCGGGCTGGGGCTTGTATCTTACCCCTTCGCAAGGTGCTGGGTTCTTGCAGGTGTGGATGTGGTCTGGATGTTGTCCTGTGTCCTGTGGTCTCTATTTTAGGAAGATTTTTCTTTGTTATATTTTCATAGCTCTATGTGTTTTGGGGAGGAGATTTCCACTGCTCTACTCACGCCACCATCCTGACACTGACTGATTTTGAGTTCTCCACCTGCTCTGCGGGTGTGTGATGAGGACAGCCAAAAGGCAGCTGGACAGAAAGCAGGGGTAAAGAGGGGGAGGACAAAGACGTACAGATTGAACCATTAATCTATGAATTATTGAGAGTTGATTCTATTTAAAAACCAACTTTGATAATGGTTTGGCCAAAGCTGGGGCCCAGAAGGCTCTGTTCTAGCCTTGTCATGAAAACCATGGCACCAAAAGCCAGGCCTGCCCGGTGCTTTTCTAAAAGGCAACAGCTGCTGCCATCATTAGCTAAAGGAAGGTGTTTCAGGGCAGCAGCCCTGACGCAGTCCTTCAGCCATATCACCGTAAGGAGAGAAAGACTCTGAGCCCAGCACCTACATAGCCCAAAGGACTGTGGTCTTCCACCTATTCAATCTGCCAGCACAGGGAGGGACAAGTGAAGTGGGCCTTTGGCTTAAAGGCCCTGAATTTGGGAGCCTCTGGAAGGGCCTTTATAGCTTCCTTCAATTTTCCTTTCAATCCTGTTTGATAGACTTCCACAGGAATTAAGATCAGGGCAGGGACAGTATTTGCCTCAGGTAAAGACTCGCCTCCTCTGCCATGTTGGCACTAAGCCCCCCATTGTGAGTGAACCAGAAAGCTGGGTCACAATCATTTTTGCATCCGTGGGGGTGGCAAGTTGGGTCTGTCTGCAAACTCAACCTGCTGATTCACTAACTAAGGAGCTGCTGGCTTCCTCATTTGTGGTATCACCTCATTCACCAGAAAGAGGCAGTCAGGGGTTTGCAGGAGGCAGGCTGGGACCCTATTTAAGCTTTGACCCTTGCACATCACTGATCACCTGAGTTTCAGTTCCCCCTTCCATGAAAGAAAGGTAAAAATGTTTCCACTCAGAATTGCTGGGAGGAATAAATAACATGAAAATTCTTATGGTGTCCAGCACCAGGCCTGACAGACATCAGTCAGTAGAACTGCTTTCCCCCTCACATACCTGACAATGCCAGCATTTGTAGTCTCTTGGCAAGGGAAGTGATCACATCTGAGTCGAAGACCCCAGGTGGGAGCTGCTGTTGTCCTGACCGTGGGTGGCGATTTGCTGCTCTTTATTGTTCTTCAAACTGGCGGACTCCTGATAGTCAAGGTCTTCAGGGATTTCACCTTGAAGGACAAGAACACATCTCTGTATGTGAAAAAGGGCCACTCAAATTCACGACCAGGGAAAACATGGGAAGCTGCAAAGCATCATGGGGACCTACAGGCTACTACTCTGAAGGTCAGACCGTGGAAACAGGGCTAAGACATGTCGCGCGCCCCGTCCTCGCCGGCAAGAACAGCGCGCAACAACAGCAGGATTCTTCTGCAGAAAGCTTTATTCTTCAGCTCTTTGTGAAACAAATGCGTTAGGCAGGACCCAGAGGGGAAGGAGAGGCTTGCTTATATAGTTCTCATGCTCTGACCTGGTTGGTGCGGCTCCATACGCTTCATTAGCATCACAATTTGGTGGGTCTCATTGGTCCTTATGCTAAGGCGCAATTAGCATGTGGTTTAGTGGCGTGGGATGTTTTGTCACTAGGAAGTTCGGGGCTTTCCGGCTGCCTTGCATTGGGAGCCATTTTCTGAGCGCGGCTGCTAACATCTCCCCCTTTTTTTTTTTTTTTTTTAAATTAAGAGAAAGGAATATTATCAGAAAAGAGTACCTCCATAGCTGATCATCTGACACCCTTTAAGTGATCAACATTAAGGATATTTAAAGCATGCGTTGATCTTTGATTTACCAATAGTTTTATCCTGTTAAGGAGTAATCCCCCTTTTCTTTCTTTCTTTCTTTCTTTCTTTCTTTATTTTTTTTTTTTTTAATTTTTAATCTACACTTACATGAAGAATACTATGTTAACTATGCTCTCCCCTATATCAGGTACCCCCTAACAACCACATTACGGTTACTGTCCATCAGCTTAGCAAAATGTTGTAGAGTCACTACTTGTCCTCTCTGTGTTGTGCAGCCCACCCTCCCCTTGTACCCTCCCCCCCATGCATGCTAATCTTAATACCCCCCTTCTTCTTCCCCCCCCTTATCCCTCCCTGCCCACCCATCCTCCCAGTTCCTTTCCCTTTGGTACCTGTTAGTCCATTTTTGGGTTCTGTAATTCCACTGCTGTTTTGTTCCTTCAGTTTTTCCTTTGTTCCTATACTCCTCAGATGAGTGACATCATTTGGTATTTCTCTTTCTCCGCTTGGCTTATTTCACTGAGCATAATACTCTTCAGCTCCATCCATGTTGCTGCAAATGGTTGGATTTTTCCACTTCTTATGGCTGAGTAGTATTCCATTGTGTATATGTACCACATCTTCTTTATCCATTCATCTACCGATGGACATTTAGGTTGCTTCCAATTCTTGGCTATTGTAAATAGTGCTGCGATAAACATAGGAGTGCATCTGTCTTTCTCAAACTTGATTGCTGCGTTCTTAGGGTAAATTCCTAGGAGTGGAATTCCTGGGTCAAATGGTAGGTCTGTTTTGAGCATTTTGATGAACCTCCATACTGCTTTACACAATGGTTGAACTAATTTACATTCCCACCAGCAGTGTAGGAGGGTTCCCCTTTCTCCACAGCCTCGCCAACATTTGTTGTTGTTTGTCTTTTGGATGGTAGCTATCCTTACTGGTGTGAGGTGATACCTCATTGTAGTTTTAATTTGCATTTCTCTGATAATTAGCGATGTGGAGCATCTTTTCATGTGTCTCTTGGCCATCTGTATTTCTTTCTTGGAGAACTGTCTGTTCAGTTCCTCTGCCCATTTTTTAATTGGGTTATTTGTTTTTTGTTTGTTGAGGCGTGTGAGCTCTTTATATATTCTGGACGTCAAGCCTTTATCGGATCTGTCATTTTCAAATATATTCTCCCATACTGTAGGGTTCCTTTTTGTTCTATTGATGGTGTCTTTCGCTGTACAGAAGCTTTTCAGCTTAATGTAGTCCCACTTGCTCATTTTTGCTGTTGTTTTCCTTGCCCGGGGAGATATGTTCAAGAAGAGATCACTCATGTTTATGTCTAAGAGGTTTTTGCCTATGTTTTTTTCCAAGAGTTTAATGGTTTCATGACTTACATTCAGGTCTTTGATCCATTTTGAGTTTACCTTTGTATATGGGGTTAGACAATGGTCCAGTTTCATTCTCCTACATGTAGCTGTCCAGTTTTGCCAGCACCATCTGTTGAAGAGACTGTCATTTTGCCATTGTATGTCCATGGCTCCTTTATCAAATATTAATTGACCATATATGTTTGGGTTAATTTCTGGGGTCTCTAATCTGTTCCACTGGTCTGTGGCTCTGTTCTTGTGCCAGTACCAAATTGTCTTGATTACTATGGCTTTGTAGTAGAGCTTGAAGTTGGGGAGTGAGATCCCCCCTACTTTATTCTTCTTTTTCAGGATTGCTTTGGCTATTCGGGGTCTTTGGTGTTTCCATATGAATTTTTGAATTATTTGTTCCAATTCATTGAAGAATGTTGCTTGTAATTTGAGAGGGATTGCATCGAATCTGTATATTGCTTTGGGCAGGATGGCCATTTTGACGATATTAATTCTTCCTAGGCATGAGCATGGGATGAGTTTCCATTTATTAGTGTCCCCTTTAATTTCTCTTAAGAGTGACTTGTAGTTTTCAGAGTATAATTCTTTCACTTCTTTGGTTAGGTTTATTCCTAGGTATTTTATTCTTTTTGATGCAATGGTGAATGGAATTGTTTTCCTGATTTCTCTTTCTATTGATTCGTTGTTAGTGTATAGGAAAGCTACAGATTTCTGTGTGTTAATTTTGTATCCTGCAACTTTGCTGTATTCCGATATCAGTTCTAGTAGTTTTGGAGTGGAGTCTTTAGGGTTTTTTATGTACAGTATCATATCATCTGCAAATAGTGACAGTTTAACTTCTTCTTTACCAATCTGGATTCCTTGTATTTCTTTGTTTTGTCTGATTGCCGTGGCTAGGACCTCCAGTACTATGTTAAATAACAGTGGGGAGAGTGGGCATCCCTGTCTGGTTCCCGATCTCAGTGGAAATGCTTTCAGATTCTCACTGTTCAGTATAATGCTGGCTGTGGGTTTATCATATATGGCCTTTATTATGTTGAGGTACTTGCCCTCTATTCCCATTTTGCTGAGAGTTTTTATCATGAATGGATGTTGAATTTTGTCAAATGCTTTTTCAGCATCTATGGAGATGATCATGTGGTTTTTGTCTTTCTTTTTGTTGATGTGGTGGATGATGTTGATGGATTTTCGAATGTTGTACCATCCTTGCATCCCTGGGATGAACCCCACTTGGTCATGGTGTATGATCCTTTTGATATACTGTTGAATTCTGTTTGCTAATATTTTATTGAGTATTTTTGCATCTACATTCATCAGGGATATTGGTCTGTAATTTTCTTTTTTGGTGGGGTCTTTTCCTGGTTTTGGTATTGGGGTGATGTTGGCTTCATAGAATGAGTTTGGGAGTATTCCCTCTTCTTCTATTTTGTGGAACACTTTAAGGAGAATGGGTATTATGTCTTCTCTGTGTGTCTGATAAAATTCCGAGGTAAATCCGTCTGGCCCCGGGGTTTTGTTTTTGGGTATTTTTTTGATTACTGTTTCAATTTCTTTGCTTGTAATTGGTTTGTTTAACTTTTGTGTTTCTTCCTTGGTCAGTCTTGGGAGGTTGTATTTTTCTAGGAAGTTGTCCATTTCTTCTAGGTTTTCCAGCTTGTTGGCATATAGGTTTTCATAGTAGTCTTTAATAATTCTTTGTATTTCTGTGGAGTCTGTCGTGATTTTTCCATTCTCATTTCTGATTATGTTGATTTGTGTTGACTCTCTTTTTCTCTTAATAAGTTGGGCTAGAGGCTTATCTATTTTGTTTATTTTCTCAAAGAACCAGCTCTTGGTTTCGTTGATTTTTGCTATTGTTTTATTCTTCTCAATTTTGTTTATTTCTTCTCTGATCTTTATTATGTCCCACCTTCTGCTGACTTTAGGCCTCATTTGTTCTTCTTTTTCCAGTTTTAATAATTGTGATGTTAGACTATTCATTTGGGATTGTTCTTCCTTCTTCAAGTGTGCCTGGATTGCTATATACTTGCCTCTTAAGACTGCTTTCGCTGCATCCCACAGAAGTTGGGGCTTAGTGTTGTTGTTGTCATTTGTTTCTATATATTCCTTGATCTCTATTTTGATTTGTTCATTGATCCTTTGATTATTTAGTAGCATGTTGTTAAGCCTCCATGTGTTTGTGAGCCTTTTTGTTTTCTTTGTAGAATTTATTTCTACTTTCATACCTTTGTGGTCTGAAAAATTGGTTGGTAGAATTTCAATATTTTGGAATTTACTGAGGCTCTTTTTGTGAGCTAGTATGTGGTCTATTCTGGAGAATGTTCCATGTGCACTTGAGAAGAATGTATATCCTGTTGCTTTTGAATGTAGAGTTCTATAGATGTCTATTAGGTCCATCTGTTCTAGTGTGTTGTTCAGTGCCTGTGTGTCTTTACTGATTTTCTGCCCGGTGGATCTATCCTTTGGGGTGAGTGGTGTGTTGAAGTCTCCTACAATGAATGCATTGCAGTCTATTTCCCTCTTTAGTTCTGTTAGTATTTGCTTCACATATGCTGGTGCTCCTGTATTGGGTGCATATATATTTAGAATGGTTATATCCTCTTGTTGGACTGAGCCCTTTATCATTATGTAGTGGCCTTCTTTATCTCTTGTTACTTTCTTTGTTTTGAAGTCTATTTTGTCTGATATTAGTACTGCAACCCCTGCTTTCTTCTCACTGTTGTTTGCCTGAAATATGTTTTTCCATCCCTTGACTTTTAGTCTATGCTTATCTTTGGGTTTAAGGTGAGTTTCTTGTAAGCAGCATATAGATGGGTCTTGCTTTTTTATCCATTCTATTACTCTATGTCTTTTGATTGGTGCATTAAGTCCATTTACATTTAGGGTGACTATTGAGAGATATGTACTTATTGCCATTGCAGGCTTTAGATTCGTGGTTACCAAAGGTTCAAGGTTAGCTTCTTTAGTATCTTACTGCCTAACTTAGCTCGCTTATTGAGCTGTTATATACACTGTCTGGAGATTCTTTTCTTCGCTCCCTTCTTATTCCTCCTCCTCCATTCTTCATATGTTGTGTGTTTTGTTCTGTGCTCTTTTTAGGGGTGCTCCCATCTAGAGCAGTCCCTGTAGGATGCCCTGTAGAGGTGGTTTGTGGGAAGCAAATTCCCTCAGCTTTTGCTTGTCTGGGAATTGTTTAATCCCACCATCATATTTAAATGATAGTCGTGCTGGATACAGTATCCTTGGTTCAAGGCCCTTCTGTTTCATTGCATTAAGTATATCATGCCATTCTCTTCTGGCCTGTAGGGTTTCTGTTGAGAAGTCTGATGTTAGCCTGATTTGTTTTCCTTTATAGGTGACCTTTTTCTCTGTAGCTGCCTTTGAAACTCTTTCCTTGTCCTTGATCCTTGCCATTTTAATTATTATGTGTCTTGGTGTTGTCCTCCTTGGATCCTTTCTGTTGGGAGTTCTGTGTAATTCCATGGTCTGTTCGATTATTTCCTCCCCCAGTTTGGGGAAGTTTTCAGCAATTATTTCTTCAAAGACACTTTCTATCCCTTTTCCTCTTTCTTCCTCTTCTGGTATCCCTATAATACGAATGTTTTTCCTTTTGTATTGGTCACATATTTCTCTTAGTGTTGTTTCATTCCTGGAGATCCTTTTATCTCTCTCTATGTCAGCTTCTATACGTTCCTGTTCTCTGGCTTCTATTCCTTCAATGGCCTCTTGCATCTTATCCATTCTGCTTATAAATCCTTCCAGGGATTGTTTCACTTCTGTGATCTCTTTCCTGAAATCTGTGATCTCCTTCCGGACTTCATCCCACTGCTCTTGCAATTTTCTCTGCATCTCATCCCACTGCTCTTGCATTTTTCTCTACATCTCATCCCATTGCTCTTGCATTTTTCTCTGCATCTCTGTCAGCATGTTCATGATTTTTATTTTGAATTCTTTTTCAGGAGGACTAGTTAGGTCTGTCTCCTTCTCAGGTGTTGTCTCTGTGATCTTTGTCTGCCTGTAGTTTTGCCTTTTCATGGTGATAGAGATAGTTTGCAGAGCTGGTACAAGTGACTGCTGGAAGAGCTTCCCTTCTTGTTGGTTTGTAGCCTTTTCCTGGGAGACTAGCAACCTCTAGTTGCTTGTGCTGGGCAGCTGTGCACAGACAGGGCTTCTGCTTCCCGCCCAGTTGCTTTGGGGTTTATCTCCGCTGTTGCTATGGGCTTGGCCTGGCTGGGGCTGTTCCTCCAAAATGGTGGAGCCCCGTTGGATGGGGAGCGGCCAGGAGGCTATTTATCTCCGTAAGGGGCCTCTCTGCTCCCTGCTGCCCAGGGGGTTAGAGTGCCCAGAGATCCCCAGATTCCCTGCCTCTGGTCTAAGTGACCTGTCCTGCCCCTTTAAGACTTCCAAAAAGCACTCTCCAAACCAAAACAACAACAGCAACAATGAGAGAGGGAACAGAAAGAAAGAAAAAAAAAGGAAAAAACAAGCGATTTTTTTTTTTTTTTTACTCAGTTGCCGGTCCCAGGCACCCGCTCACTGGTCCTGCTGCCCTGTCTCCCTAGCACCAGGGTCCCTGTCCTTTCAAGGTTTCCAAAAAGCACCCACCCACCGGTCCCGCAGGGAAGCAACGCTCGATATTCTTTGTCCTCAGGCACTGCTCCCAGGCACCCGCTCACCAGTCCCGCTGCCCTGCCTCCCTAGCACCGGGGTCCCTGTCCCTTCAAGGCTTCCAAAAAGCAATCGCCAAAAAGAGAGAAAAAAAGGGGAAAAACACGCGATTTCTTCCGTCCTCAGGTGCCGGTCTCAGGCACCCACCCACCGGTCCCACAGGGAAAAACACGGGATATTCTTTGTCCTCAGGTGCTGGTCCCAGGCACCCGCTCACCAGTCCCGCCGCCCTGCCTCCCTAGCACCGGGGTCCCTGTCCCTTTTAGGCTTCCAAAAAGCACTCGCAGAAAAGGAAAAAAACAAGGGGAAAAACGCGTGATTTCCTCTGTCCTCAAGTGCCGGTCTCAGGCACCCGCCCACCGGTCCCACAGGGAAAAACGTGGGATATTCTTTGTCCTCAGGCGCCGGTCCCAGGCACCCGCTCACCAGTCCCGCCACCCTGCCTCCCTAGCACTGGGGTCCCCGTCCCTTCAAGGCTTCCAAAAAGCGCTCGCCAAAAAGAGAGAAAAAAAAAAAAAAGGAAAAACGCGCGACCTCCTCCGTCCTCAGGCACTGGTCTCAGGCACCCGTCCGCCGGTCCCGCAGGGAGAAACGCGGGATATTCTTTGTCCTCCGGCGCCGTTCCCAGGCACCTGCTCACCGGTCCCGCCACCCTGCCTCCCCAGCAACGGGGGCCCGTCCCTCTAAGGCTTCCAAAAAGCGCTCGCCATGAAAAAAAAAAAACCGCTCCGGTTTCTCTCCACCCGCCGGGAGCCGGGGGGAGGGGCGCTCGGGTCCCGCCGGGCCGGGGCTTGTATCTTACCCCCTTCGCAAGGCGCTGGTTCCTTGCAGGTGTGGATGTGGTCTGGATGTTGTCCTGTGTCCTGTGGTCTCTATTTTAGGAAGATTTTTCTTTGTTATATTTTCATAGCTCTATGTGTTTTTGGGAGGAGATTTCCACTGCTCTACTCACGCCGCCATCCTCCATCTCCCCCTTTTTTGTCTAATAGAAGCTCAAGGCAGAACTTGCCAGCAGAGGCGGAGTCAGAGGCCTGACCTCAATCACACTTCCTGATGCCCCTTTTTGGAGAGGGGTTCTGGGCATCTACCCCTATGCAGTCAGGCATGCCTCTCAGAGGGGTCGAAGACCTCTTGCAGTGCTTTGCCTCGCATCCTCTGGCTGGCGTTGGGACCGCTTGGTACAAACGGTTTGGACCTTTTTTCTCAACCCTCGTGCACCATGAGCTTCTTAGAGAAAGCTGTGATTAAGCAATGAGGTACTCGGGCCTGGTGCAGTGCCACATGGGCTCAGGGTGCAAGAGCTACCTCAAGCTAAAGCCGAGCTTCCTTCTTAAGCATGTTGAGCCACACTTGGGGAGAGGCGCCGTCTATCGCCATTAGGGCTTGAGCAAGGATCACCTTGTCCTGCTTATGTTGGTTGCGGAGTCTGCATAACAACCAGAGTAGGAGCATGAGACCTCCAAGCATGAACACGCCCATCCCAGCCATGCCCGCCCACTCCTTGACTATTTTCTCCGAGGCGATCATCACTCGCTTCTTGGGGCTCTTTCGCTTTTGCTCTAGGCGGGCTTTCTCCCTCACTCTGGGGTTTCTTTACTTTCGTTTTTGTGGCCTTTTTTCGGCCGCGAGCTCGCTCTGTCTCCCGTTCGGTTTCTGACATGCTCCTAAAAAGCACGTCTCTCGGAACTTACCCCTCCGGGTTTTCTTCTGTCCTGCAGTTCTGAATCCTCTCCAGATGTCTGAAGGGTCCTCCCTGTGCCGGTGATGTTCTGGTTCCCGGGTTTCGGCACCACTTGTCGCGCGCCCCGTCCTCGCCGGCAAGAACAGCGCGCAACAACAGCAGGATTCTTCTGCAGAAAGCTTTATTCTTCAGCTCTTTGTGAAACAAATGCGTTGGGCAGGACCCAGAGGGGAAGGAGAGGCTTGCTTATATAGTTCTCATGCTCTGACCTGGTTGGTGCGGCTCCATACGCTTCATTAACATAACAATTTGGTGGGTCTCATTGGTCCTTATGCTAAGGCGCAATTAGCATGTGGTTTAGTGGCGTGGGATGTTTTGTCACTAGGAAGTTCGGGGCTTTCCGGCTGCCTTGCATTGGGCGCCATTTTCTGAGCGCGGCTGCTAACAAAGACAGCGGTTTGCTCAGTCAGCAGGAGCACCACGCCAAACAAGGCTCAAGGGTCCCCCTGGCATGGAGAGCGTCCACTCCAGTCAGCTCCCCAGCTGATTCTTGAAGAGCCTGGAATGCAGAGGAAACCTGTTACAAGGGGTGATGGGCGTGAATAGGTGTACAGGTTTGAGAGGGAAAGTCCCTCAGCCTGACAGACAATGAGGAGAAGACGCTGAAAAGAGCTATTCAGGGCTGGCAGCAAGGAAGTCTCCCACTTCCCTGATTTACCTGAAGTATCGTTTAATTCTTCAGACATCTGGCTTTGGTAGTTGTGGACCTCAGCCAAGAAGAGGCAGAGATGGAGCAGCGGATATTGCCGAGAAAGCTGTGGGAGGAAGCCCTGTTCCCCCAGGCTGCAAAAGGGCCGTATCAGGAGCTGTCCTTCCTGAAAGGTGGAGTCAGATGGGCGAGTCAGGGATCCTCACACAATGCCCAGTCCCCCAACCCTGTTCCCCAAGTTCCTGGGGAGGAGGCAGCCCTTCCTCAGACCAGCCCCCCATGGCCCGCTGTCTGTCTCCCCAGGAGCCAAAGGGAATGAACTCATTTCCAGAACTGAGAAGTGGCTCTGACCCCAGCTGGTCAGTTACTGATGGAGTTGGGAAGTGGAAGCCAGGCAGGGCAATGAGCTGGCATCAGGCCAGCCTCACGCTGGGCAAATCTGCTGACTCATCTCCTTCTTCTCCACAAACCCTGGTTGTTGGCAAGCAGGAAGCCACTCCAAGGAGGCTGATGGCTGGTGGCGTGGGCCACTTGGCAGGGACTAAAAAAGTGTGGCGGGGAGCAGAAACCATCACTCATCTGCCACCCTGTCCCACATTCCATGAACTGCCCAGGTGCCCACCCAAGGACTGCAGGGCTTCTGTCACAGGAGGGAATGTTACAGCATGAAGAACGTCCTGCTTTGTATGAGAAAATTGGATAACTTGAATACTCTTCAAAAATTATATTTGGTATATGGTAAAGCTTAGTGGCATCTTGAGAAAAAAGTCACCCTTTAGGGTTTGAATAAACACAGTCTAAAGAATAAAACAAACATGGACCATAATCCACTCTCCCCTACCCCCAGATAATATCTGTAGACAGTTAACAAGTAAAAGTACTAGCTTAGCTAATATATATGTACGAAAGGTGCAAAATGACAAGTGAAAACTTCCACCCCCTTACTTATTCTTCTCCCAAAGGCACCACTTTAAAGTGTCTTCTTTCTTTCCCAGCGGGAAAAAGTTTATGTATATACCTACATATCTGTTTGGCTTAAATATTTCTATGTCCTCAGGATTGCACCCCTCCATGGGGAGCCAACGCCACTGTACTTTAGGGTGCCACGAGCACCAGTGTGAACAGCGCCCTCCAGAGTCATGGAACGTGGCAAGCTGTTGTTTCCACTGCATAATATATCCCAGAGCCCTTCTCAGATCAGCACATAAATTCATGTCGTTTTTAAGAATCTGACTTTATAGATCCCATCATTTGGATGGACAATGTGTCCTTTTTTCCCCCACTTGCAAAAATGCTCCAATCAGTATCTTATGCAGCTCTCCTAGTGAACTTTTGTGAGTGTCCACACAATACATGCTGATCAGTAGGATTCCTAAGCCAGTGGGTACATACATTTAATTTTATCGATATTACCTAATCAGTAACTTCATTTTAAATAACAGCTACTCCAAGGAACAAGAGTTTCCCTGATCTAATTCCGTCCAGAAGTAAGGGGAAAAGGGTTCACCTGACATTAAACAGGACCTCCGTATTACTACGAGCAGAGCTGAATGGGTGTACATACAAAGAGGTGAACTGGATGAAGGAGACAATAATTATGTGGAATTTTAGGGCTGTCATTCTAACCACTGATAAGGAAAAAGGTGGACAAAGGGGTACAAAGCTCTGCATTTAGAGTCACCGAGCAGCCCAGAAACACCGTGGGAGTTCACCTCAGGCTGGAGACTTTACAATATTTACTGGAATTTTCTCAGAGGCTCCATGGTTCAATGTGTGTTTCAGCTGCCTATTGCAGCTTTCTATAACAATTTACTGCTCTCTCTCTTGGTTCTGTGGGTTGACTAGGAGCAGCTGGGTGGGTGGTTCTTGCTTGGAGTCTCCCATGTAGTGACAGTCACATGTGGGCTATTGTTTCAATTGGAATTGCCCAAAGGAATTTGTGATTTTTTTGTAGCTTCTAGTAAATTACTATCCTCTTAAAGAGAGAAGGACAGAGGCTTGGCCATTCATCTTTGGGTCACAAGAGACAGGCACCCAATTCAAACTGACTTGGAGGAAAAGAGGGATTTTTTTAACTCCTGTAACTTAAATGTCCAGAGTATTTCAGGAATAGGTAGGTCCATTAAACATTGTTAAAATAATGATATTAGGAATCCATTTCTCTCCATTTCTCAAATTCACCTTTCACTCTGTTGACTTGATTCTCAAACAATGCCGTCAGGCTTAAGAGGAGCACACTCAAGAGAAAGAACCCTTCTTTCCCTCGGTGGTTTCAGCACCACCCTAAGGCTGCTGTGCACTGACTTGAGTCACAGACCTGTCCCTGAACAATCACCATGGCCAGGGAAGGGAGCCCAGTGCCCGGATCTTAGGCAACCTCTGGGTCTAGACAGTAAGATAAGACTTGCCAAATCACATGAACTGAGACTGAGGGTGAGGTGAGTGTCACTTCATTTCCTTAAAATGGAAGTGGAGAAAGGGAGCCATTGGAGGCCATGGACTCCAATCCCTGACCCAGTGATGGAAACCCCTCCATGCCCCCTTGGGAAATACTTAGACAGTATTAGGGTGAGGAAGCTTGCCCTGTGCCTTTGAAAGCAATCAATTCCACTATTAGGCAGCTCTAGATGCAAGTCATTATAAAATAAAATGAATGCTAGCACTTTAAGTGACCCTGTGTGTCTGGCACTGGGCAATACATTTTATAATTTCTTCTCATAATATTCCTGTGAAATGAGTAACTATTGTTAGCTACACCTTACATAGGAGGAAGTTAAGACTAAAAGACATTGAGTAGCTCAGATACATTGAGTAGCTCAGAACAAACTCTTCATGGAAACCTCGAAACTCTGAAAGCCTCCCCCTGCCCTGTGATTTTTACCCACTGGTAGTACTTGGGGCCTTTTGCAGTTGGTCAGGTAAGTTCTGCACTGACATGACTATGACATCCCTCCTGAGGTTTCCGTCTTCTCAGGGGGGCATCCCTAGTGCCTCTTAACATTCTGAATGTAAAACGGTTTGCAGAGAGGTTGCTACATGCCCTTCCTTGGACAACCTCAGTGTCCCTCTTCAAATGTGCTTAAAACCAACTGCTCCAAATGGGGTGTAACAGTGAAATATCATGTGGCCTCCTCCCCTGGCTACTATCGTCCTGTCTTCTGTCTGCACAATCTCAGACTACATCCAGGCCTAAGGAGCCACATTCCATGGACCACTCAGACCGAATTTGGAGTCGTCTTCTGTCCCAAGGTCTTCACCTCAGCTTCTGCTGGGCCTAGCCCCCTGCCCCACCCCATTATAACCAGGGCCTGGATGTTTTGAGCCTCAGGGACAGGTCTCTGCCTTTCTCCCTGTTACATGTCACCCTGCTCATTTAGTTTATTGCCCCACCATCACTGGGGATTCTCCTTCTGCCGTTGTGCACCTCAGCTATCTCTCCCAGCTTGGGTCTTCTTCAATGTGACCAGCAGACGTTTGTCCAAGTCAGGAATGAAAGACATATTGGACAAAACAGAGCCAGCAATAGAAGATGCCCCTGGAGACATTCTTATGGACTTACTGGTTTGTTAGCAGATCCCACCAAATGTACTATTACTCCATCTTCAGTTTCCCACCTTTCCTACAAGAGTTTACAAGAGATTTTGTCTGATACTATGATAAACCATGTCCAAGGAGCTAGTACTCAATTACAATATTTCAGGAGGAAAGGATTCATTTCTCATTGTCTTATCTGTTCATTTACCGAATATTTATTGAGCACTAGCTCACTATTTTGCTAGCTGAGAGGCCCTGGGAAGTTGTTTAACCCATGTGTCTTACTTTTCTAACCTGTTAAAATGGGGATACTAGCCTCACAGAGCTGATGTAGAAATTGAATGAGATAGTCAACTGAAGTTACTTAGAATGGTTACTGGCACATGAGAAATGCTCAGTAAATATAAAGTCCAAAGCCCTGTTATGGACCAGTTAATGCTAGTTTCCCACCCACCTTGGTTCCTGGGTCAGAACCCCTGCCCCCTTCCATGTTTGTACCGTGTCCCTCTGTGTCCCAGAGTGCCTGCCAACTGCCTGTAAGCACCCTCCCCTCCGCCTCTTCAGGGCTCCCTCATTCAGCTGAGCGCCTGGCAGCTTCTCTGTTTCTCCGTCACTTTGATTATTTGTGGTCTTATCATCCTGGAAGCACTTTTCAGGCCCTCTCATTATCCATCCCACCAGTGTTGAAGGCCTTCCAGGGAGGCTCCTGCAGCAGCCCCCTCGGAGGACTTTGCAGCAGCCACCCGCAGCCCCAGCCCAGGAGCCCTTTGCCATCTCCCTTGGGCCTGCTGTCGGCATCCGGAGGCAACTGCCTCCCGAAGGGGAGGCTCCTAACCTGGAAACAAGCCTCTCCCATCGGCGCTCTTCCTCTGTGAGTCTTGGTACTAGGGCTGAGTAAGTGCTTGACCACCTCTTTCCCCACAAAGTTTTTCATATAAATGGATTCAAGATCTGTGCATACACACACACACACACACACACACACACACACACACACACACACACACACATCTTTCTCCAGCCATGAAAATGCCGGGAATGACATTATTAAGGAAGAAGCTTCCTCCCCTCCTCTGTCTTTTCACTCCTTTACATTTTCAAGGCCCCAGGCCACCATGATACCCATCTCCAGGGGAAGCCATCTATATGGAAGGCTTTATAAACAGTGGCCCCCTTGAACTGTGCGACAGGGCAGCGCAGCCTAACTCTCTCTGTGCCTGAGTCCTCCTGTCCTTCACCCTGTCTCCTCTTGTGGACTCTTAATTCTTGCTAGCTGAACATGATGCTAGTTTAGAACAGCACAGTACATACTGATCTGGGTGGGCAGTGAGGAGGGAAAAAGCCATCTTATGGACTCCGAGGACAGTGTCCAATGGAGACAGTGCTTAGAGCCCCAGGGCTCAGTGTGAAGCTCAGCAAGCTAAGAGGAGGCACAGCAGATGCATCCAGAGTCCCTCCCCCTTGGCAGCCCAGGAGCCATTTTCTCTTCACCTGCCCAGCAGCAGCCGGTGAGCAGAAGCCCCTGGCTGCACAGGAGGAGGTCAGGCCAACCATCCCCACCTCACCCCACCCCAAAGAAGAGCCTGCACAGGGAAAGGACATATGTCTGTGGTGTGGCTGTGATCCAATTCTGAATTAACAGGGCCCTTCAAGGCTCTGTTTGAAAAAGCCCCAGTCTCCCGACAGATTGGGTAAGAGGAGGGCTTGCAGCAATGCTATCTTCTTATAATTCCCAGGTGTTTCAGCAGAGCAAAGGGCCGACCCCCAGCCCTCCTCACCTCAGAATCAGTGGTCCAGGGGCCCGCCCCATGCAACTCCCTCTCCAGTCATCTGCTCTTATATTTATCCTTGTACTTCCACCTGCTTACATTATATATTTTGTTCATTGTCTAGCTCTCCACTAGAATTTAAGCTTCTAGAAGACAGGGGTCTTGCCCCAGAGACTAGAACAGTGCCTGCCCTACCCAAAGTAGCACTCAGGAATAGGTCACTGAAGGAATCAGTGAATGAGTGGGAGAGAAACAGCTCACCCTCACCGAATGAGCCGGAAGTGACATCAGAGATGGGTGAATATTTCCCTCTGATTTTTCATGGAAGGAAATTGGGAGCAGTCCAGAGATTCTAAGTGAATTCTCAGATTTGACACTAGAACTGGACTTTGCATTTTTCAAGGAGCTTTCAAAGCATGCTATCCCCATTTGACTTTTTGCACTCTCTCTGAGGAAGAGATGGTATAGAATGGAGACACTGAGAGACTGAGTCAGTCGCTCACGATCATGCAGTCAGAATTTAAACTCAGGTTCGTTTGACTCCAGAACTGCTGCTTGAAACCATTAGGTTAGGGAAGACAAATACATTTCATTTGAGGAGCCAAGTGCAACTACCTGGGAATGCTACCTGGGGCCATCATTTTGAGGAGTCTGAGGCTGCATCCAGATGGAGAAGGCAAGAGTGTGTGTGATTGATTAGCAGTGTCCTCCCAGGCTCGGGGGATGGAAGAGGCGGTGTTCTGCCACCTCGAGGACCGTACAAGATTGCAATAGCGGGCTCCTTATCCAAGGCTTTCTCCCTCACCATACTGCTTCTGAAGCCAGTATTCGTAGAGTTCCTGCCTCAACAATGAGAAGCCTATGGGAAGGCTGCCACACACTGCTAAATTGGAGGGAACTAAATGCACAAAAAAAAGATTATGGAACTAATTGCACTAAAAAGAAATGGAATTAAGAGATTACTCCAGAATCGTTTGTCTATCACATAGAGCTTAATATCACCTCAAAAGTGTTAATGACAGGAGGACAGATAATTCAAAATCATTTGTATTTATTTTTGGAGAGATCATAGGACCTTTTGGTACAGGCTTCCTTGGGGTTCTGTTATCCTCAAGTCCACTGGGAACTGGGAAATATCCCTGAAATGTGCTATGCGATGGTGGGATTGGACAAGCATTTGCTACCAACGATCACAAAGCACAGAGCTCATCTGCCCAGAATGGCTGGGACTCCCAGGAGTTAAATCAGTGACAAAGGTTTATTGAGTCATGAGCTAAGGCCTATGAAATTCCTTCATCATCCAGGCCTGGCACAGACACAGTGACAAGCCTTTCCATTTTCTCCCATCTGCCTGGGCATGTTCTGTGCAGCACTAAATAATATAGGGTCTAGAAAAGGATCAGTTCAAGGAAACTACACCCCCAGTTAGAGAAACAAGGGTGACACACCCCTTACCCAGGCATGTGCAATCTTCCCCTATGACTCTCCAGCTTCATCAGCATCCTTCCCTCCAAGCAGCCTATCTTCATGCCAAATGCATTTTCTTAGAATTCCCTGATATTTTGTGTTGCTTCACACCTCTGTGCCCTTGCTAACTCTCCTAGGCTACCTGGAAAACAGCTGCCTGTGGCCTCTGAGCAGCTCTGAGGCCCTGGACAAGTTATTTCACTGCTCTATGCCTTGGCTTCCTCATCTTAAAGGGGTAATAATAATTTTGCCTCCTACAATTCTTGTAAAGATTAAATGAGTTAATACATATTAAGCTCTTAGAAGCATGTTCAGCACTTAAGAAGCACTAGACAAGAATTACTCATTATTATTTTTCATCTTTCAAGACTCAGCTTGAACACTATCTCTACCAGGAAGCATTGCAAAAAAGTGCCATGAAGTCAAAAGACAAAATATTTCCTGAAAAAGATATTTGCAACACATATGACAAGGAGCTAATTTCCTGAATTTACAAAGAAGAAGCACAAATCTGTAGGAAGACAACAGTTTAATAAAAAAAATGCCCAATGGACTGGAACATGCAGTTCATAGAAAAAGAAGTACAAGTGGCTGGTAAGCAAGGAAAGATGCTCAGTTTCTCTCAATTATGCAACTCAAAGCAACAACGAAAGGATACTTTTTTTGCCTATCAGATTGGCAACGTTTTTTAAGTTTGATAATATTCAATGTTGGCAAGGATGGGAAACTAACATTTGCATATACTCTTGGTGAGGGGATAGATTTCTGCAGCTATTGCAGCAGGCATTTTGAAAATGTTTGTCAAAACTGAAAATGCACATTTCCTGAAGTCCAGCAATTCTCCTGCTAACTCTCTTGAGAGCCACATGAAAGAACAATATATGTCACCATTCTATTCTACATTTCTAGAACAATGCCTAGTATACAGAAATGCTTAATAAATATTTGTTTAATGAACACATGCACCAAAGTGTTCAGTATAGAAATGTTTATAATAGACCAAAACTGAAAACACCCTAAATAGCCAGCAAAAGGGAGACTTAAAAAAAAAATGATTGGAGAACTCTGCAATTGTTAAAACCATTGTCTTCATACCTACATATTCTGAGTCAGGATAGAATTCTAACATATAAGATGAGAAAAAACACCTAAAATCTTTGAGATACAGAACAATAGTCTGTATACATGGTCATTGGCATACATAAAAAATAAAATGCCTATATAAATATTCAAATATTTTAGTGTATGCATTTCTTTCTCTTGGAAGGATGCCTTGAAAGCTGTTTACAATTCCTTTGCATAAAAAAGATGAGGGACAGGGTGGTAGACAAGGGGAGAGAATTTTAGATTCATTTTACAGTTTTCTACTTGAAATTTTTTTCTTCCTTTTGCTATATGCATGTATTGATTATATTTTTAAATATTAAAAATTTTTTAATTACAATGAATATTTTAGTATGTAAGTATTTTACATTATAATATTAAAAAATATAAATAAACAATTGTGCACTCTGTCTTTCAGTGGCTGAGCAGCTCTCTGAGATCTGCCCCATCTACCTCTCACCTTCTGCCTGCCTGCCCCTCCCTTCCTGCCCCAGCGAGGCCACAGGCAGGCAGCTCCCTCAGCGCGCCCTCCACTCACTCTCCTCCCAGGCCTTGGCTCTTCGGGCCCCTCTGGCCTCTAAAGCACCTCTTCCCAACCCCCATTCCCAGGCTAGGCTGGTGCCTGCAGCAGGGTCCCCACAGTACCCTGCCCACATATCTCTCCCTGCACTTCCCCACGGCCCTGGAGCTATTCCATTTGTTTGGGAGGGCAAAGTTGTAAGAGAACCTTAGCCTATATCACTCATCGCAGTGGCCTCAGCTCTCAGCACAGTGCTTCTTACATAAAAGATCTGTTGGAAAGTGGATATTGGGGGGAAAAATGTCTTGTCTGGAAAATTGTGAAAAAGAAAAACCCCTGTTCTTAAGCCCTTTGATGACTAGCACTAGGATTCTTCCATAAAAGGGAGCAGAAGTCCTTGCAAAGCTGGGACTCTGATTAGAAAGCTGCTTCTCCGCTAGCACTTGTCAGGAAGAATTGATACCAGTGCCGGAAAACTCAGCCCCAGACTGAGCAGCCTCTTTCCGAGCCTCTCTGGCTCCTCTCGGGCTGTTCAGGTCTCTGTGCACAGGCCCATCCGGGGAAGCCCCAACGAGGTAGCAAAGTCTTGGAGAAAACAGAGGTTTGGGAGTTTATTCCCCCTGGCTTTACCTCAGAATAAAAACCCTACCCAGTGGGAGTGCCTGGGGGAGCTGGGGAGGGTTAGAAGGTGCCAGGAGAACTAGAAAATGCTACTGCAAGGAATCCCTAGGTACAAGTGGGTTTCCAGAGAAGGTGACCACTGAGGAGGGAGAAGGGACAGCAGATCAGGAGTGATTTGAAGTTTTTAAGGCTAAAGGTACAAAAGTAATAGAGTCAGTGGAAGTTCCAGTGCTGCCCTTAAAGTGATTATCTAGCAATTTCATGGAACTTAGTTCCCCCAAGAAAGAAAGTATATGGCATATGGTTTGGACAAGTCAGGATTCTGAGGTCGTCGGACATCTGTACTTAGAAACAGGTGGTGTGGGAGGAGAGTGGGCCAAGGGTAAGCGATTGGGAATGGGGAGTTTGAGTTGGAAAAGTCCCACAGATCTGCCTCTCCAATTTATTGAGAGGAAACAGCCTCCTCCAATCTCTGTTCTGCCCTTGACCTCTGAAGCACAAAGCTCAGTATGGCTTTGGCACCAGCAGCCAGAGTGGTTTCAATAACACGGCCCAGGAACTCAAATGAGGTGAGGTGTAAAGCAACAGCAAAAACGTGTGCACTGGAAGGATTTAAGTGGGATGGCACCTAATCCCTGCTCTGCCATTAACCTGCCATGTGACCCTGAGCAGGAAGCTGCTCTCGCTGCAGGTTAACCAGGTGTACAGTATCTGAGACGCCTTCTGCATGAGGGTTCTCCATTGAATACTAAACTTCACATGTTATCTTAGAGTCTGAACCTCTAGAAGCATCTAGGAGAATAAAGGCTTGCTAAATGAGAGAAATTCAGAACTACATCTTTCATCTCTCACCAGGGATTTTGTAAGCAACAATAAGGACATCTCATAGTTTCTAACTTAATCATGTGACATTTATTGAAGACTTATGCATTAAGCAACTGGGCTAATATTTTGGACCAGCCACGTAAGTAACGATGTAAAACAATATGTTGAACACTATTCTGCCTGTTATATCCCATTACCCTCAGTTCTGGGGAGGTAGATGTATCATCCCCATTCCTATAGAAGAAAATCTGACTGATGAAGAAAGCTGACACAGGGCACACAGGGAATAAACAGCAGGGCCAACATAATAACCTGGTAATCTGACTCCAGAACCTGAGCGTAATTTACTAGGATTTACTGACACTTCTGGAAATAATTATAGGTAGCTTAGAAAGAAAAGAAAAGATTATTGTTACATGAACTGACATACCAAGTCTGCTGCTGCTCTTAAGCAATACTTTGTCTTCCCTCACCGAGTTTATTTCCAACCAAACTAGAACTTCTTACCAGAAGCCCCCAACCTGCTCACATGATTCCTGCTGCACAGCTTCAGGATGATGGAAGGACAGCTGATCGCTCTGGCAGATCTGTTCACCCAAACTCTTTATGCCCTATTCATTCTCTATAGGGAAATTGTCATTAGCAGCTTTTCACAGGAAGGGAAATGGAACCGTGTTACAGTATTACCCAGAATTTGGAAGCCATATCCTTCTGGGCTCAATAAACCATGCTAAGAGCCCCCAGTTATGTTTGTTTCATGGTTGTTATTTCAACTCAAGGGCGGCCGATCTGCTTGGTCAGACAAAGGGACAGATAACAATGTAACCTCCCAAAATACAGATGCTTGGAACCAGGGAGTTCTTGCTGTGTGGCTGAGCCCTGGGATAGAAGGAGGGTTAAACTACCTCCCTGCCATAGTCATCTCTCCAGGGTTAGTTAGCTCTTCAGGGCCAAGTAGCCAGGACAGGAGAGAGGCTTGGTTTAGCACTGTGGGTTTACAAACTGCTGATCTGAGACCCTGAAACAACATTCTGCTCACAGATATGGAGCAAAGGAAAGGACTTTAATTGAGGTAAACCAGTGGTGGTCACAGATAACACATTAGACTTTAACATAGATTAAGTGAAAGCAAAGCAAGTCTTGAGAGAAAATAATAGAACTGAACAGAGAATAGATATGCGGGGCAGAGATTGCTGACAGCAGAAAGAGAAAAGCAATCTGGGTAAGTGGCTCCCCAGTTTACCCCCAGGAATGAAGTGGTGGGGGTCTCCATTGAGATTTCCCCACTTGTTAAAAGAATTCCAGAACTGCCACTGCTCAAAGGACCTCAGCCAGCTTCCATGTTGCAGATAAGAAAGCTGAGACCCAGGAAGGTAAATGACTTGCCCGAAGCCACTCGGGGGAAGACAGACTGGAATCCAGCCTTCCTGACTGGCGTCCTCTACCTCCAGTCTCACCATTGGACTGGCTCTCTCCTTTTGGCCTTGAGAAATGGCTTCACTCTTTTCTCGTTGTTTGTGTACAACTGCAGGGCCCATCTTGGTAGCTGCCAGCATTGTATCCTAGTGACACAGACTGACAGGTGAAAGAGCTTGTCATCTATATTTCTTATCTGTGGGACAGTTTAGTCCATAATGGGGGCTTGCCTGAAGAAGGCTTCAGGATCATGTGATACTGATGATCGGATATATGAGAAGTTGTTTGAGAGTTGTTATTGCCAGAGAATACTGGTTCTCAAAGTGTGGTCCTGAGACCAGGCACATCACCACCACCTGGAAGCTTGTCAGAAATGGAAAATCTTGGGCCTCACCCCAGACCTACTGAATCAGGATCTCTGGAGTGGAGCTCAGCAAACTGTTTTATCAAGCCCTGTGAGTGATCCTGATGCCCTGAAGTCTGACGCCCTCTGGCCTAGAGGACAGAGTCAGGATGAATTCGTCAAATAGACCAGAGGCAGCTAAGGAGGACTGCAGAACAAGGACGGACCTCTGGAAGGGGGTGAGCTCCCCTGACACTAGGTGCACCGCACAGAATAAAGGACCTCAGCCAGGAAAGGCGAAAAAGGGGCTGCCCCATGAAGAGTATGGAACTAGATTGCCCCTAAGGTCTCTGCAGTTCCAAGAGTCTATGAGAGTCTTTACATGACAAATAGTCCAAGAAACACAAGTGTTTCTCTTTTCTGGAATGTAAGCTCCATAAAGGCAGGCATTTCTGTGGGTTTCTTTTTTTGCTACTATAACCCCAGTGCCTAGAACAAGAGTATAGTTCATGGGCCAAATCTTACCCACAGCCTGGTTTTGTAAATAAAGTTTTATTGGCAAATAGCCATTTGTTCATTTACATCTTGTCTACATCTGCTTTCACTCTATTGTAGCAGAGTTGAATAGTGATGACTGATAATATAGCCCACATGTGTTTTTTGTCTTTGTATACAACACTATACATACAGCAGTATTAGTACAATTCTTTTTGGGTCCCCTGACCAGATTCCAATGTGCGTGTGTATGTGTATGTGAGAGAAAGAGAGAGAGAGAGAGAGAAAGAGGTAACATTCCTGACACCACGTGTTGTGCCCAAAGTCGTGAATCCCAGAAGACCGCCAAGGAGCCAACACCGATGCAAAAGCAAAGAGCCTTTATTCGAGCTAGCTCGAGCTCAATCTCTCATCTACACCAATGAAGTGGCAAGATGTCAGAGAAAGAGAGCGAGTTTCAATATCACAAAGGTTTTATGGGGTTCTAGGGCAGTTGGTGGGGTGATGATCATGGCTCTGGCCAATTGGCAGGGTCTAATGGTGTTGGGTGAGCTCTTTGCTGACTGGAGAGGAGAGAGACCAAGCTCCAATTGGGTGAAATAGGATCCAGGTCCCGATTGGCTGAGGTAGGATCTGGGTCCCAATTGGCTGAAATAGAATCTGAGAGCTTGCCCTTTCATTCCCCCCTTTCTCTGGATCCTAAGAAGGGACCCAATCATGGGTCTAATAAGGTTTTGCAGTTGTAAGGAGATAAAGGCTGATACTGTTGTCTTAGCACCATTAGCTGGACTGTATTAATTCTATCTTTAATAAAAGTTATCAGTTTATTGAGGATACATGGTCTAAAGGTAACAAGATTACTAGGGGCTTGTATTGAGCACGGAGGACTATCAGTTGGATGGCCCCCACGTGGTCTCTGACAATATGGACCAGCCTGTTGATGATACAGGGCCCAAGCGTTAGTAAGAGTAGGATGGCAAGGGGTCCTTGAATATTAAAGATAATTTCCTGCCTTGATTTCTCTCTGGGACACTGGTGCCTTGGTTTGGGTGCACATCAAAAGACTGCATGCCCAGCCTCTAAGGTGGGCTGAGATATTGTCTATTTGCTAAAGAATCCTGTCTTTTACTATGCCATCTACGGCTGGGTCTGCATGCTAAGCCAGTTGCTCAGTTTGCAAAATTACCTAATCAGATCTGAAGGAGGAAAGACAGCACATAGGCCTGGGCCTTTTAGTATGCTAAAGTGAATCTTATACAGGATTACAAATGATTAGCATAATAAAACATGTGCTACTCTTCTTTATCTGGGGAACATTAACTGATCTCACTGAAGAATGATTCTAGAGCTTAATGTTCAACATAGTTTTAGTAGAGGGGGTTCCTAGCATGTAGTTACATTGCTCTGACTGCAAATATCCTGCCTTGCATTCTCCAGAGGCTCTCACCTTATTCTAAAGCCTATGGTCCCTGTCTCATTCTCCCCTCTACAGATAGAGACTCTAGCTGCTGCTAGGGAAAAGGGGTGATGACCGCTCTGGCTGCTTCATGCTGAGAGGGGGGCGCAGTAAAGGGTGCAGCTAGGTCTCCATCACTGGTCAGTTGAGAGTGAAGGGCCCCCACCAGTAAGATGGCAAACTTCTGGCTTCTCTTTGGGGTCCTCAGTTCCCGCCGGCGCCACCTGAAGCCCAATCACCTCTCACCCCCCTCCCAATCCCAGCACCTAGCCAACAGCCACCAGCCCCATAGAAGTGACACCTCAATCAGTTCATGCCCCTTCCTATATAACCCAGCACCTTTCCCTAATAAAGCGGAATTCTCCGGTGAGTTGCTGCTGTGTGTCGCTCCTTTCCTTTCAGAGAGGGCCTCAGAAGTTTGGAGCTTCTATTCTAGGTTTCATTTCTATTACTATTTGCAGTTTTGTGGCTTCTAGGTAAGATAAAACAAATTGTGTTATTAGGTTAAGTAGCAACATCTGGAGTTGGATTTTCTATTCTGGAAGGACAAACTTGACGAGATTAAGAATGCATGGCTGAATATGAGAACTAGAAATATGAAGACTCTAATTGAGAATCATAGTCAGGTATTATGGGGAAACTAGAATTCTGGATATTAGGATTTAGTATAGCTAAGACAGCATTATTGAAACAACACTTTTCTCTAAAATCACCCTTATTTTTATTAGAATTAGCCAGATTAAGAAAACAATGAACAGTTGGTTTGATTATTTGCATAAGTGCAGCAAGAAGAGCAATTGATTACATAGGCTCTTTTAAACATGCCTTGCTGGAACTTTTTGTAAGGAATTTCAGATTGAACTTTTAAAGGCCTTTTGAGGCCAGACAGCCAAGCCAGACTTGCCATCAGGTTTTGCCTGCAGTACCTGTAGATTTGGGTGAATTCCTCTCTTCTCGAGGTCCCCAAGACATCTTGAGGTGCCTGAACCTGCCAGGAAGTAATCTTCCTTACTCACCTGGTAAGGCTGCTGGGAACCCTGTAAGCAAGGTACCAGGCCTGTTCTTCCAAGGGGCTTTGTTGGCTTTATAAAGTCAACCTTAGTTCCTTAAAGCTGTCCATATCTGAGTTTATGCATGTGTCTCTCAGGATGCCATTCCAGTCAAAGCCTTGGTAGTATAAACTCTGTTTTTAATTGGTCCTCTTAGAAGGAATGCAGGTTCTTATTGAACTTATGCAAATAAACATAGTGCCATGAAATATAAAAATAATCACTGAAAGTTTTTAAATTCTGGAGAGATCAGGTAGAGAGAAAGATAAATGTTTCAATTCTGCTTATAAAGATAGTCATTTGCTAAACTGTTGTCAGCTTAAGAGAAAAGCTTAAAGCACTTTATCAGCAACATCTGAAACAAAAAGTCACAAAACCATCTTTCTTAGTTCACTTAATCTTATGTAACCAATGCCTGTTCTGATGAAATCTGGCTCTTTACTAGTAGTTGAGGAGTAATAAAACAGTGACTATAAATGACAAAAGACTTACAAATGACAATGGCTAAAGAATTGATGAGAGCTTACTATAAGACAGTTGACATAAGGAAATTTGGACATTTTTGTAACAAAACATTCAGTAACAAAGTTTAGCATCATTCTCTTTGATAGTGCTTTCTAGGTGATTAAGCAGGGAATTATATATATATATATAAGCCAAATTAGTCAAATACTTTCTCCAATGAGAAAAAAATTCCTCTGACATGTTCCAGGGGTCCTCTGGAAAATATTAGAGTTAACTAGAGGTAAAAGTACCTTTTGGAATTTGATTTTGGGAAGTTGTCAGAAGAAAGTTTATTTGGCACTTGCTTAAATAGTATTATAGGTTGCTATGAAGCAATATTTATCCATTTAACCAGAATGACAAAATACCTCAAAGGCAAATAAAGAAGTTTACACAGTTGTTAGCAAACTTTAGCTTTCAGTCTTTTTAATATTAAGATGTCATTTTCTTAAATACTCAGACAACTCATTGAGACTTTAAGCATGAGAAACTTCTTTGATAAAACAATTAGAAAGCCTTTTGCAATCTTTCAACATTAAGAGCAGACTAACAGTTTAAGAAAATTTTGTCTTTTTAACTGAAAATAAAATTCTAATTTTGCTGTGTACTTGATACCGAGACTCATTTGCTTTAATTTTATATAGCATGACCATATTAAATTCTTCCAAAACTTTCTACAACCTTCTTCTTATATTTAGATTTCTCTTTCTAAATAAACAGATGTACTTTACAATAAAGTTACTTTTTTTTATCAAAAGACATTCTTTAGCATGCAGAAATGTTTTCCTTATTACTTTAAGTAGTTTTAATTAGAACTTAAAACCATTAGGTACCTTAATTTCTAGTGAACACTGAGAAGCAGGCTACTGTAAACTGTTACACTAGCATTCTTTAGATTGACAAATTTATGAACATTTTCTGTAACTGTGAGCTTTACAGCACAATCTCTCACTAAACATAAAGTATATCAACTTAGCAAAACTTTAAGATTTTAGGTTACTACAAAGATTCTCAGGCTGCAGGTAGGTATACACACTGTAACACAATTAAAAAGGTGTTCACTTGTCACACTCATTTAGTTCACTCATTTGTAACAACTGTGCTAGATTACTTATAAGACCTTTACTGAATATTAGACAAAGCCAAGCCTTTAAGCATTTTATTCTTAAAAGATAAAGCAGATAACATCGACTTAAATAACCTTAGGTAAACTTAGGCAGCTGATAACTACAAGGACATGCCCGCCTCAGGCAAACCCAAATTAGCATTAATGCTTAACATTTTTTATCAGATTTTCTGGAAGTTTTAGAATGCCCAATTTTCACAAGTGCTTGTCTTTAAATCAATTTCATTAATACCATCCAGAGGTAGAAAGATATTTTCATTTACACACTTAGACACACAAACATACAGACTGAGACATAATGATAAGGTTCCCTCTGGCAGCCATCCAACATTGAAAACTGGCTACTCACTAGAACAAAAAGTCTGCCACCAACCCTTCTGGACTTCCACACTGAGGTTGTTAGCTCTTCCCCTGATATCTTTAACCTGTAAAAGAGTGGTTAGATTAAATGTTCCCTCCGGCAGCCAGCCAATGTTAAAGGACGGCCACTCGGAGGTGCAGAACACATGAAATTTTCCCTTCCTGACGTCCATGCTCAAATTGTGAGCTCTCTCCCTAACATCTGAGAAAAATGGTCTGTCATGAGACAAAGGGGTTGTCTACATCTGTCCCATTTCTTCTGTCAACAAGACTAAGACAAACATGACAAACAAACAGGTGCCTACAGAGAAGAATCTGCTGCAGCCGTGGAAGCAAAACTGAAAGTAAGTTGAGGGCCTGTTGGACTGCAGTGGCAGCTGACTTTCCTCACAGAAGAGGACCTCTTCCTCCAGACGGGGGCAAGGGACGTCTCCCAAGACCCCTGGTCGGCAACCCACCAGCGCATCCGCCTAAGTCAATGCTGACCCAGATACAGATTGGAGCTCCTGCAGGCTTATATAGGCTTGTTCGTGAACAAAAATAGTGAGACACAGATAAAGACAGAGTGAGACACAGGTAGACAAGGACAGACAGATAACTGAGTGCACTCACCAGCCGGCACAGGGCCCTCTGGGTCGGGAGTCCTGGGGGTCTCTGGGATCCCAGACGAGCCCCCAAATGTTGTGCCCAAAGTCACGAATCCCAGAAGACCACCAAGGAGCCAACACTGATGCAAAAGCAAAGAGCCTTTATTCGAGCTAGCTCGAGCTCAATCTCTCATATACACTAACGCAGTGGCAAGATGCTAGAGAAAGAGAGCGAGTTTCAATATCACAAAGGTTTTATGGGGTTCTAGGGCAGTTGGTGGGGTGATGGTCATGGCTCTGGCCAATTGGCAGGGTCTAAGGGTGTTGGGTGAGCTCTTTGCTGACTGGAGAGGAGAGAGACCAAGCTCCAATTGGGTGAAATAGGATCCAGGTCCCGATTGGCTGAGGTAGGATCTGGGTCCCAATTGGCTGAAATAGAATCTGAGAGCTTGCCCTTTCACAAAAATTATCAGACACCAGCATGGTGTCCAAGAGCTCAATTCAATTTTGATTCTATCGGCCCAAAGACAGCACCAGATTCCCAGGTTAAGGGCTTTGTCCTATAAGACTACCCTCAAGCTCCCACTCCAGATGGCGGTCATGCCCCAGGCAGTTTACCTGTGATTCTGACCAACCAGCTACAGAGTGGAGGTCCCCATCACCTCCCCCTTAGGGTCCACTAATTTCCTAGAGTGGCTCAAAGAACTCAGAAAATCGCTTACGCTTACCAGTTTAATAAAGGATACCATAAAGGTTACAAGTTAACAGCCAGATGAAGGGATAACACAGGGCAAGGTCCCAAAGAAAGGGGCTTCTATCCTTATGGAGCTTAGGGCCTGACTCAGGGGCACGTGGAAGAATCTGGTTCCCCAAGGGTAGAAGCTCCCTCAGATAGAGAAGCAGGATCTAAGAGAACAGAGAGAGGTAAGCTCTTCTCAGGGGTTTTTGTGAGGTCTTCATTGCATAGTCATGATTGACTAAATCATTGGCCAATGGCTGATTCAAGCTCCAGCTCCCACCCTTGGGTGGGGTCCAAAAGTTTTTTGTTAACATGACAAGACACCCATTTCACCTTTAAGGCTCAGCAGTGTTTTCAGGAACTGTGGATACAGACCAAATATAAGAAATATATATATTTCTTATAACTCATATAGCACTCCATGGCAGGATCTTCAAACATGGATTCCTTACAGCAAAACAATCATGTCTGTCAGAGAACTTATATCTGGTATAGCATTTATACACAAGATAGAACAATAGCAGCAATACAAATAGGCCTGACATTTGGAGAAGCCAGTGTGGTGTGGGGACAGATTTAAAGAGACAACTCATTTGTCCCATAAAGTCATTATAAACATTTTTATAATGGTTCAGTTTGTCAACATATCTTATGAGCAGTTTCTCCCAGAGCAATGTAACTCCAGTTTGCAGGCTGGTGTTCAGCTTTGTCAAGGTTCCAAACAGAGATGTAGTGTTGGCAAGAGGTGATGTAGCTTCACCTCTCTGGGAATCTGGTATGCTTTTGCTAAGAGATGATATTCTCTTGCTCTAAGCCTCTCTCAAAGTATTAATAAAATATTGGATTTTCCTTGTCGCATAACCCACTTACCCATCCCTTTATCCTCAGCTGTAATTTCTCCTTCTCTCCATTTGTCATTGATCTTAACCCAGACTTTTGCCCCTGTGGAAGGGACATCAGGTTTGGCCACTGTGCTGGTCCAGATGGCTGACAGCAGTACTAGTCTGGCAAGGGCCTCTCCCTCAGCCCACTGCCACTCATGTAAGGTAGGGCTACACAGGTGCAGAACTAGTGGGCTGTCATGGCCACTAGACAGCACAGTTGCACCCATTGTCAGCCCTGACCTGGCCACATGGGGTGAAGGCACAAGCCACCCCATCAGGCCCTTAGAAATTCTGACATAGAGTTAAGGGTAAGGTTACAGTTCTTGCTTAGTAATCTTCCCAGCTTCTGGCACCCACAGACACAGCCCTGGCCTGGGACCACTGCATCGGGCTGGAAAAAAGAAGGTTGTGGTGATGTGGGGAAGAACGGTATAGATGCAGTAGTATCTTCCCTCACTTCCTTCTCTACATCTCCTGGGAAAGCCCAGGAATCTATCCACTGGGGACCCTCCCTGGTTCCCCTCATGTTAAGTGTGAGCACACGCTCTTGAAAGCATGTAAGCCAGCCCCTCATGCCCTTAAACCCCATTTTAGACAACAGATGTTTCAGCTGCCCATTCCAATTTTCTATTAGACCACTGCTCTGAGGATGATATACACCATGGTGCATCCATCTGAGGTGAGGTCTCCTGGCCCGCTGTTGGACACCATGGGTTTGAAGTGTGTCCCTTGGTCTGAAGAGGTGTAAATTGGTCGTCCAAATTAGCACAGCATCTTCTGTTCCAATCCTTTAATGGTATTTTGGGTATTTGCATCTACCCCAGGGTATGTAAAGCCCAGCCTAGAATAAGTCTCTCTTTTGGTTAGGACCCATTTATAGCTTCCAGGGGCTACTGGCATTGGTCCAGTGTAATCCACTTGCCAGCTATGTGTGGGACCTTCACCCTGGGAAATTTTCCCCATAGCCCACCGTAGTCTTTGTCTCTTGTGTTGACAGATGTTACAGCCCTTGTTGGCATTCTGTGCCTCAGAGGGTGCAAGAGGAATATGTCTAGATTCAGTCCTTCTCTGCATTGCTGCAGCTCCCCCATGTCCACTCATTTCAGGGGCCCAGTGGCTGCCTCAAGGGGGTGCCCCAACAGGTCCACTTGGTTCCAGTCACCTTCAGATCCTGGAGGCTGGTCCTTCTTTTGGGCATTGCCATGTCCTACTTTAATATGCCCCTTAAGTTCCCATAGTGATTTCCACAGGGCTGCACCCTACATGGGCATTCCTTTAGCAGTCCAGTTTTCCACTGCCCAATTACCTGACCATATGGCCAGGCCATTGGCTACAGCCCATGAGTCTGTGAAAATCCAAACATAGAGGCTTTTATCATAATTCAATTCTTCTATCACTGCTAGGAAAACAGCATGCAATTCAACCCACTGAGCTGATTTGTTTCTACCTTCCTCAACCAGAGTCTTGCCATCCATTGCTCTTAATGCAGCAGCTTTCCAAACAGGATATTGTCCATTCATCTTGGAACTTCCATCTGTAAATCAAGCAGCTCTTTGCTGTTCTGCTGAGAGCTGTTCATAGGTCACAGCCCATGTAGCAGTTGGTCTGGCGGCTCATCAGGCTCCAACATCAGTCGTAGAGGAAAAGACGCTCCCTGCTCATGGATCCAGGTGGGCCTCCTTGCATTTCCCCAGCAGCCTCCTCCTGAATGAAGCATTTCCATTTTATTATGGAACTCTTCTGGGCACTGCCTTCCCTATTAGAGTGTTTCTCTGACATCACCCATGTCATTATGGATATCTCAGGTTTCAAGATTATTTTATGTCTTTCAGTCACTGAGGCAGTCCCAATTAATGCCCAACAGCATGTTAATAATTGTCTCTCAAGTGGTGTGTACAGGGCAGCAACATCTGGGAATTTTCTGGTCCAAAATCCCAATAATTGTTGCAGGGAGGCACTCATGGACTTTTGCCACAAGCTCCAGTCTGCCTGGGTCCAGGAGACAGACACTTCCAAAATCTTGTCTGAGTGGGGGTCATAAGGGCACAAAGGCATTGAAAGAGTGACTGCCTTTTGTAATTCAGACATGGCCTGATTTTGTTCAGGTCCCCACTCAAATATAGCTTACAGATGGGAGCTAGCAATACTTCCAGGAGTGGAATATGCATCCTCCAAAATCCAAATAAACCAACCACATGCTGGGCTTCTTGTTTGAATCTAGGGGTGGGTAGTGAGAGCAGTTTATTCTTAGTCACTTGGGAGATATCCCAGGTGGCTCCTGCCTATGTTACTCCTAAGAATCTCACTGTGTGAGCATCCCTTGGACCTTTGCTGGGTTTATTATGTGTCACTATTGATCATATGTGTCACTATTGCATTCACATCAGTGCTAGCCTGCTCTTCTGTTTCCGATATTATTACAATGTCATCAATATAGTCTATTATTACACTTGAGACCTGTATTAAGTCCAAATCACTCCTGACAAGTTGTGACAATAAGATGGTGAGTTCAGGTAACCCTGTGGCAGCCCAGTAAATGTAAACTGGGATTCTTCCCACACAAAGGCAAACTGGGGTTGGCTCTTCTCAGAGACTGAGAAAGAGAAGAAAGCATTTGCAAGATCCATCACTGAGTACCAGCCACCTTCAACATGCTGCAGTTTCTGTGTGGTTGAGAGCGTGTCTGGAACTGCTGAGGCTATGGGTGGTGGAACTTTATTTGAGGCCCGGTAGTCTACTGTTAGTCTCCATGAACCATCTGCCGTTTTCACAGGCCACACAGGACTGTTGTACAGTGAATTTGTGGGCACCGGCCCTCCGCCTTCTAGCAAGCCACTAATTAAAGTGGTGATCTCTTTTTGCAGGTATTCTGTATTGCTTCTCCCATGTGGGTTCTGGCAGTTCTAGCACTTCCCATTTAGCATGGCTGGTTAAAACAGGCCTGAGGGCAGGCTTACGTGGCTTTCGTTTTACAGTACTAGGTAGGGAGCAATCCCTAATTGGACATAATATCCATTGTTAGGGTCTAGGACTCCGGGGTTTCCCAGAGAACAAGACACATGGACACGGAGATGAAAATCCAAGCAAAGTCTTTATTCAGCCAGCAAGCTGGGGTCGACAGCACCTCCCCTGACACGCAGGCTGAGTCCGAACTGCCGACCCTGAAGCAACTTTGGGTACTGATTATACAGGATCTTCACAGCAGTTACACCAAAGCCTGTGCAGTTCTACAACTAATAGGTTTAAAACACACTCTATATTGTAACCAATGGGAAACATTGTAACCTTTTTAGGGAATGCGCCAGTTGCCTGCCCGCTTCAATTGTTATCTCTTGCTTACCCAAGCATGTCTATGTGACTTATCATGGGTTACATCCCCAGGCATTCCCAGGCTGTTGCCCACTTCTAGTTATCTAACTTAGGGTAGGCACATTTCTCAGAAGCCTCCGGTAATTTACACAAGAAAAGACTGGGTGGCTCTCGCTCTAGGCAGTCAGGTTAAGTGTCATTAGTTCTTTTTCCTGACTTGATGCTCTCTGCACTCCGTTACACATCCCCAATAATACATTCAGGTAAAGGAGATACAACAACCTCACACAAAATCTGCTCAAATGCCCCAATTTTATTCAAACTTTCACCTTAATTCCATCAACTGCTATATCTCCATATTCTCCCAATTTAATTTTAGCCCCTTTGGGTAAAATTGCAATACTTCCAGAATCTCTCCCTTGGCTTTGTGCATCCCTTATCAATAGGTGTTTCCAAGGGGTGGAAAGAAGTAGTGCATCTCTATATCAGTAGGTAATTACAAGGGGGAGCTAGGACATATCTGGACCAGAGAGGTTGGGTGGAGTCCCTATTTTGCAGCCAGGTCAAGAGAGACACAGGTGAGCAGAATTGGACTATTGCTTGTAAGGAGTTTCCCTCATTTTATTTCTCCCTTTGACTGATTTCAGTTTCAAAGGTAATTTGCCCTGGGCTGGGTACAGATTCTACACCCCTTCCCTCCCCTGGAGGTACAGTCCCTGTTAAGACTTCACCAACAGATTTTGAGATTACAGTGCATTGGGCTCCTGTATCAAGGAGTCCCAGTGTGGGTAAAATTGTAATATTTCCAGAATATATCACCTGGCTTTAGTACATCTTCATACCAATAGGTGTTCAGAGGTGGAAAGAAGTATGGCTTTAGGGTATTTGCATCATTCCTCAGGGCTGGAGAGAAGTTCATCTCCATATCAATGGGTAATCACCTGGACAATGGAGGGCTTATCTGTACAGAAGAGGTGAGGGGAGGACCGGTTTTGCTTCTGCCTGAGGACAGAGAGAAGGGCCCAGACTGGAATTTGTAAGCAATGAAAGGGTTTAAAACTATATTTCTCCCTTTGACTGATTTCTGTTTTTAGAGGTCTTTTGCCCTGGGATTTCCTCTCCCCGAACTTACATCCAGGTAAGTTTCTTCTACTCTTGCTGGCCATTTTACCCATATATGTGCCAATGGCTTCCGGTCTCTGGCTGGGGATGTGGCCAGAAGGTCCTGGCCCTTTTCTCAATCTTTAACTTGATTATCATGCCTGACCACTGCCCCAGGGGATTCCTGATCAGGTTTTTCATTGTAAACTTGGATTCCAGGCTTTATAAATTCCTTCAAGCTGGGGTAAATAGGGCAGACTTATTAGTGTAAGATAAATTCTAGCCGAAATAAGCAGGCGAAGAGAGGCAACAAAGGGCCAGGTAGTTTATTTGAATGCGAACACCCGGGCAAGATTTCTCCAGTCTACAGAAATAGAGGCTGGAGAATTCGCGCACGTAAGCAGATAGGCAGCGAGTTTTTAAAGAAGGCAGGGGGAGGCAGAGCTTAGATTTACAGCGGTGCGAGGATTGGCTAACGTAAGGCACATTTTTCAGGTTGGGAGGGGGCAACAGCTGGGGACTTTGACATGTCATCAGGGTCCGAGGTGCTTGCTCCTCCCATCAGTGCTCAGCCTTACATTTCAGCCTTTTGGTTATAATGGGCGCCGACTCAATCTGGCTACTTCTGGCTGAGGAGGGGTGACGTGGGGGGGTTTAAGGCTGGTTGATGGCTGGAGGCTCAGTCGGTAGGGGTGAGTACTTGCGCAGCAACAGTTGATTAATTTTTATGTGTGAAATTTCTGCTATGCGCTGTTGAAGGAACTTGAAAACACATGGGGCGATTAAGAGTAAACCACAAACTGTTATTAAGGGGCCTAGCAGAGGCATTAGCCAGGCCATTATGGGAGACTGAATCCACCCATAAGGGCCGCCTTCAGGTACTCGTGTTCTGTGGAGGTGTTTTTGTAATTCTTGCAGTTTTTTTATGCTTTGCTCTACGACCCCAGACTCATTGATATAGTAGCAGCATTCTTCTTGCAAGAAAATACAGGTTCTGCCGTTTTCTGCGTGTAAGCAGATCTAAGGCTCGCCGATTTTGAAGGGTGACCTGGGCAAGGGAAGTAAGTTGTCGCTGGAGGGAAATAAGGGAGGTTGAGGTTTCTCCTAAGGTTAGGCTCACTCTATCGTCTAATGCTGCCAATTGACTTGCTAGACTTTGAGAGCTCACTAAGCTATGGCTTAACGCTCCTGCCCCTGTGGCGGCAGCGGACACTGCAGTAACTAGACTCACTCCCACCAGTACTGGTAGAAAAACCACCCTCTTCTGTCTAGTGTTTTGATATATAGACCATTCATCTAGTGCCTATCTTACCTCAGGTTTGCTGTACAAAGTTAGTTGGGGCACTAGCATTACTGAAAAGCAGGGTCTTACCATGGTGCTGTTGATGCATTGGGTAAGCGTGCTGTTGCACCAGAAGAATCCACCTCCTTGAAGGGAAATTGGAGTGTCTACAGTCACCCGTCATCAGCATTGGCTTCTCATTGGCCATTCTGATAGTGGAATGCTGAGTCAGGTAGCAGGTTAGGGGGGATGATGGCTTTTCGTGCCATTTTCTGGTGACTCCGGGCTTATGCCGAGCTTTGGGCTGAAGGCTTGTTTTCCACATTGGTACTTCGCTTAAAGGGAGGCTGCAGTCTTTTTTAGAGTTTACTGGTTGAGCCTGGAAAAAACTAATGGGAACTGCAGCCACCGGGGGGCGTTGGAGGGAGGCACAGAGGAAACAATTAGACACATTGCTGAGGATATGTGAAGCATTAAAAAACTGCACTGTTTCTCTAATGACTCTGGCCCAAGAAAGTTGTGTTCCTCCCGGTCGTAGAGAGTGGGGGTAGGGGTCTGACTGGATCCTCTGTTTTAGTGCCTGTTCTGTTTTTAAAATATTACTTGATACCTGTGCCTGGGTGTTTAAGACTTCCGTGAGAGTGGGGTTTACAGTGGTCCACTCTCTTTTGATGTTGATCGTGCCCCGTGGGAAGCCTTGACCGCTTTCGTACAGCTTGCCCCGTACTCCTTTTTCCCAGTGTTGGTCCCATGGGTCACTAACAGTAATGTATAGCCTATCTTGTATCTTGGAAAACATTTTGTCATTGGTTCCCTTGTCGTGTCTCCTACTATATGGACTTTACATTTGTTTGCTTCAAGATGACATCCTCCATACATGTCAGACTGGAATGTACATGTACTAGAGGTCTGTTCGTAAGGGAAGCATAGCGTTGGGTTTGAGAAGGTATTTAAGATGTCTGTGTATATCGGTATTTGAACCAGTGCCTGACAACCTGCACACAGGCAGTTTTGGGTGCCTACTTCTTGGGCCTCAGTTCCATGAGGAAGGGTTAGGTTAAGCCTGAATTTCCATGCCGAATAGCTCTGCCTGGAGACTATAGGGTCATCTATTTGGCTGGCTGTACTTGACATGACTAACCCATAGCTTAAGAGGACCCACCTCACAAGACACCCACTCATCATGTCTGGGTACCCGTTTGAGCCTAAAAAGGTGATACCAGGAGGAGTGCCCATGTAGTTTGGCTGTTGAGGGTGTAGTGAGGATTACTGTATAAGGCCCTGTCCAGCGGGGTTGGAGAAATTTTGGCTGGAGTTCTTTTAGGAGCACTTCATCTCCTGGCCAAAATATCGCTACATCTCCTTGGTTGCTGGATGACGTAGGTTGAGGTAGGAGCTGGTCTGTGTGTTCCCTAAGAAGATGCCTCAACAGTGTAAAGTAAAGAAGGTAGGAGGCCAAAGGAGAAGAGGTAGTGGGCAGGCCTGTGTTTAATAAGAAGGGTCTGCCATACATCAGCTCAAATGCACTTAGTCCTGCTGGTCCCCGGGGGGCAGCACATAGCCAAGCGAGAATGATGGGGAGGAGATCGGGCCATGAGAGCTTTACCTCTAGAGACAGCTTAGTTAGTTGGTCTTTTAAGAGACTGTTAGCTCTTTCAACCTTACCCAACGATTGGGGGTGGTAGGGTATATGGAGGTTCCAGGTGATATTGAGAGCCTTGACTGTTAGCTGGGTGACTTGAGAGATGAAAGCAGGCCCATTGTCTGACTGTAAAGAGGCAGGCAGGCCAAAACGGGGGATGATATGCACTACCAATGTCTGTGCCACCACCGAAGCTATCTCTTGGTTGGTGGGGAAGGCTTCAATCCATCCTGAAAAGTTATCAACCAGAACTAGTAAATACCTGAGTTTTTTATGTTTAGGCATGTGGGTGAAATCGACCTGCTAGTCCTGTCCAGGGATGGTTCCTCTCATCTGGTGGAGGGCCATCTGGATTTTCAGAGCACCTTGAGATGAGACGCGATGACAAGTAGTGCAGCCTTGGTGTACCTCATCTATGGCCTTGTAGAGACCATAAGGGGCAAATATAGGGGAGAGAAACTGGTGCATGGCTTCCGGCCCACTGTGTAGAAACTGATGAATTTTGGATATAACATCCCTGCCTTGGGCTTGGGGGAGGGCAATTTGTCCCCCAAGATATATCCATCCCTTATCCCCTAACACTCCCCCTTGATGTAGGTGTATTGGGGTATTGGGGCAGTAGAGAGGAGAACAGAAACAACACAGAGGGTCGGGTAGAACCGGATGTTAACTGTCAGGGCATGGTGTCTGCCAATGCATTACCTCTGGTTACTGGAAATTTCCAGTTTGATGTTCTTTACAATGCACGATGGCCACCTCCTTGGGGCCCTGTAGGGCTTGTAACAGGCGGCTGATAGCCCTGCCATTGATGATTGGGATTCCCTTGGTGGTGAGGAAGCCCCTTTCCTTCCAAATTGCTGCATGAGTGTGTGTAATCAAGAAGGCATATTTAGAGTCAGTATAAATTGTGGCTCTCTTCCCGGCTGCCAGCTGTAATGCTCAGGTAAGAGCTACTAGTTCGGCTTTCTGGGAGGTGGTCCCAGATGGGAGTAGGTTTGCTTCTATCACTTGCAACAGAGTTACCACTGCATAGGCTGCCTTTTGTACCCCATCACTCCCCTTCACCGAGCTTCCATCTATGAAAAAGGTCAAGTCAGGGTTTTCGAGGGGCATGTCTTGTAGGCCCTCTCTAGGTTTTCTAAGAGCTTCTACAATCTCTACACAGAAATGAGTGGGCTGATCTGCTGATGAGAAGCAAGGAGGCTAGGTTAAGGGGTGGAGAGACTTGTAGGGTTACCTGTGAATGTTCAGTAAACAGGAGGTGGAATTCTTGTACTCTTGAAGGACTCAAGGAGGCCAGGGATTTATGACTCAAAAGATCTTGTAACCGGTGTGGGGAATACACAGTAATGGGCTGTTGGAGCATTAATTTCAGGGCTTCTTGGGCCAGACTTCCTGCAGCTGTCAGGGCTTGGAGGCAAGGCTGCCACCCTCTGGCTGTGGCATCCAACTGTTTGGAGAGAAATGCAATGGGACAGCACCCTGGCCCCACTGGCTGTACCATCACTCTGGTGGCCACTCCTGCCCTTTCTGCTGTATATAAGGTAAAGGGCTTGGTTAGGTTGGGGAGCATCAACGGGGGGGATGAGAGTAATGTATTCCGCAACTGATTGAAAGCAGAAGCTACTTCAGTGGGTGAAGTTAGCGGCCCAGTAGGAGTCTCTGTAGCAGCTGCATAGAGCGGTCTGGCCAGAAGGGCAAAGTTAGGCACCCAGTGTCTGAAAAACCCTACTAATCCTAGAAAGGATAGTATCTTGGCTCCTGAAGTAGGTGGCAGGAGAGCTTTAATCATAACCACTTGGTCTGCCATCAGGGCTTTAGTGGTGGGAGTTAGAGTCAGCCCAAGGTATGTAACTTGAGGTAGAGACAGCTGTGCTTTGGCCGGGGATACTCTGTACCCTAGGTCTGCCAGGAAATTGAGAAGGGATGTGGTGTCTAGGACTGAGGCCTCCTTTGAGGGGCTGCAAAGTAAAAGATCATCTACATATTGGATGACGGTACTCTTGCCTGTTGAATGTCACGAGAGGTCCTCTGCCAGGGCCTGTTCAAAAAGATGGGGGCTATCTCTAAAACCTTGAGGTAGAACAGTCCAGGTCAGTTGTCTAGATTGACAGGTATCAGGGTCCTCCCACGTGAAGGCAAATAGCGCCTGTGATTCTGAGTGGAGGGGTATAGTGAAAAAGGTGTCTTTAAGGTCTAGTACAGTAAAATGAGAGGTACTGGGTGGGACCTGAGATAGAAGAGTGTATGGGTTAGGTACTACTGGGTGTAGAGGGATAACAGCCTCGTTAATTATTCGGAGGTCCTGAATGAGGTGGTACGCTCCAGAAGGCTTTTTTACTGGCAAGATGGGAGTATTGCATGGAGAGTTAGCCAGGACTAAAAGCCCCTGTGAGAGCAGACGTTTAACAATAGGCTGTAGTCTCCTTCAGTGAGCCTGCGAAATAGGAAATTGAGGCTGAGAAGGGAACTGGGATGGGTCTTTAAGGCGTATTAAAACTGGGGTGTGGTGGGTTGCCACCACAGTGGGGGAGATGTCCCATACAACTGAATTGACAGCAGTCCGGGGAGTTGGGAGACTTAGGTCTCTGTCATCTAACTCTCCTTCACAGACTAAAGCAACGAGGGAGTTTCTGGCATTTTGTAAGCATTTAAAAGGTGGGAGGGAAATAGAGGCTCCTAACTTATAGAGCAAATCTCGTCCTAACAGAGGGGTAGGACAGGAAGGCATGACTAGAAAGGAATGAGTAAATGGGATGCTTTGAAAGGTGAAGACTACTGGGCCAGTCTCTAAAGGCTTGGAGGAGGTTCCCATGACTCCAACTATGGAGACCTTGGCAGGGTATAAAGGCCCTTTAAAGGAGGGAAGAACAGAGTAGGTAGCTCCCGTGTCCACCAAGAAAGAGATGGACTTACCTGTTACCCACAGCTTAGCCCTGGACTCGGCAAGGGTGATCAGGGTGTCTGAGTCCAGGCGTCTTCAATCTTCAAGGATGCCTAGCAGGTCTGAAGGGTAGTCCTTCGAGGGCATCTGCCACCCGCAGAACTCTGCCACTGGGGGAGGACCACCCTCTAGAGGACAGTCTACTTTCCAATGACCTTGCTTACCAGAGCTGGGGCATGGTTTGGTCGGTTTGTGTGGGTTGGGGCACTTCTGTGTCCAGTGCCCTTCTTCGCCGCACCAAAAGCAAGGGCCTGGAGGTTCAAGTTGATCTTCAGGGACACCCCGATGATCCTTATGAGCCAGCCACAGAGCAGCTGTTATAGCATGAGTTTGTTCTGCCATTCGGGCAGCTGACTTCTTCTTGCTTTCATCCTCTAGGGCATGAAAAACTTTAAATGCCATATCTACTAGGTCTCCTAAAGGGGTTTGGGGACAATCTTCAGCCTTTTTAAGCTTGCACCTGATGTCAGGAGCTGACTGAGTTATAAAATGCATGGCTAGGAAAGAGGAACCTAATGCTGAGGCCGGGTCAATCTTAGTGAAAGCTCCTAAAGTTTCTTTGAGGCGCTTGAGGAATTTTGATGGGTTTTCATCAGGTTTCTGGGTAATTTCTCTAAGCTTATCATAATTGATAGCTTTTTGGGCAGTAGAGTTCATACCTGCCAATAAGTAGCGAACCATGCGATCCCTGAAGCTTCACCCTCGGGAGAATTATAATCCCACAGGGGTTCTTGTAGAAGAATAGCTTCTCTGCCCATAGGTTCCCACTCATCTGTGGCATGGGCCTCATTGGCACAGTGCTGTGCTGCTGATGTGACACGGTCATATTCCTCCGGGGTTAGAGTGGATTGCAGGACTACAGGTACATCGTGCCAGGTGAGCTTGTAAGCTCGAGTAAGTTATTTAAACTGTTTTGCAAACATTATGGGATTGGAGGAAAAGGATCCCAATCACTGTTCCACTTGGGACAAGTCTGCCAGGGAAAAGGGAACATGAACTTGCACTGCTCCTTCAGCTCCTGCTACCTCTCTTAGAGGAGCTATCACATGGGTGAGACTGCTGTGACTTAGAGTGAGTTACAGGAGGGCTAGACCATTTGGGCAACAGCTGCGGCGAGTAAGACCGTGGTGGATTTGAAGGAGGGGACGGAGGAGGCGACTTTGGTAGTGGGGGGTACAACCTGGGAATTGGTGCAGAACTTGAAGGCAGGGGATTAGGATATGGGGGAGTTTTATCTGAAGTGGAGTCAGCACCTGTGGAATAAAATGGTGGGCATACTGGAAGAGAAGGGAACAAGGTGGAAGAGAGACTGCAAGAGAAGGAGAGCAAGGTGGAGGAGAGACTGGGAGAGAAGGAGAACAAGATGGAAGAGAGACTGGAAGAGAAGGAGAGTAAGGTGGAGGAGAGACTGGGAGAGAAGGAGGACAAGATGGAGGACATGAACAATGAGGAAGGGAGCTGGTCCCCGCGGTGGGCCTGGAGGAGCGGGAAGGGAGGTAGCTGAGATCCTCTGCTGAGTCCGTCAGAGAAGAGCCTCCCAGTAGTAGGAGTGGTAGAGCTCGGCAGTCCTTGGCAGAGGCCTGGGCCAACAAAACTTGGGAAGGAGAACACTTAACATATAGATCGGGACGGGTGCGCAAAGTCCAAAAGGCCTGCACATATGGGATTTCACTCCACTTTCTGCCCCGGTGGCAATAATTAGTTAAGTCGGTGAGGAGGCCAAAATCAAAAGTTCCCTCAGGGGGCCAGTGAGATTGATTGTCCAAGGGATACTGAGGCCAGGCCTGAGAGCAAAGGAAGACTAACTTCCATTTGCGAATTTCCTGGGACAAATACAGAGTAGCCAGATTAGAAATGAGACACTGCAGTGGGGTCTGAGCCTCTGCTTTGGAGGACTGGTTCCCCATGTCTGCACCCACTTCCCAAAAAAATCCTGGTGAGAGGCACACCCAGCATCCCAAGCTCAACAAGTCAGGGGAGACGGCCTGGGAGCCTGGGTGAGGGACGTGTCCCCCATCGCAGGGCCAGGGGCGAGTATCCTGGATACTTGCAACGGATGGACTGAATGCCCAGACCTGGACATAGCTATGATTTCGGATGGACCAGGTGAAACAGGGTTAGGAAGGAAAGCAGACCGGGGGAAACTGAGGGACTCACCAGAAACTAGTCCATGCAGCGGAGAGCAGGCTGAGGTCCCAGGTCGGGGAAGGAGGGGGCAGGGCCGCCGGTGGCCGGTCGGGGCCCCACACTCACACTCCTTCCTGGGTTTTGGCACCAAATGTAAGATAAATGCTAACTGAAATAAGCAGGCGAAGAGAGGCAACAAAGGGCCAGGTAGTTTATTTGAATGCAAACACCCTGGTGAGATTTCTCCAGTCTACAGAAATAGAGGCTGGAGAATTCGCGCACGTAAGCAGATAGGCAGCGAGTTTTTAAAGAAGGCAGGGAGAGGCAGAGCTTAGATTTACAGCGGTGTGAGGATTGGCTAATGTAAGGCACATTTTTCAGGTTGGGAGGGGGCAGCAGCTGGGAACTTGACACATCATCAGGGTCTGACGTGCTTGCTCCTCCCGTCAGTGCTCTCAGCCTTACAATTAGGGGGAACAGCAGAGGGTCCCAGAGCAGGCTAGCACTGATGTGAACACAATAGTAACACATATGACCAACACCTCTGTTTCAACCCCATCAATTCCACTTTATTTGTCTAATTTTTCAATAGCCATCTGAAGACTTCCACTCCATTGAATCAAGTCCCTTGACTCTCTGCTTCGTTCCGCCCCACTTTCTTAATTACTTTAATGTTGTTGGTGTCAGTAAGACCCATGCAGGGAAACTAAGATAACAAATCTTCTTGAACTGTTAGATTTTGTAGCAGTGAAGTTACATGGGGTGCCCACCTAATAGGGGCTCCCTTAATCTCAGCATTTCCCGTAACCTGTGTAAAAGAACTATTCAGTGGGTGACTATCCCAGTCATCATAAAGCCAGTCCCACGTGGCATGCATTGGAAGCATATTGACTGCTTCATCTGGGGTGTTCCATTTGGCATTTATAGTGGAGTTGGGCAGTCCCCCTTCCCAAGACAAACAGACCTCATAGTGGCTTTTATCCAGTCCACCAGGCTGGTTGTTCCCTCAGGAATAACCTCCCACGTGTCTAGATCATGTACAGCCACCTGTGATTGTTCAGTAGTGAGCTGTGGGTCCTGCACTAGCCCAAACATGCTCTTCCACTCTGAAGCACTCAAAACCAAAGACACAGCCCCAAACTGGTTACTCTCACAATCTGCTCTAGTACATGTTTTTCAGGAAGTGGTGATACCAATCCACAAAATGAGCCAGTTCCTTTAAACTATATCCTCTGGTTTCAGTCATTTCCTGGTTTTCACCTTCCCCAACATTAACTATCTTCTTGGTAACCAGAGGTCTTAGAATACTTCTGTTGCTCTGGCATAATTTCTCCCTTTCTAGTGGCTTTGAGACTAATGGCTGAAGCTCAGATTGACCTAAATTCAAGCTTGGTTCAGCATCAAGCCTTGACCCAGTGTTTTCTTTCATTTTCATTTTTACTATTACAGATAAAAATAACCAGGGAATGGTATATTTACCCTGCTTCTTATTAGTTTGCATTTCCTTACATATCCAATGAGCCAACTCCTTTGGAGTTGGGGTCATTGCCATTTCTAAATTTCACTGGTAACTTTTTACCTTTAGCACCTGATTGCAGCACAGATGTTATTTCATACCATGGGTGACTAGGTAGCCATCCAGGCCTCAAAGGTGCCACATAGTCTGCCCTTTCATTCTTTCTCTTTGAAAGCCACATAGTTTCATGAGCCTGGGTCAGGCTCCAAATCCCACTTCTGGCACCAAATGTGGTTTTTCTTCTTCAAACATAATAATATACACACAGCAGTAGTAGTACAGCTCCTTTCAGTTTCCTGGACCTGATTCCAGTGTGTGTATGTGGAGGGGGGAGGGTCTTCCCACACACAGCACCAAGCAATTCTTGAACACCAGCAGGGTGTCCATGAGCTCAATTCAGTTCTGCTACTATCTGCCCAGAGACAGCACCAGGTTCCCCAGGTTAAGGGCTCTGTCCTACAAGACTGTCCTCCAAACCTCCACTCCAGACACCAGTCACAAGCCCCAGGCAGTCACCTGTGCTTCTAACCAACCAGCTACAGATTGAAGGTTCTAACCAGTTCCCTTTTAAGTTCCATTAATTTGCTAGAGTGACTCACAGAACTCAGGAAAACACTTATGTTTACCAGTTTAATAAAGGATATAAGTTAACAGTCAGATGAAGAGATACATAGGGCAAGTCCCCAAATAAAGGAGCTTCTATCTTCATGGAGCTTGGGGCCTAGCTCAGTGGCAGGTGGAGGCTTTCTTGTTCCCAAGCACAGAAGCTCTGTCTGATAGACAAGCAGGATGCGAGAGAGTGATATGCTCTTCTCAGGTTTGTTTGTGAGGGCTTCATTACATAGTCATGACTGGCTAAATCACTGGCCATTGGCTAATTCAACCTCCAGCCCCTGCCCTTGAGTGAGGTCCAAAAGTTTCTCATTAACATGACAAGACACCCATTTCACCTTTAAGGCTCTACAGTGTTTTCAGGAACTGTGGATGAAGATCAAATATATCTGGGAAATATGTATTTGACCAACTGAATGACCCAATATGTATTTCTTATAACTCATTATATCACACCATGAAACCTGATATATTTATGTCTGGCCTTTTCTGGAAAAAGCATGACCATCTCAGATCTAGAATATTATCTATGTAACAGCAGATGCTCAATGAAAGTTTGGTGAATGAATGAGCCATTTTTCCTATTGGTGCAAAGATCTTAGTTAAGAATATAGAGGTATACAGGGCATCGGCATGGAATTCAGAGCTAGACAGATCTGGCTTCATATCCTGGTTCTATCATCTACAAGTAGGGTAACTTCAGGCATATTATTTGGCTTCTCTACATTTCATATGCCTCATTTACAAAACAGCAAAAATACTAAACATTTATGGAGAAAGACTAAATCACATACTTCAAAGAAGGCACAGAGCCTAGCTCATATAACTATGAATACATGTTACCTGGTGATTAATAACTGAGAAATCTTTGATGGGAGAGGTTCAAACATGACCGATTTGGGCGCTAGAGAACAGAATTGGCAGTCAGCAGCCCTGAGCTCTCCACAGAAGGACGGGAAAGGGCAAGTTCAGAGAAGACTGTGAGGCAGATTAACTTTAAACTTGTAGAAAACCACCAGTCAGCCAATTTTAATATGTTATTTAAGATGGTGAATGAATAGGCAAGATTTAATTAGCTAGTAGGTTTTCAGGTGTTTTTCCAATAGTGAAAAATAATGATCCATCCATAGTCTCTCACATATTCCCCTGATGACCAATTGTATACAAACCGGCTGGAGTCAGGCCTGAGCAGCCTGAACCGTGGGAACCCAGGGAAGCTGCTGGGTCACAGAGGGACTGTCCTTGGCCCTCTCTACCAGTTGGCAGTAGAGTTCTCAAAGAAGGAAGAATTTCCTCATACAGTGTAAGTGTGGCCACTTTTGTGTTGTGGATGGGTGTTATTTCACACACTTTCTTTTTTTCTGGAAGGAACTCTTAACATACTGTAGTAGTTCTGGTAGAGTCTCCAAGCTCTCCAATTCCCCAGGTTAATCCAGAAGCAAACTAATCACTGGCAAGTATACATCCACACCAGCAGGAGGCTGAGTCAGAAACATGTTGCAACCAGGACTGAAAATGCCCATGTCAATAACTTCCTCACGTGCTTGCTTCCAACATATCAGTACATTGATTTTCTTCACCCATGTTGGGAGAAATGTAGCAATTTCTGGAACTCTTTGGGACTCTGCTGACAAGTGCAAGTTTTATATGTGAGAACAGCTCCTCTCCCTCATTCATGGACTTCAAGCCTCAGGTCCCAGCTCCTGATAAAAACTTCTCATCTCCCTCATATAGAATTCTACTTCAGGTATCTCTAGGGTCTGAGAACCATCTGCATTTGCTCCAAGGAATGCAAGTTTAATAAAAAGGAAAACAGAAGACATACAATCCAGATTTTTATTTCTTCATGTTTTAACTTCTTATATATCAGGATCCAGGACATTGCAACCCACACTCCTGGGAGTTATTTGCTGCCTCTCTGCAGAGAGAAACACTATGAGTTGTTATCTCCAAAGTTCGCTTTGGGCCACTTCTCTCTGACCTTCGACCACAAACATCAACTGCCAGCTGATAACTAGACTAGACTGCCATCTGCCACCAGGCACATTCCAAAACAGCCACACATTGTGTGTCCCACTGGTAACTCAAACATATTACTACATCCTTTCAGAGAGCACAACACATGTCTGAAACGCTCCTATTAGCATCCATAGACCAATCCCAAAACATATGAAGAAGAATCCTCTAGGGTGGAACTGGACTGCTAGCGGGAGAGTAATAGGAGCTCTGAGTGAGAAAATCTGGAGGAGCTCCAGATTCTACACTCATGCACGGACTCATAATTCATCCCATCCTGATTCTTGCCATCCTTGCATAGGCCACACTCCTGTCTCTCAAGCAATTAAATTTTGAGATGGCTTGGACTCAACATTACAGTGACCTAACCAAAAACATAGGTGCCCTCCAGTCCAGCAATTCCCTCCAATCCACAAATTGTTAATTGAAAAAATAAACAAATCCTCAATTCTCCTGCAACGCAATAACAAAGTAGATGATACTCGTCCAGGTGAAGAGACAAAAAAGAAGACTGGCAAGAACTGGGTCCTTCCCTCTGACACTACTCGCTCTTAGTCACCCATTGAACTGTCCCAGTGTAGACCAGAGCCAAAGGCATCAAGTAACCCTCAACAAGAGGGTGGCTTTTCTCCAGGAGGTGGGATGTGCCTGTATAAGGAGATGGCTTAGTCACTGAGAGCATATGGATCTGCAAGGTTTTACAGAGGTCTCCTGCAATATAACATACAAAAGCCTCAAGAAATGAACAGAGAGCCTTCCGGAGGGAACGCTATGCCCAGGATTTCAGGGCTGCTCTCTCCAGCTTCCAGGGCTGAATCCCTCCAGGTGGCTGAGGAGGACCCAGACCCATGAACCTGAAGGCCTGCGCGGCTTAGTGTGACCCAAAACTTAACAACCTCACCCTCTCACTGCCTCAGTCCAGGCACTGGCCTTGCTTTTGTGCAGTGGAAATCTTCCTCTCTGGATAGCCTCACCCCTCCCTGCCTTCTCTTGGTGTCCTCAACTAAAGCCAAATTGTGGGAACCACAGTTTAGCCTCTCTGCTGGCACCCGGATTATGTCCTGGGGCTCTTCTCTGCTTCCAAGTGCTCCTCTCTCCCTTCTGGCTTGGTGTGGGGGCCCGGCCTACGGCCGAGGCTGAGCCCCACTCTAGCTGGACAACGCCCTAAAGATGGTGCCTGCTTCCTAGACACCACCCTTCCTGGCCCTACAGCTCAGCGCATAAGGAAGTCTCCATGATTGGCTTGTCCCCATTTCCGTGCTTGTGCTCATAGCATGCTTTTCACATGCTTCCAATAAGACTGAACCTGGCGCGTGATCAGTCAGCTGATTGGTTGGGATATGCTATATAAGCTGCTGCCCTGGAGGAAGTGGTGGTTGTTGCTTTTTGCTTTTGCCTTTCGCTAGATGGATGCTCGGACACCCATAATAAAGATTCCTAACGAACCAGGCCTTCAGTGATCATTCTCCTGCCATCGCCCTAGATGGCGGGACGCGATAGCTGGTGCTGAAACCCAGGACGAAAACCTGGCATCCGAGGACGGAGTGGAACTTCTCACCCTGCGGCGATCCGAGTGGACACCCTTTGGAAGAGTTACACGAGTGACTGACATTTTGGAGAGTGGTGAGTATGGTCAGGGACAAAGTGAAAGCAACATCAGGTCATGCGAATGCAAGCAATTGTGGTGTGTGTGTTTAGCCTTTGTGTTCCTTGTCTTGTTCTGTCTTAGTCTGTATATGTTTCTGCGTTTCCTCACAAAAGAATAAGAGCGCTGTGGAAAGTTCGCAGGTAAAGCGACGTAGACTAAAGTTCGTGGGAAGCGATGAAAACCAGTTAGCGAGGACTCTCAGGCTGTAAGGAGACTCAATTCAGGGGTACGAGCGTGGGCGCACGTAACCTCAACTTAGAATAGAGTCAACCTCCTTTCCTCCGCACTATGGGTTCAGAGATGTCTAGGATGCGGGCGGAGGAACCACTCCGGGCACTCCTAAGGGCTAATGGAACTCCATTAAAGGCTAAAACCGCGAGGGCTTTCTTAAGCATATAAGGAGACTTAGAATCGCCCAGAGGAAGGAATGCCCTATCCCCCACAGTTATCCCTCCCTAACGCAGCTGAGGCAACAGAAAGAGGAAGAGGAGTCGGAGGACACCCCCCTCTCAACAACCTTGAAACCGTCCTTGAAAATGGTGCCGTCAGCCCCCCTTCTTCCTCCGGCTTCATTTGCAGAACCGCCCCTGTATCACGTACAGCCCTGTCGTCGTACGTGTGATTGCAATCAAGGACAAGAAAGAGGGGGGTGGAGGGAGTGGCTGAGAGAACAAGGAAGTGCCGCTTTCCCTGTATTTGAAGACCCCAATACACAACAGAGGTATCATCAAGCCCTAGATTTCAAGGTCATTAAAAGTCTGAAGGAAGCATCCACAACATATGGCCCCCAGGCAGCTTTCACTGTTTCTTTAGTGGAGTCAGTAGCTTCTCTTAATCTGACGCTGGATGATTGGGCCAATGTAGCAAGAGCAGCCCTCTCTGGAGGTCAGTACCTGACATTTAAGACAGCCTGGCAAGAATTTTCACAGGACACGGCTCGGCGTAATGCCGCAGCAGGTAATCATCAATGGAACTTAGACATGTTGATGGGCATGGGTCCATATTTGGGTCAACAGAATCAGGTAGGATTCCCCTCAGCGGTATATATGCAAATAGCCACGACAGCAGTGAGGGCCTGGAAGACGCTGCAAGGCACAGGTGACCTACAGGGTCAGCTGTCAAAGGTGTTGCAAGGATCTAATGAGCCATATGCAGACTTTCTAGCCAGACTGATGCAAACAGCCGGTCGGTCGCATATTTGGTGATGTTGATACTGCCATGCCCCTTGTGAAGCAGCTGGCCTATGAGCAGGCCAACAAATAGTGTAGGGAGGCCATAAGACCCTGGAAGAACAAAGATCTGAGTACTTATATTAAGGTTTGTAGGGACATTAATGACAGCGTGGTGCAAGGACAGGTTATGGCCGCAGCCATAACTCAGGGATTGAGAGATGCTCGTGGCAGGTCAACCCCTCCTGGGGCCTGTTTCTACTGCAAACAAATGGGTCATTTGAAAAGAGATTGTCCCAAGTTGAAGGAAGCCAACAAACCTGCTAGCAGGCCCAAACCAAGATTATGCCCGAGATGTAGAAAAGGAAATCACTGGGCCAGTGAGTGTAGGTCAGTGGTGGATGTGGAAGGCTGACCACTGCCCCCTCAAGAGCCAAAAAATGGGAGGAGGGGCCCTCCACCTCTGGGCCCACAAATGTATGGGGTGGTTTAACAGATACCCAGAACTCACCACCCTTTGACAGATTAGGGAGTTCACCCAGCACCGAGGGATCATGGAGAGCAACAGCAGAAAACGCAGGAGTGGACATCTGTGCTGCCACCAGACTTGTATTGACCCCCGAGATGGGAGTTCAAGTTGTAGAGTCAGATTTTAAGGGACCTTTGGCAAAAGGAGTAGTGGGTCTCTTATTGGGCTGGAGCTCTACTACTAAAGCAGGGTTAATAGTACACCCAGGAGTTATAGATCCAACATATGAAGGAATAGTTAAAATTATGGTCTCCTCCCCAAGAGGAATCATGGCTATTAGCCCAGGAGATCACATTGCTCAAATTCTTATGCTTCCTAGCAAACATGATTTGTATGCTCATAAAAATGCTGTTTGAGGACAGCAAGGGTTTGGGTCTTCTGGGGCACCACTGGCTTGTCTTACATTGGATTTGGGAACCAGGCCCATGCACACCTTAGAGATCAGAGGTAGGCATTTCTCAGGATTGCTGGACACAGGACCAGACCGTAGTATCATAAAGGAAGATGAATGGCCGAAGGAATGGCCTTTAAATCGAGCTGCACAAACCTTAAGAGGACTCGGGATAGCCCAAGCGCCCCTATGTAGTGCTGCTTCACTGTCTTGGATGGACCAAGAAGGGCACGAGGGGATAATTCAACCCTTCGTGCTAAACATACCCATGTCCCTCTGGGGAAGAGATGTACTAACCCAAATGAATCTCTAATTGACCACGGAAACTTTCTACAGCGAACAGTCTAATTGCATTATGAAAAGACAGGGCTACCCCAGGACAGGTGGACTTGGGAAGAACTTGTCAGGTCGAGAAAAGCCCATTCCTTTGTCTAACATTGTGCCCAGTCGATTTGGAGGGCCTGGGCTGGGTTTTTCCTTGGGGCCACTAAAGGAGAACAGCAAATAAAGATTCAGTGGCGATCTGAGAATCCTGTGTGGGTTCCTCAGTGGCCCCTTACTAAAGAGAAGAAGGAAGCAGCCCACACTTTAGTACAAGAGCAGCTTGCTGCCAAGCATATTCAGGCTTCTACCTCCCCCTGGATAAGAAAGAAAACAGGGAAGTGGAGGCTTTTACATGACCTTAGAGCTGTAAATAAGCAGATGGTGCTTATGGGCTCAATACAACTGGGTTTGCCACTGCCCATGGCCCTGCCTAAGGCATCTATCATTATATGGATGACATCCTTTTGTGTCATGAGAGCAGCAGGGAGCTAGAGACAACCCTCAGGGTCAGGGTATGGTGGAACGCACCCACCTCACCCTCAAGAATGCCTTATATAAACAAAAAGGGGGAATAGGAGAAGACTTTAGATCCCCCAGAGACAAATTAAACATCATATTATTCATTTTAAACTTTTTACAAAAATGGCCGCAGTGCAGCAGAGCGGCACGGCCAACAATCCAATCCAAAACACATGCCTAAAGTTTTGTGGAAGGATGTGTTGGAAGGAACATGGAAAGGCCCGGACCCAGTGATAATCTGGACCCAAGGCTCGGTTTGTGTTTTTCCACAGGACCAGCAGAACCCCGTTTGAGTGCCTGAATGTCTGATACGCAGAGTGGAAAACCCCGGAGCGGAGGTACAAGATGATCGCACTGCTTCTGCTCCTGCTGTGGATCCTACAGCAGGCGACGGTGGAGCTGAGCTGCAGCTGCAGCCACCGCCGCGCTGACTATCACCATTCCTACGGCAGAGACACTGAATGGTCTGTCCCAGGCCACTGCCTCGGCAATGACAACGCAGAACGTCATCAACGGCCATTTTAAGAATGGGATGGCCTTGGTCAACCAACACATGAACCTTCTTCAAGAACAATTGGACCTCTTGGGGGAGGTTTTGTCTGTGGGCTGCGTCCATTCTTATACGGGGGTGTATTACTGGTATTCCTTTTCATAATTATTCTAAAGCTGCCAACTTGTCCAGACAGTTAGGCAAGATGTTAACCACAAATTGGTCCAGTGAGCTTGACGAGCTCACCACTCAGCTATGGTTAGAAATTTTGAATGTTAGCTCCAAGAAGGTAGAGATGCTCTCCATAGCTCAAATAGCTGAAGCTGTGTTAAACACCACCAAAGCCTGGTCAGGTGTAGGTGTCATAGGAATATTGCTAATTGTGGGCCTCTCCTGCTTGGGAGGAAAGTCTGTTACAAAAACAGCAACGGGGAGAACGGAAGGTCCTGTTGCAGGCCATGGCAGCGCTAGAGGAAGGCATCTCCCCTAGAGTATGGCTTAATATGCTGGATCAGTAGTCAAGGACGGGTAAGATCGGGAGCTGCGCATATCAACCTAAGACAGGGTGCAGACCTAAGTTGTCTGTTGCCTGAGGACGGGTAAGAATGCCGCAGACTCCGGACGACCTAAGACAGGCATGATCCTGACAGCACTTTGGTTATAAAACAATAAAGGGGGAGATGTGGGGGCCCAGCCTATGGCCGAGGCTGAGCCCCACTCTAGCTGGACAATGCCCTAAAGATGGCGCCTGCTTTCTAGACACCACCCTTCCTGGCCCTACAGCTCAGCGCATAAGGAAGTCTCCATGATTGGCTTGTCCCCATTTCCGTGCTCATGCTCATAGCATGCTTTTCACATGCTTCCAATAAGACTGAACCTGGCGTGTGATCAGTCAGCTGATTGGTTGGGATATGCTATATAAGCTGCTGCCCTGGAGGAAGTGGTTGTTTTTTTGCTTTTGCCTTTCGCTAGATGGATGCTCAGAGGCCCGTAATAAAGATTCCTAACGAACCAGGCCTTCGGTGATCGTTCTCCTGCCGTCGCCCTAGATGGCGGGACGCGATAGCTTGGTCCTTTCTATCCCATGCTCACCTCTAACTCTTTTCCCAGGTCACCCGGCCAATTCTCTGTTCCTTGCCTTCGGCCAAGTATCTCTCTTCTATTTCAGTTGCCCCAGAAAATATCCTCTTCTCACGCTACCCTGGGCAGGTAAAAAGAGAGGTAGTGTGGTTTCCGTGCTTCACTCCAGCTGACCTTTTAGACTCCACTCCCAAAACACACATGCCTGGGGAGAAATCCAAAGCAACATAAAAGAACATGCAGTGGAGTGGGGGAAGGACATGGGGAAAGAGAAGATGGCTACAAGGAGACAGGGGGCATCTTTCCACTTTCATCTCCCACCCAAGCAAGGCTACAGGGGGGTTGGGTCTGGAAACTTGGAACCTCAGGAGGGAAGGGAGAGATATGCAAGTACCTGGAATACCCCTAGCTTGAAATTCATGCATTCATGTTCATGGACATTCATTCACCTAATCAGCAAGAGGTCATTGCAGAATATAGGTTTTCTGTTCCACTTACCCCAACCTTCCATTTTCTTACTTTTAACTCATATTACTCTATTTTTTGTTACCCAAATAAGTCACAGAGTCCTTTCTGGAACAATAAAGGTCTTAATCACATCTACTCCCATAACTTCTTTATTATGCTTTCATCCACACAAATAAATCCAAATGTCCCTCAAACAACTAAGAATGCACACAAATGAGCGGCTGGCAATCCAAATGAGTGACGCACAGGGACAAGCACAAAATGAGGTATGTCCACAAATAGCCCAAAATATTCATCCAAGGGAGCCCAAAGGTGAGCATAGTCACATACACAGGTCTGTTCAGAACACCTGGCAGGAGGCCTCCTGGTGGGTGCTCTCTGGGGATGAGGGTGACTGGAACAGAGGCGAGGGCTGAGCAGGAAAGGCAGAGGCAGGCAGACGAGAGGGAGCCAGTGCGTGTGAGAAATGCTAGTGGTCACAAGCAGGAGTGTGCTGCTTGACTGATGTTATTATGGCCGGAGGTGTCTGTCCATACTGGGTTGTCTCTTGTAGGCTGTAAACCTCTGGAGGTCAAGACTGGGCCCACAGGTGGTGCAGACTATGCTCCAAAAGTCACAAAGGGCCAACTGCTTGTGATGACAAGGGTGGACAACCCTGTGCCCATGGTTTTGTTGGCTGGCTAAATGACTTGATTCCAAACTTGCATGTCTTTAAATGCCTGGTGAATTGGAGAATACTGCAAAACCCACTTTCCCTTCTCTGAGCTCTTCTCTGGGCTGCAACAGTTTTGGGGCCACCTCACTGAAAGCCAGAGGTGTGCTGCATGAGCTGCCAGCTGCCTCTGCAGCCCTACAATTGCTGAGATGAGATTCCACAAACTTGAAGATACCATTATACTACACTGTGTTTGCATAGGTGGCTTTCTTGTTAGTCTCCTTCAAGAGCAAAAGGCCTGAGCGTTATGCATTTTTGCATCTCCAGAGCTTAGAACATCTCGGGCTCTCCAGCAATACTGACTGAGGAAATGACTGAGTGTGAACCTGAAATATAGAGGCCAACCCTGTCCCCACCCCCAACAACCCCTCAGGGGCATCCCAGGCAGGTGCCAAAAGCCTCTAATTAACCAAATTGCAGAACTCCCTACCCAGAGCTCCTGTAGGTATTGTAGTTTGCAATCTCTCAGATGAGCACTATAATAATTCCAGTTTAATGGATGATAAAGCTGAGACCCAGAAATGTTACAGATGTTATCTGGGTCACATTTTTAGCAAAAGAAGCACTAACACTGGTCTTCTTGGCCCCAAAGGCCATGTTCTCACCCACTGGATTAATCCCTATAGTTTTATCAGCTGCATGACCCTTGCTTCATCACTAGTGTGCTGAGGATGAAGATCCCTCATCTGTAAAATAAAGGTAATAAAACCTACTTAAAATAGTCGTGAGGCTTAGAGGATGTATATAAAGGAGAAACGGTAGCTACACTTTTCAAGGGATTTACCCTCAAAATTTAAAAGAAACAGGCACATGGAGAGTTTTATCTAAACCAACTTACATAAGAAGTCACATTCACGTAAAATCTCATCCTTAAACAACTAAAATGATCAATTCTTCATTCACTTGCCTTTTCACTCATTTGGCCAATAAATCTCAAGGGTCTTCCCTGTGCCAGTTGGTTCCAAAGGACAGGAAAGCCTAGTGAGAAATCAGGCTTTGAGTCTGAAGGCCTAGACTGACAGCCTCATCTGCATCTCTACTGGCTGATTGAATTTGGATCAGTCATATAACCTGCTTGACCCTCAGTTTTCTCATCTATAAAATGGGAATGATAATACCTAACTTTCACAACTGTGAGGTTTGAACAAGATTCATATGCAAAAGAAGGACCAGCTCCAGTCTTTGATACAATACACCACCTACAACATTGTAGCTACTGTTTCCATCAGTGGCCTACCAAGGGTGGCCCAGTGGGAGCAGTACAGCCCAGCTCAACAGTAGTCACAGCAGTCATTTCAAACTTGGATTAGCATATATCTTATCAGGGAGGGAAGAGATATTTCATCGCTGATACTGTTTAGAACTGCCAGTGCATGGCACAATGATAAAGAAGCAAACTGACTCTTATTCTGTATTATTTTCATTTTAAATTCCCTGTAGACAAGGCACCCCTCCTGCCTATATGTGAGAAAGACTAATCCCACCACCAGCCCTTGGGAAGTGAATGACATACACACTTGTGCTACAGTATTCAGATGATGATCAGAATTAATTGGCATTGTTATAAACCACATTTACAGTAACTCCCTTTGGATTCTGTGCATGAAGTTAATAGGCTTTGTTAGAAAGCAGCAAATACCTTTAGTTAATCCAATAAAAAAATCTATGGATTTTTCTACTTTTAAAAATGTGTTTTGAAGTATAATATACATGAAGGAAAGCAAACATTTCATATAGCCTGCTGAATTTTCACAAGCACAGATCAATAAGCAGAACATTACCAGCATCCCAGAAGCTTCTTCATCCCTGCTTCCAGTAGCAACCCCTTTTGTGTTCTTCGATACCTTAGAGATTTTTCATGTCATCCCTCTGTCTAAACACTTTGCAAACCTTTCCAATATCCTTAGATTCAAACCAATTGAAACTCCTTAACATGTTCATGTTTGTGCTTAATGATCCAAGCCAAACTTCTCTCTGTTTGCTGAATAAACTATGGGCTCTCTCTCCCTTTTTATTGGCTTTTCAAAAATGTGTATAATAGCACTACTGGGATATAATTCATATATTACACAAGTCACCCGCTTAAAATATATAATTCAATGTTTTGTGGTATATTCATAGAGTTATGCAACTATTACCACAATCAGTTTTAGAATATTCTCATCATCCCAGAAAGAAGCCCAATACCTACTAGTTCTTCTCTACCCCCTTAGAATCGACTATCTCTGTAAACTTGCCTATTTGAATATTTCATGTAAATGGAACCATATAACATGTGGTCTTTTTTTGACTGGCTTCTTTCATTCAGCATCATTTTCCAGGTTTATCCATGCTGTGTCATCATCACTACTTCATTTCTTTTTATTACTGAATAATATACCATTGTATCAATATGCCATATTTTATTTATCTATTCATCAGCTGATTGACATTTGGATTGTTTCCACTTTTTAGCTGTTATGAGTAAAGCCACTATGATCATTAATGAACAAATTTTTATTTGCATGTATGTTTTCATTTCCCTTGGGTATATACCTTAAAGTAGAATATCTGGGTCATACGGTGTCAGTGTTTAATCTTTTAAGGAACTGCCAGATTGCTTTCCTAGGCAATGGTATCATTTTACATTCCTACCAACAGTACATGAGCTTCAAGTTCTCCATATGCTCATAATATTTGTTATCTATCTTTTTTATTATAGCCAACCTAGTGAGTGTGAAGTGGTTTTGCTCTGCATTTTTCTGATGATTAATGATGTTAAACATCTTTTCATGTGCCTTATTGGCCATTTGTTCTTTGGAGAAATGTCTATTCAGATCCTTTGCCCATTTTTTAATTGAATTGTCTTTTTATTATTGACTTGAAAGAGTTCTTTTTGTATATTCTATATACAAGTCCTTCATCAGATATATGATTTACAAATATTTGTATTAAATAGAAAATTTTGGGGAGTGAATACTGTGGCTCTTAATTCAGTGCCAATGTGAGTCCCAACATAGAGGATATACACTTAGAAGAGGAAGCAGTGAGGCCAGGAACAGTCAGCATTATATTAAGATGTTGTTCAGAGTAACACCTGGAAGAATGGGTAGACTGTAGGTGGACAAGTAAATCTGCTGCAGTTATGAACATGTTATTATTCACCAATAAATTAAACCTTACCATTCATTCCCACTCATTCCACAACTGCATATTGAGGACCTACCTTATCAAGAACTCCAGGAAACAAATAGAAGTAAGAGAGTTTCTCCCTGTCAGGATGTTTCCAGTCCAGTGAGTGATAAAGACACATAGCAGACATCAATAACTCAGTGTACTAAGTACAATTGTAAGTACCATGAAAGTACAGGGAGGGAAGTTTAGTCTTGATCACCTTAGATTTTCAGCTGATTTGTTACATCAAGGTAATTTAATCCAGAGTCTTTATATAGAATTCATGGGATTGTTAATTTGGATAAGAAAATACTACATCTTTAATACCTGAAATTGAAATTTAGCATTCTCTTCATTTATGAGGGTAGGGAACAAACCACAGTAGTATTTACAGCAAAGATGACTTCATCATAATAAGAATCAGGTATTTATATATTTTATTAAAGTTGCTGTGGACTTTAAGGTATTATTTATGCTCATCACTAATTCAAAATCATGGTAGTTACACATGGTACCCCTACCTCTTGCTATTGAATGTGTAATGAATTAGCAGTATCTTACTATAGCCAAATTTGGTTTATTAAAATTTTATTACTGTATTTCAATGTAATTGGTACCCTTATGTAATTATAAACTGAGAAAGGGTTCATGAACTTAATCACCTGGCAAAGGGTGGGTGGTACAAAGATGTTAAGAAGCCCTGCATTAAATAATTCCTAATTGAGGCTGGAGAGCCTGCTGAGCCTGGAAGAGACAGAGGAAGAAGCAGATAGTTTCAATGGAGTAGTAAATACTTAACAGAGGTCTGGCTAAGGTACTGTGAGAGAACAAAGAAGGAGTAAATCTTTCTAAAGCATTCAGAAAGGGCTACAGGTGACACTTGAGCTAATTCTTAGATGAATAAGGTTGGAGAGACCTTTGTTCATCTGGTCCAACCCTGCAGCCAGTCCTGAGTCCCTCTAAGCATTCCATCACATAGAACCCAGCCTCTGCCTGAAATGCTTGAATCTGGAGGCATGCATCCAGAGGTTGGGTAGAGGTACAAGGAAGAGGAGGAGAAGAACTTGACAGATGGAGTCACTCAGCAAAGGGCAGGCCAGTGTTTATGGAGCCAAAGAGAGGCATGAAGGAAGAGAAGCAAGACCAGCAGGGGCTATGGGCTGGGCTCACACTGAATAAAAGAAAGACACTGGACTTGAGAATCAGTGAAAACTGGATTGGACAACTAATACCCTGTGTGATCTTAGACAAATTATTTCACCTCGTGAGCCTCTTTTTTTTATCACATGTAAATATAAATTAATACCTGTATTTCAGGGTTGTGGGGGTCAAGCAATGGAGCATATGGAAAAGCATTTGCCACAGAGTGAGCAATCAATAACTACTTGAGCCTCTTCCTTTTATTGTGTGCTAAGTCAGCCTTGCTACCCTCTTCCCTTAGATAAGAATTTGACCTTGATTATTCATTATCCAGGCCCACAAATAATGACTAGATTTATTAATTTATTATTATGTCTTGACCTTGTGCTAAACATTGTCCTTTCATTCTCTCTGCAACCCATGAAGTTGGAAATCTCTGTTTTACAAATAAAGAAACTGAGACTCAAAGACATCCAGCAATATAATTTGCCTAAGGTGTAATAGCTAGGAAATGGTAGAACTAGAATTTAATCCCAAATATGGCTGACATTAAAATCCATGCTCTGCGTTGTGCTGCTTCTAGGAAGACAGTTGGAGATCATTCCATTGGGTAAACCTTTAATCCTCTTCACTCAACACTTGACCAAAGCTCAGATAGCCATGCTTTAATAAACAATGCTGATAAACAACAAAATCAACAAAAGCAAAGCGATCAGTTGGACAAGTGAAAATCCTTAAAAGGAAGATAATCTAAACAAACACTTACAATAATAACAGCAGTCTCTTGGGCCCTGGAGAATATCTCCATTGTTCCAGAGAGCCAAAGGTGGCAACAGTAGCAAGCCTTGAGATCCTGCAGCTCTTCCTCAGGGTTTTGTGACTGAAGTGGCCTACAGTCGTGGTACTGTCTCCCCTCACAATCTGTTCACCCTGACATTAAGCTATGGAGATCCCAATCCCAGAGGCTGATATTTGTGTAGTGCTTATAGTTTAGTAAAACATTCTTATTTACAGGGTATCTGCTGACACAACTCTTGGAGATGTATAAGGCCAGGGTCATTTGTATTTTCAGAACCTGAGGCTCATAGAAGCAAGGTGACTTGCCCAAGGTCAACAAGCTAGTAAAAGACAGAATGATGATTGTAACTCTGTGAGGGGGGGAAGGGGGAATATGTTCCCAGCCCAGGGCAAATTACCTTTGAAGCTGAAATCAATCAAAGGGAGATATAAAGTGGGAGAAACCTATTTATTGCTTACAAGCAGTCATCCACTTCTGCTTGCCTGTGTCTCTCACAACAGCTGCAAAAAGGGACCCCACCCAACCTCTCCTGTCCAGTCCAGATTTGCCCCTGCTCCCCCGACTCTTGTAATCACCTATTGATATGGAGATGCACCAAGGCCAGACTAGAGATTCTGGAAATTATTGCAATTTTACCCACAGTGATTTAAACCCATCTTCTGACCCCTTTTCCAGGGCTATTTCTACCTCGACTGATATCTCCATGTCTTGTCCAAATTAGACAGGAGATTGAGGCTCTTTGGTAGAAAAACTTGTAGACTCCAGGGAATTTTGTAGATGTTGGCAACAAGCCTGGAAGATGGGTTGGAAGTCAACAGAAGATAGCATTTATGAAAAAGCAAAGACTCAGCATTTCTTGAAATAACAGCTTTATTGAGACTTATAAGTCATATACTTATAAATTTACCCTTTTAAAATGTACAATTCAGTGTTTAGTATATTTACAAATTGTGTGATCATCACCACTAATTCCAGAACATTTTTGTCACCATAGAAGGAAGCCCCATAGCCATTGTTGTCACTCTCCATTCCAGATCCTTTTAACCCCTAAAAACCACTTGTTTATTCTGTTTCTATGAATTTACCCTACTCAACATTTCATATAAATACAGTCATTCAATCTGTGGTGCTTTGTGTCTGGCTTTTTCACTTACATCCCACTGTTTTCAAGTTTCACTCACATGTAGTATATAGCACTATTTCATTGTTTCTGTGGTCAAATAATATTCCACTGTTTGGATATACCATATTTTATGTATCCATTTATCAGTTAATGGACTTTTGAACTGCTTCCACTTTGTGGCTGTTATGAACAGAGTTTCTATGAACATGGAGTACAAGCTTTTATTGTAACATTTGTTTTTTGTCCTCAGGTCCTGAAATGTCTTCAGAGAGATAAAGGTGAAATGGATATTTTGTTATTCATAATGAGGTCCTTTCAACCACACCTGAGCTTACGTTAATGAGGGAACTTTTGGAAAGCCCCTAAGAATGAGGGTGATTGCCAGGGAAACCAATCTTGAGTGGAGGCTTGGAACCTTTGGTCCCACCTCCCACACTCTGGGGAGAGGAGAGGGACTGGAGGTTGAACAATGGCCAGTGATTTAATCAATCATAATTACGTAATGAAGCCTCCACGTAAAACCCCCAAAATGGGGTTCAGAGAGCTTCCAAGTCAGTAAATATGTGGAGGTGCTAGGACGGTAGTGAACTCAAGAGGGCATGGAAGCTGTGCACCCATTCCCACATACCTTACCCAATGCATCTCTTCCATCTGGCTGTTCCTAAGCCGTATCCTTTCACAATAAACACAACAGTAAGTAAAATGTTTTCCTCAGTTCTGTGAACCACTCTAGCAAATTAATCAAACCTGAGAAGGTCATGGGAACCTGTGATCTATATTGCTGGCTGGGCAGGTATGCACAGGTAACAACCTGGATTTGCAATTGGCATCTGAAGGTGGGGGTGACAGGGAGACATTTTCATTAAGGACTGAACCCTTAACCTGAGGGATCTGATGCTATTTCCAGGTAGATGGTATCAAAACCGAGACATTCTGTAACAGCTCGTGTCACAGAATTGTTTGGTGTGGGAAATCCACACCCCCGCAAAACACATTTGATGACTAGAAATGTGAGTCATCAAATGTGTGGTGGTAGTATGAGAGTAAGGGTATACACAGAAGGAGTGTGTTTCTCCTTCATATTTTCTTAATTTCATTTTTAGGTTGTTCATTACTAGTGTGTAGAAATACAATTTATTTTTCCATATTAATCTTCTATCCTGAAACCTTGCTGAATTCACTTATTCATTCTAATAATTTTTAGTCGATTACCAATAACTTTTTATATAAAAGATCATGTCCTTTGCAAATATAGTTTTACTTCTTGCTTCCCTATCTGGATGCCTTCTATGTCTTTTTATTGCTTTGGCTAGAACCTCCAGTACAATGTTGAATAGAAATGGCAAGAGCACTTGTCTTCTTCCTGATCTTAGGGGAAAGCTTTGAGTATTTCACAATTAAGCATGATGTTTTTTGTAGTTGACTTTTATTAGGTTGAAGATAGGTATTTATGGCTATAAATTTCCCTCTAAGCATGGCTTTACTTGCATCCACAAATTTTGGCATGTTGTGTTTTCATTTTCATTCATCTCAAAGTATTTTCTAATTTTCTTTGTGAGTTCTTTGATCCATTGAGGTATTTAAAAATTTGTTGTTTAATTTCTATACATTTATGAATTTCTCAGATTTCCTTCCATTACTTTTAGTTTTATTTCATTGTCATCAGGGAAAATATTTTGTATAATTTCAATCCTTCAAAATACACTGTAGCTTTTTTAATGACCTAATAACACATGCTGTATTCTGGAGAATGTTTCATGTGTACTTGAGAAGAATATGTATTCTGCTCTTGGGTAGAATGTTTTATAATATCTCTTAGGTCAGTTGATATAAAGTTTGCTCAAGTCTTTTCTTTAATTGTTGATATGCCTAGTTGCTATATACATTATTGAAAGTGGGGTTTTGAAATTTCTAACCATTATTGTTAAATTGTCTGTTTCTCCCTTCAATTCTGTTAATTTTGCTTCATGTATTTTGGGCCTCTGTTAGGTCAATATGGGTTATAATTATTGTGTCTTCCTGATGGGTTGAATCTTTTGTTATTTTAAATGTACTTGTTTGTCTCTAATAGCAATTTTTGTTCAAAGTGTATTAGTCCTGATATTAATATAATCATTCCAGCTTTTTCTGGGTAGTATTTGCATGCTGTATCTTTTTCCATTCCTTTTACTTTCAATCTATTTGTATCTTTAAATCTAAAGTTTCTTATAGACAGCAGATAGTTGAATAGAGTTTTATCCATTTTTCCAATCTCTACTTTTTTATTTTCAGTTTTAGTCCATTTACATTTAAATCCATTTACATTTAAGTAGTTACTGATAAAGTAGGATTTAATTTTTCCTTTTGCTATTTTTTCTTTTTTTTTCTCATGGTAATTTTTTGTTCTTGTATGCCTTCATTATTGCATTCTTTTATATTAAATATATATTTTTTACCATAAAACATTCCTTTGCTGTTTCTTTATGTATACATATACATGTGTGTGTGTGTGTGTGTGTGTGTGTGTGTATTTTTATTTCTTTTTTCTTAGTGTTCGGCCTGTGGATACAAGATCTTAACTTAAAACAATTTAGTTTGGATTAATATCCTGCATTTTTATAGCACATTCCCATTTACATTTTTCATTTAATTCTCAGGAAGGAGACAGCAAGATATCTGGGCTGGAAATCCTTTCTCTATTTTGGCCGGAGGACCTGTTTGGAGCAATGTTATTCATGCATAATGTGTCTTTGGGGGCAACTTATAGCTACATGAGAGAGATCCCTCTCTGAATCTCAGAAACAAGCTTTTGTTTAAATATGTTATATTTTCAGGGTTATCAAAACAACTTTGTATAGACTTTCTAGCTTTCAAAGTGCATTCAAATACATCAGTGATTCTCACAGCATGGTCTGGGATCGTTCAGTGCCCCTGAGATGCTTTCAGGGCATCTTCAATGACAAAATTATTTTCATAATAGTACCAAGATGCTATTTTACCTTTTTAGCCCTCATTCTCCTAGAAGAGTATAGCAGGATTTTCTAGAGTTTACATAGGATGTGATATCATGACAGATTGAATGAAGAAGCACATAAGAGAATCTCTATTACACCTGGCATTAATTAAAGAAATTTGCAAAACTGTAAAATGATGCCACTCTTCTTGCTAAGTTATTTTTGAGAAGATAGTGCTATCTCATGAAATGTGTTGTTTTTATTAACATATAATGGTTTATTATCGTTAATTTTAAATGAGTTAAATATTTCTGTGATTTCTCAGTTTTAATATATAATATGGTAAATAGTGATAGATATAACATATTTAAACAAAACTTGTTAAATAAAACATATTTAACAAATCAAAAATTTAAGGACTGTTGACATTTATTATCTCACTTAACCCTGACAAGGGAACTGTGTCAGAAAGCAGGATAAGTTCAGTCACTCATTGCTATGCTCTTTGGATGAAGAAACTGAGGCTGTGGGCCTGGAACTATACTTGGAAGGACTGGGGTTTGATAGGAGGAAGGCAGTGTATGATTCTGAGGCCAAAGTGAAACCAGTCAACTAGAGTGGCACTTTCCAGGAGCTATAAGCTCTTGGTGGCCATGGACACTGTTGACCTTTCCCATGTTCTGGCTTCCATGACACCATGGTTCCTAGTTTTACAAATGGTTCCTCTTCTTCCACCTCCCATTTAAATACTGCTCTATCCTCAACCCAACAGTCTATCCTCAACCCTCTTCTAGTCTCATTCTATGGCATTCCTGGAGTACACCCATCTTTATACATAATGATTCCCAAATGTGCCTCTCCAGCTCATATGTGTCTCTTGAATTGTAAAACTAAGTGCTAGATGTGTCTGCTTGGATATTCCTCAGATGCCCAGAACTCTAATCACATCTGTTGTATAGGCACAACACATATTATACTAAGCACGAACATAGTGAACAAAATGAAGTCTCTGTTCTCAAGGAAGCAGTAGTCTAGCAGAGATGAACGGTTTGTCCAAACCAGCCTCTGTATTCTGGGGTCTGTTATTATTACCACCATCAGCCCAGTTACCCAAGACTCCTCCTTCGTCCCTGTGCCCTCCATCCATTGAGTCACCAAGTCTAATGCATTCCATTTCTAGAATGCCTTTCCAGCTTTCATTTCTCTCCATCACTACTGACCTCCCTCAGATCAGGCTTTCCACATTGGTATTGTGAACTACTTCAACAATCTCCTAACCACCCCTCTCTTAGCTTCCTCTCTCATCCCCAGCTAATCCATACTTCACATGGCTGCTTGAGCGATCATTTTATAACCTCAAATCTATTTTCCTTACTATACTGCTAAACTTCTTCAATGACTCCCTCTTCTCTGTAAAATAAAATACAGACTAGTTAGCTCTGCCTTTTTAAGGTTCTTCAGGAACTGATCTTTACCTCATTTTTTTCATTCCTCTGAATGTATCCAAGACATTTCAAGTTGCATTTCTGATAGCAAGAATGCCCCGATAGCACTAATCACCTGGGCATCCTTCATCACCCTTCTTGAGTGTCTTCTCCTCTGTTAAATTTTTCATGACCTTCCCAAGAAGTCTTGATTATTTACCTTTTTGGTATATCATTATCTCTTGCACAGGTCTATTTTTATTATGATACCTATCACACTGTATCATAATTTTTTATTTCCACAGCTATCTCCTTCTCTAGACAGAATACCTTGATGTCAGGAAATGTCTTATTCATCTTGGTTTCACCAGTCCTACCCAGTACTTAGCTTCAAATGGATAATAAATAAATATTTATTCACTTAATGCTGAAGGTCTATCAAATATGGATCATGTTCAACCTTCTTCCCATTTCCTAAATGTAGAATTCCCTTCCCATTTACCACCCAATCACCCATGCCAAAAACACAGGTAACTCTTGTTACTATATCCACATTCTTCTTTATCGCCTGTAGCCAGTGAGTCACTGCTCCAACTTATTCTGTTTCTGTAATCTCTTTCCAGTATGTCACCTGCCCTCCATCACCATCTAGAGAAGTCCTCTATCCACTATGAATACTGCAGCCATAATTTCAACCTCAAAAGTTGGGATATGGAATTTTTTTGTATCACCTCCAGATATGAGACATTCTGAGAAACAGATATAAGTTCTAAAAGGCTGAGATTCTCTAAATGTTTCAGTGATTTCCAGGGACAGCAGTAGAGAATATTTGAAGTCACAGTGCCACTAAGAACTCAGGTTGGGTGGCCACTTAGACTTGACTGCAGGTTCTTTTCTATTCTAAAAATCTCAGACCTTAAGCTATTTATCATCTAGCTAACAAAGAACAAATGCACAGACAAGAATAACTAAAAATAAAATATTGTAAATAACAAATAAGTGAGGCAGTAATTGAGAAGAAAAATACTGAGGAGATATGACCTGAGCTGGGATTTAAGGTTATTGCAACAGAGACATGCCAGCTCTCACCTAAAGCTGCCCATGTGGAAACCCCCAACTCTAGTCCCCACTGATGGTCCCAGATCCATGTCCACCAGCCAAGGTTGACTGATCAGAGAAAGTTGATCCAAGAGGGGTTCATCCTTTTGCACCCTGATATCTATGACATGGACTAGCATAAAAATCTGTACTGTGTCAGTCATATTTCTTTCTGGAGTTTGAAATTGGGAAACCAAAATGGGAGATCTGGCAGCACAGTAAGGTGCAAAAGTATTGCCTTGCAGCAAGTGGGGCTGGAGAGTCCAGGGTAAGCCAAGGCCAGGTGAGAGCCAAAGTCGGGAGGAAATAGAAACCCGTAGATGGACAAGCTGCTCAGAAGAGGAGCCAACACCCAGTATAAGTAGTGACAGCATAAGAAAAAGAGAAACAGCACAACTGAAATGAGAAAGGCGGAGCAGCCCATCCCTGAATCCACGTCGGAACTTGAAGCCTCACAGGCTCTGTCTACATCTACATGTAGCCTTTCCTTAACCTTCTTTTCCTGGTGGTTGTTTGAATGCTGTTCCTTGCAACCTGAGAGTTAAGCTTCATCCAGGCAGAACAGAGGGGAAGGTAATTCCAGGAGCCCAGGTCAGCATGCGTGGAGGCATGAAGGTTGAATTTCTCATGGAGTACTCAGGGAAGGGAGTTCTTTTCTTTAGGAGATAAAAGTATCTGGAACACCTTAATTTTTTAATTAAGTCAAATTAGTATCGGTAAATGCCTGAGTGAGTGAACATGTGTGGGGTAACTTCAGAAACTACACAACTGAACAATAGGACCAAGACTTTAGACTTGATACCATGGATGATAGGAAATCATGGCAGTTTGCAACAGGAAGGCCGTAATATCAATATGATATTTGAAAAATAGTGAGTGTTGAAAGACATTCCATTTTCCAACATTGACACAGCCTTGTCCCAGCCCCACAATGATGTGCTGAACTCCCATAGGTAATTCATGGCTGAGAGAACATGAAGGCAGTCTGGTTGGGGAGCTGCCCTGCTGGTTAGGGTAGCCTGAGGGAGGCTTCCTCACAGACAGCCTACAGGCTAGGAAGGACAGCCTGGCATGCAGGTGTGAGAAATGTCACCGATCTTTCTCACTGATTGGCAAGAGCTACAAGGTCAGTGAATGTCACCTCCGCATGCAAATTCATGTATCATCGATTCTAAACGCACCCATTCCAACAGCACCTGTCAGGTTCCCTACAGACTTCATGTAGACCCCAGTGGCAACCATCTCCTCATCCCCTCAGCCAGGCATTTGCGGCAGCTGTTACACCACATGTCCACATGGACGCAGATCTCAGCAATTCTTTAAATGTCTCTCTAAAATTCACTCTAACATTAATGAACAGTGGAGAATCTCCTGACAGTGTCATGAGGGAGGTCACATTCCACAATCCGCAGCAATGAACCAGGTATGCTCTGCGTGCTCTGTAAAGGTCGCCTTCGCTGGACAGCCGCCAGGGGCTTCTTTCTCAACCCATCCCCAGGTCTGGTATCCAGGATCCCCTTTCTCCTTCACAGATTCCTCCTGCTCTGTTATGCAAAGTAATTCTGCTCTGCCTTAGGTGCCATGCCCAAGTGTGCGTACCCAAACCCCAAACACAGCTTAAATAAATAAACTATCCCATACAATTTATAGAGCCCACCCTCCTTAAGTTGGCATCAGGGCTAGAACTAAAGCATTTTGTAGTCGTTGCGCTCACATAGCAAAAAGCACATGGATTAGTATCTTTCGGCGTGGCCCCCTCTGTCTCCTCGGCCTTACCACTGCTCTCTGGGATCCTGCTTCCACAGGCGCGCCGGCCTGGGTGCATCCCTTAGTCCTCCCAACTCTCAGTTTAGTCTCTGCAGGAGGGTAAATCAGAAGAGCAGTGCGGGGTGAAAAAGCCAGCTACATAAACCTAGGCTTTGGGGTGGTGGCGGAATGGGGATAGGAAGAAGAGAAAGGGTGAGGGAACAAGGGGCCAGGGGGGCAGGGTTCCCATGACAGGGGGAGTGAGATGCGGGGCTGAGCACTGGCTGCCCCTCCATCCGGCTGGAATGCAGAGCGCTGAGGAGCAATGGCGTTGTCTCCCCCGCTGCCCACGCTCCGACTGCAGCAAGGCTCACACCGACCCGCAGTGACTTTCTGATGAAGTGGATGCAGCAACCTGCAGGGGCCGACAGTCTTAGGGGAGAGATGAGCTCAGCAGAAAGGACACCCTGCTTTCCCATAAGCTCTTCTGTCAGCTGCTCTCTCTTTAAAGTATATTTTCTGGATACTGTTTTCATTCTAAGCTACCTATAGCTTCTCAGCAAGAAGGGGGAGAAAGATCCACCAACAGTAACAGCCAAGGGGCAGTTTCTGTGGGAACACCTATGGATATCTACTTTATCAACAGCTCAGCCCTTGAGAGATGGTTACAACTCAGCCAATGAGCAGCCATGACAGTTTCCTCCAAGGGTTTTTTGCTTAGAATATTTCCCCTTCCTCTATAAGAGAGCCTCCTCTGCTCTGTTCTCTGAACATGCCTGTGGTTCTGCCATAGCTTGCATGTCCTGGGTTGTACTTCTGTGTTTCTGGAAAAAAAAATGTTTTTATGGCTAAAATAACAGACAGCTTTATTTTAAGGTTAACCTTACTTGGTGTCAGGAGTGGGGTCCAGAGAAGAACCCCCAACCCCCATGCCAATAGCTCTGAGACCGGTTCCTTTTTGTTTTACGGATTTTTGTATGTCTGGAGTACAAATCCTTTATCAAATATGTATTTTGCAAATATTTTCTCCCAGTTTTTCTTGTGTTTGGGATCTCTGAACAAAGTCTTTTAGAGTAGAAATTTTAATTCTATAAAGCCCATATTATCAATTATTTTTCTTTTGTGGATAGGCTTTTGGCTATGCTGTAAGTTTATTGAATTCATTTTTAGTTCTAACAGGTGTTTGGTGGACTGGTATGGAAATTGGAATTAAAAAATCCCAGTTTCTACTCCAGGTCGTCCTAACACCTAAGGCCCAGTGGCTACAGAGGAATCCTCTCAGGTGCCTCGTAGTCACACCTGAACTCCTGCAAGGTGAGTAGTGCCCCACTTTGGGTGAACTGGACCAGGGTGGGCTTGGTCTCTGTGACCCGGTGTGATGGCTGCTCTGCTTTTCTGGTGCATAACTGACATGGTTGTTTTGCAAAGTAATTTACTTTCCAGTAATTTCAAGCATACAGAAAACTTGCAGTGTCAATACAAATACTCTTTACACTAAATTCCCCAGCGTCCCACTTTACCATACCCAACACTTCACACAAAATGCTCTTGGTCTCTACCCCAAATAGGGACACTCTTCCAGGGAGCCACCACCTGACCCCAAATGAGGGAAGTATTAGGGTCTCCACATGATGATCCAGTGCACAGATGCACCACAGCTGTCACCACGTGCCCCAGCTGTGTGCACACGTCTTTCCATTCTGATCCCATTTCCTTTCTCTGTAACTGTTCTTGAGACTTTACCTCAGCTGGGCTCTCCCAGATCTCACACAAGTGGGATAACATAATATTCGTCCTTCTGTGACTGGTGCATTTCACTGAGCATGATGGCTTTAGGGTCCAACCGTGCAGTAGGTGCCCCGACTCCCTTGTTTACTCCACTGTGTAGGGACCACACTTTCTTCATCTGTTTGTCTGTCTATGGACATCTGGTCACCTCTACCTTTTGGCTGTTGTGAATTGTGCAGTTGTGAACGTGGATGTGCAAATATCTAAGTCCCTGCTTTTGTGTGGTTTGGGCAGGTGCCCTGAAATGGAATTGCTGATCATATGTCAATTGCATGTTTGAGTTTCTGGGGAACTCCCCCATACTGTTTTCAAAGTGGCTGTGGATCATTTTTCTTTATTTCTTTATATGGCAGAATAATGCAATTTATGGATCAACACTGTTTCGTCCATCCATTCACCCCTTGATGGGCATTTGAGTTTTTTCTACCTTTTTGCTGTGGTGAGCAGTGCTGCCAAGAACTCGTGGATCAGTTTCTGTTTGAACAGCATTGTCATTTCTTTGGGGTATTAACCTAGGAGTGGGTATTTACCCACAATCAGGTAATTGTATTTTATCTTTATGAGGAAACACCAAGCTGTTGTACACAGGCCGCACAGTTTACATTTCCACAAGCAAAGGTTAGGGGCTCCAATTCCTCTACATCCTTGGCAACATGATTTTCAGTTTTCCTGATTATAGCCATTCCTGTATGTGCATGCAGGGAATTCTGTGTGACACCTGTTCATGTGCTTGCTGAATGTTTGCATGTCTTATCTGGAGTCTTTTGTCCACTTTAAAGATTGGGGTGTTGTTGCCTTGTACAAGTTTGTGGTGCTTTCTGGATAATAGGCTCTTGTCAGATATACAATGTGCAGATATTTTCTTCTATTCTGTGGCTGTCTTTTCACTTTCTGGTTGGCATCTTTTGATGCAGAAAAGATTTTACTTTGGAGGAAATCTAATTTGTTCTTTCTTTTGTTGCTTGTACTTTGTTGTCAGATCTGAGAAACCATACCTAAATCCAAGGTCATGAACATCTATCCCCAGGTTTTCTTCTGGAGTTTCCAATTTTACCTATTGTGTGTAGGCCCTTTATATATTTGAGTTAATTTTTGTATGTGATATGAATTAAGGGTTCAGTTTCATTCCTCTGCATGTGGTCAGCCAGTTGCCAAGCACTGTTTGCTGAAAAGACACATTATTTTCCTAATATAATGTCCACCTTTGTCAGAAATAAATTGGCCATAAATGTTTGGGGTCATTTCTGGGCTTTCCATTTAGGACCGTTGATCTGCATATACAGTTGACCCTTGAACAACATGGGGGTTAGTGGTGCTGACACCCCCACAGAGTCGGAATCCACATAAAATACTTGACTCACTCAAAACTTAAATATTATCCTAAAACCAAATGCCTATTTTGACTGGAAGCCTTACCAATAATATCAACAGTTAATAAATATTAATACATTTTATACATTATACATATTATGTGCTGTATTCTTTTTTTTTTTGAGAGGGCATCTCTCATATTTATTGATCAAATGGTTGTTAACAACAATAAAATTCAGTATAGGGGGGTCAATGCTCAATGTACAATCATTAATCCATCTCAAACCTAATTCTCGTCAGTCTCCAATCTTCTGAAGCATAACGAACAAGTTCTTACATGGTGAACGGATTCTTACATAGTGAATAAGTTCTTACATGGTGAACAGTACAAGGGCATTCATCACAGAAACTTTCAGTTTTGATCACGCATTATGAGCTATAAACAATCAGGTCATATATGAATATTCGTTTGATATTTATACTTGATTTATATTTTGATCACACATTTCTCCCTTTATTATTATTATTATTTTTATTTTTAATAAAATGCTGAAGTGGTAGGTAGATGCAAGATAAAGGTAGAAAACATAGTTTAGTGCTGTAAGAGGGCAAATGTAGATGATCAGGTGTGTGCCTATGGACTAAGTATTGATCCAAGCTAGACAAGGGCAGTGAAACATCCACGGATGCAGAAGATTTCTCTCAAAGCAGGGGGGATGAGGTTCTGAGCCTCACCTCTGTTGATCCCCAATTTCTCACATGATGGCCCCCCTGCGACTGTGCCTGTCTTAGGTTGTTCCTCCCTTGAGGAATCTTACCCGTCTCTGGCTAACCAGTCATCTTCCGGGGCCATACAGGGAAATGTAAAGTTGGTAAGTGAGAGAGAAGCCATATTGTTTGAAAAGGTTAGCTTTTTACTTCTTTGCAGATTTATGCCCTGTGGCTTCTATGCCCAGCACTTGTCTCGAGGTATCTTTACCACCTGGAGGAATTATGATACTCGGTAAATTCGATATGAGGCACAAATTCTACTTAAGGGTTGTAATTAGGAAGGAAGAAGAAAAGCTATAGAGGTAGCATATGGAAGGAAACATAGGAGGATTGATTATTTCTTTGACATATCTTCTTGTAGAGTACCTTAAGTATGTATAGGTTTTAAACTACTAACTAATTTGCACACACATATTAACATAATAGGAATATGGTGACATAAACAAAGCAAATCTATAATTACCATCCATCTCCAGTGAAGCCAAGAAAACCATTTAGGCACCCTAGGCATTTGTGAAAATTTGTCTATGATATGATGAATATTGTCCTACTGTACTTGAACAGTCTGAGAAAAATCAGACAAATTAAAGCAGCCCATTTCTGGGATCTGTTCACATCCCATATGTTCTTTTAACCGTAGATAGTCTATAGTCATAAGATTTTGGAGTGCTACAACTTGCACCCCTCCCACCTCCTGGTTGAGTTCCAACAGTACAGATCCGGTCAAATTCGTTGTCTCACTGTATGCATATGCCAGCCTAGACATGTCCCTCCTCATTCCAATGGCAAGTCCAGGAAATGGTTGGGTGGACGCAGCCACAACCGCAGCACCGCCCGGATCACTGTGGAGGCTTTTTGATGATCATCCCCCAGCACGAGTCCTCCAGAGAGTGCTGATGCCGGATGCTCCTCCTCATATCGTATCTTAGTTCATTTTCTGGGTAGCCAAGCTAGGCCTTGATCTTCTGCCTAGGAACAAACAGACCGTGGCCCACGCTTTGACATGCCCTCTATACCACTGTGCAGAACTCCTTGGAGGTCAGCACACAGGGACTGCTTTTTTTTTTTTTTTATTAAGAGAAAGGAATATTATCAGAAAAGAGAACCTCCGTAGCTGATCATCTGACACCCTTTAAGTGATCAACATTAAGGATATTTAAAGCATACATTGATCTTTGATTTACCAATAGTTTTATCCTATCAAGTAGTAATTCCCCTTTTCTTTCTTTCTTTCTTTTTTTTTTTTTAATCTTTAATCTACACTTACATGAAGAGTACTATGTTTACTATGCTCTCCCCTATATCAGGTTCCCCGTAACAACCACATTATGGTTACTGTCCATCAGCTTAGCAAAATGTTGTAGAATCCCTACTTGTCCTCTCTGTGTTGTGCAGCCCACCCTTCCCTTTCTCTCTCCCCCCCATGCATGCTAATCTGAATAACCCCCTTCTTCTCCCCGCCGCTTATCTCTCCCTGCCCACCCATCCTCCCCAGTTCCTTTCCCTTTGGTACCTGTTAGTCCATTTATGGGTTCTGTAATTCCGCTGCTGTTTTGTGCCTTCAGTTTTTCCTTTGTTCTTATACTCCTCAGATGAGTGAAATCATTTGGTATTTCTCTTTCTCCGCTTGGCTTATGTCACTGAGCATAATACTCTCCAGCTCCATCCATGTTGCTGCAAATGGTAGGATTTTTCCTCTTCTTATGGCTGAATAGTATTCCATTGTGTATATGTACATCTTCTTTATCCATTCATCTACTGATGGACATTTAAGTTGCTTCCAATTCTTGGCTATTGTAAATAGTGCTGCGATAAACATAGAGGTGCATCTGTCTTTCTCAAACTTGATTGCTGCGTTCTTAGGGTAAATTCCTAGGAGTGGAATTCCTGGGTCAAGTGGTAGGTCTGTTTTGAGCATTTTGATGAACCTCCAAACTGCTTTCCAAAATGGTTGAACTAATTTACATTCCCACCAGCAGTGTAGGAGGGTTCCCCTTTCTCCACAGCCTCGCCAACATTTGTTGTTGTTTGTCTTTTGGATGGCAGCTATCCTTACTGGTGTGAGGTGATACCTCATTGTAGTTTTAATTTGCACTTCTCTGATAATTAGCGATGTGGAGCATCTTTTCATGTGTCTCTTGGCCATCTGTATTTCTTTTTTAGAGAACTGTCTGTTCAGCTCCTCTGCCCATTTTTTAATTGGGTTATTTGTTTTTTGTTTGTTGAGGTGTGTGAGCTCTTTATATATTCTGGACGCCAAGCCTTTATCGGATGTGTCATTTTCAAATATATTCTCCCATACTGTAGGGTTCCTTTTTGTTCTATTGATGGTGTCTTTCACTGTACAGAAGCTTTTCAGCTTAATGTAGTCCCACTTGCTCATTTTTGCTGTTGTTTTCCTTGCCCGGGGAGATATGTTCAAGAAGAGGTCACTCATGTTTATGTCTAAGAGGTTTTTGCCTATGTTTTTTTCCAAGAGTTTAATGGTTTCATGACTTACATTCAGGTCTTTGATCCATTTTGAGTTTACCTTTGTATATGGGGTTAGACAATGGTCCAGTTTCATTCTCCTACATGTAGCTGTCCAGTTTTGCCAGCACCATCTGTTGAAGAGACTGTCATTTTGCCATTGTATGTCCATGGCTCCTTTATCAAATATTAATTGACCATATATGTCTGGGTTAATGTCTGTATTCTCTAGTCTGTTCCATTGGTCTGTGGCTCTGTTTTTGTGCCAGTACCAAATTGTCTTGATCACTATGGCTTTGTAGTAGAGCTTGAAGTTGGGGAGTGAGATCCCCCCTACTTTATTCTTCTTTTTCAGGATTGCTTTGGCTATTCGGGGTCTTTGGTGTTTCCATATGAATTTTTGAAGTATTTGTTCCAATTCATTGAGGAATGTTGCTGGTAATTTGAGAGGGATTGCATCAAATCTGTATATTGCTTTGGGCAGGATGGCCATTTTGATGATATTAATTCTTCCTAGCCATGAGCATGGGATGAGTTTCCATTTATTAGTGTCCCCTTTAATTTCTCTTAAGAGTGACTTGTAGTTTTCATAGTATATAAGTCTTTCACTTCTTTGGTTAGGTTTATTCCTTGGTATTTTATTCTTTTTGATGCAATGGTGAATGGAATTGTTTTTCCTGATTTCTCTTTGTATTGATTCATTGTTAGTGTATAGGAAAGCTACAGATTTCTGTGTGTTAATTTTGAATCCTGCAACTTTGCTGAATTCCGATATCAATTCTAGTAGTTTTGGAGTGGAGTCTTTAGGGTTTTTTATGTACAGTATCATATCATCTGCAAATAGTGACAGTTTAACTTCTTCTTTACCAATCTGGATTCCTTGTATTTCTTTGTTTTGTCTGATTGCCATGGCTAGGACCTCCAGAACTATGTTAAATAACAGTGGGGAGAGTGCGCATCCCTGTGTTGTTCCCAATCTCAGAGGAAATGCTTTCAGCTTCTCGCTGTTCAGTATAATGCTGGCTGTGGGTTTATCATATATGGCCTTTATTATGTTGAGGTACTTGCCCTCTATTTCCATTTTGCTGAGAGTTTTTATCATGAATGGATGTTGAATTTTGTCAAATGCTTTTTCAGCATCTATGGAGATGATCATGTGGTTTTTGTCTTTTTTTTGTTGATGTGGTGGATGATGTTGATGGATTTTCGAATGTTGTACCATCCTTGCATCCCTGGGATGAATCCCAATTGGTCATGGTGTATGATCCTTTTGATATACTGTTGAATTCTGTTTGCTAATATTTTATTGAGTATTTTTGCATCTACATTCATCAGGGATATTGGTCTGTAATTTTCTTTTTTGGTGGGGTCTTTGCCTGGTTTTGGTATTAGGGTGATGTTGGCTTCATAGAATGAGTTTGGGAGTAGTCCCTCCTCTTCTATTTTTTGGAACACTTTAAGGAGAATGGGTATTATGTCTTCTCTGTGTGTCTGATAAAATTCCGAGGTAAATCCGTCCGGCCCCGGGGTTTTGTTCTAGGGTAGTTTTTTGATTACTGTTTCAATTTCTTTGCTCATAATTGGTTTGTTTAAGTTTTGTGTTTCTTCCTTGGTCAGTCTTGGGAGGTTGTATTTTTCTAGGAAGTTGTCCATTTCTTCTAGGTTTTCCAGCTTGTTGGCATATAGGTTTTCATAGTAGTCCTTAATAATTCTTTGTATTTTTGTGGAGTCTGTGATGATTTTTCCATTCTCATTTCTGATTATGTTGATTTGTGTTGATTCTCTTTTTCTCTTAATAAGTTTGGCTAGAGGCTTATCTATTTTGCTTATTTTCTCAAAGAACAAGCTCTTGGTTTCGTTGATTTTTACTATTGTTTTATTCTTCTCAATTTTGTTTATTTCTTCTCTGATCTTTATTATGTCCCTCCTTCTGCTGACTTTAGGCCTCATTTGTTCTTCTTTTTCCAGTTTCGATAATTGTGATGTTAGACTATTCATTTGGGATTGTTCTTCCTTCTTCAAGTGTGCCTGGATTGCTATATACTTTCTTCTTAAGACTGCTTTCGCTGCATCCCACAGAAGTTGGGTCTTAGTGTTGTTGTTGTCATTTGTTTCTATATATTCCTTGATCTCAATTTTGATTTGTTCATTGATTCATTGATTATTTAGTAGCATGTTGTTAAGCCTCCATGTGTTTGTGAGCCTTTTTGTTTTCTTTGTAGAATTTATTTCTACTTTCATACCTTTGTGGTCTGAAAAATTGGTTGGTAGAATTTCTATATTTTGGAATTTCCTGAGGCTCTTTTTGTGAGCTAGTATGTGGTCTATTCTGGAGAATGTTGCATGTGCACTTGAGAAGAATGTATATTCTGTTGCTTTTGGATGTAGAGTTCTGTAGATGTCTGTTAGGTCCATCTGTTCTAGTGTGTTGTTCAGTGCCTGTGTGTCCTTACTTATTTTCTGCCCAGTGGATCTATCCTTTGGGGTGAGTGGTGTGTTGAAGTCTCCTAAAATGAATGCATTACAGTCTATTTCCCTCTCTAGTTCTGTTAGTATTTGCTTCACATATGCTGGTGCTCCTGTATTGGGTGCATATATATTTAGAATGGTTATATCCTCTTGTTGGACTAAGCCCTTTATCATTATGTAGTATCCTGCTTTATCTCTTGTTACTTTCTTTGTTTTGAAGTCCATTTTGTCTGATATTAGTACTGCAACCCCTGCTTTCTTCTCACTGTTGTTTGCCTGAAATATGTTTTTCCATCCCTTGACTTTTAGTCTATGCTTGTCTTTGGGTTTAAGGTGAGTTTCTTGTGAGCAGCATATAGATGGGTCTTGCTTTTTTATCCATTCTATTACTCTGTGTCTCTTGATTGGTGCAAGTCCATTTACATTTAGGGTGACTATTGAGAGATATGTACTTATTGCCATTGCAGGCTTTGGATTCGTGGTTACCAAAGGTTCAAGGTTAGCTTCTTTAGTATCTTACTGACTAACTTAGCTCGCTTATTGAGCTGTTATATCACTGTCTGGAGATTCTTTTCTTCTCTCCCTTCTTGTTCCTGCTCCTCCATTATTCATATGTTGTGTGTTTTGTTCTGTGCTCTTTTTAGGAGTGCTCCCATCTAGAGCAGTCCCTGTAGGATGCCCTGTAGAGGTGGTTTGTGGGAAGCAAAATCCCTCAGCTTTTCCTTGTCTGGGAATTGTTTAATCCCGCCATCATATATAAATGATAGTCGTGCTGGATACAGTATCCTTCCTTCAAGGCCCTTCTGTTTCATTGCATTAAGTATATCATGCCATTCTCTTCAGGCCTGTAGGGTTTCTGTCGAGAAATCTGATGTTAGCCTGATGGGTTTTCCTTTATAGGTGACCTTTTCCTCTCTAGCTGCCTTTAAAACTCTTTCCTTGTCCTTAATCCTTGCCATTTTAATTACTATGTGTCTTGGTGTTGTCCTCCTTGGATCCTTTCTGTTGGGGGTTCTGTGTAATTCCATGGTCTGTTCGATTATTTCCTCCCCCAGTTTGGGGAAGTTTTCAGCAATTATGTCTTCAAAGAGACTTTCTATCTCTTTTCCTCTTTCTTCTTCTTCTGGTACCCCTATAATACGAATATTATTCCCTTTCACTTGGTCCCATAGTTCTCTTGGTGTTGTTTCATTCCTGGAGTTCGTTTTATCTCTTTCTATGTCAGTTTCTATACGTTCCTTTTCTCTGGCTTCTATTCCTTCAATGGCCTCTTGCTTCTTATCCATTGTGCTTATAAATCCTTCCAGGGATTGTTTCACTTCTGTGATCTCCTTCCTGACATCTGTGATCTCCCTCTGGACTTCATCCCATTGCTCTTGCATTTTTCTCTGCATCTCATCCCATTGCTCTTGCATTTTTCTCTGCATCTCTGTCAGCATGTTCATGATTTTTATTTTGAATTCTTTTTCAGGAGGACTGGTTAGGTCTGTCTTCTTCTCAGGTGTTGTCTCTGTTTTCTTTGTCTGCCTGTAGTTTTGCCTTTTCATGGTGATAGAGATAGTTTGCAGACCTGTTACGAGTGACCGCTGGAAGAGCTTCCCTTTCTGTTGGTTTGTGGCCTTCCTCACCTGGGAGAATAGCGACCTCTAGTGGCTTATGCTTGTCAGCTGTGCGCAGACAGGGCTTCTGCTACCTGCCCGTTTGCTATGAAGTTTATCTCCGCTGTTGCTGTAGGCGTGGCCTGGCTGGGGCTGCTCCTCCAAAGTGGTGGAGCCCCGTTGGAGGGGGAGCGGCCAGGAGGCTATTTATCTCCATAAGGGCCCTCTGTGCTCCCTGTTGCCCAGGGTGTTAGAGTGCCCAGAGATCCCCAGATTCCCTGCCTCTGGTCTAAGTGTCCTGTCCTGCCCCTTTAAGACTTCCAAATAACACTTTCCAAACCAAAACAACAACAGCAGCAATGAGAGAGGGAACAGAAAAAAAAAGGGGGGGGGGAAACACGTGATTTTTTTTTTTTCCCTCAGTCACTGGTCCCATGCACCCGCTCACTGGTCCTGCTGCTCTGCCTCCCTAGCAATGGGGTCCCTGTCCCTTTAAGGCTTCCAAAAAGCACTCGCCAAAAAAAAAAAACCACTCCGGTTTCTTTCCACCTGCCGGGAGCCAGGGGGAGGGGCACTCGGGTCCCGCTGGGCCGGGGCTTGTATCTTACCCCCTTTGCAAGGTGCTGGGTTCTTGCAGGTGTGGATGTGGTCTGGATGTTGTCCTGTGTCCTCTGGTCTCTATTTTAGGAAGAGTTTTCTTTGTTATATTTTCATAGCTCTATGTGTTTTTGGGAGGAGATTTCCACTGCTCTACTCACGCCACCATCCTGGCTCCGCCCCCCTATGTGCTTTATTCTTATACATTAAACATTATACATATTATGTGCTGTATTCTTACTGTAAAGTAAGGTAGAGAAAAGCAAATGTTTCAAATTGTTGTAAGTCTCTAAACATTCTTCAATATTTGTGGAAAAAATCAGCTCAAGTAGACCTGTGCAGTTCACACCTCTGCTGTCCAAGGGTCATCTGTGTATCTATGCCAGTGTCACAATGTTTAATTTATTGTTACTTTGTACTAAGATTCGATTTTGGGAAGCAGGAGGCTCCAGCTTTGATTTTCTTTTACAAGATTGTTTTCAAGGGCTTTTTGGAGTCCCTTGAAATTTCATGTGTATGAGGATCAGATGGTGCATTTCTTCCCAAAAAGCCTTAGAAATTTTCACAGGAATTGCATTGAATCTGTAGTTTGCATTTGTGCCATTGCCATCATAGTGATATTGTCTTCCATCACTGTGGGTGGACCTTACACTTATTCAGTCTTTCATTAGTTTTTAAATTATCAATTTTTATAATTTTCAGTGTACAAGATTTGCACATTAAGTCTATTCCTACGTATTTTTTAATGTTGATGTTTTTTAATATGGAATTAAAAGAAATTGCTTTTGAGATTATTCATTGTGAATGTATACCAATAAAACATGTTTGTGTCCTGGTCTTTTTTCTTGTAACTTTGCTCAGGTAATTTACTAGCTTAAATTCGGGGATTTAAGAGTTCAGAGCTTTGGTATTTAAGAATTTAGAGATTTAGGGTTAGAATATTAATGCCTAGAATTTAAGGGATAGAAGTTTGGAACACAGTGAGGAATAGGGTTTGTCTAAAAATCAGGGTATAGGAATGAGAGGAGAGGTTTGAAGTTAGAGGTTGGGTTAGGGGTAAGGGGTTAAAATTAGAAGTTGGGTTGTGGGGCTAGTGTTATGGTTAGAGGGACAGGGATAGAGTCTTAGAGTAGTAGTGAGGGTATGGGTAAGGGTATGAATAAGGAGACGGGTTAAGGTATGGGTTAGGGTATGGGTACAGTTTAGAGTGTACAGGTTAGGGTTAGGGTACAGTTAGGTTTGGGTTTAGGGTACAGGCTAGGGTATGGGTTAGGTTGTGGGTGTGAGCTAGGATAGGGGTATGGGTACAGGGTCAAGGTACATGTTAGGTTTAGGGTACAGGTTAGGATTAGGTGTAGGGTGAAGATGTGGTTATGGTGAGAGTTATGTTTAAGGTTCAGTGTCAGGGTTTGGTTTTGCTTTAGGGTTTTATGGTTAGGTTTGGATGAAGAAGAGTATGAAGGTTAGGGGTTATGGTGAGGGGCCTGGATTAGCATTATGGTTAGGTTTTGGGATAGGTGTACAGGGATGATAGTGTTATTGTTAGTGTTGGGGTTCGGAATTAATTTTTTGTTAATTGAGTTTTTGAGGTTTAGGGTTATGGTGAGGTGTGGGTGATAATGAGGGTGAGAGTGAGGAGGTGAGGGTACAGGTAGGGTTAGGATTAGGTATAGTGTTAGGATTATAAGGAAATTATGGTGTGGGTTAGAGTTGGGATTCTGGATTAGGCTGAAGGATCATGTCAGTAATAGGTTAATGGTCATGGTTCCTTGCAGATGAAGGTGAGGGGAGGGTTAGGGCCTAGACTTATAGTTAGGATTAGTGTTAAGTGTAGGGTCAGGATATGATTACAGTCAGGTTAGGTTAGGGTTCAGTGTTAGGGTTTGGGTTAGGTTTACGTTTTGGGCTATGCATAGGTGTGAGTGAAGGCGATGATACAGGTGAGGGGTTTGGCCAAGGGGTCAAGGTTAGGATTAGGTTTAGGGTTCTGTGTAGGATGAGTATAGGGTTACAGTCAGAGTAAGCGTTCATTTTCAGTATGTGGTTTTGGGTTATGTTTAGGATTTGTGTTACGGTTAGGTGTGGGTGAAAGTGAGTATGAAGTGTGGGTTTAGGGTGATGGACCACGATTAGGGTTAAGTCTTGGTTTAGGTGTATGGGGAGGATAGGGTTACAGTTACATATAGTGTCCTGTTTTATTGTTAGGGTAAGGGCAAGATTGAGGTTCAGGGATATGGTGAAGTGTAGGCCATGATGAGGATGATGGTGAGTGGATTGGGTTATGAGTACTGTTAGGGTTAGTGTTAGAGTTAGGTTTAGGATGAAGTTATGGTTTGCGTTAGTTAGAATTTGGGTTTAGTTTGATGGATGGCATAAGAATTAGGTTAACAGTTATGGTTCCATGCGGGTGAAGGTGAGGGGGAGTGTTAGGGGCTAGACTTTTGGCTACAGATATCATTGGGATTGTCATTAGGTGTACAGTAAATATATGGTTATGGCGAGAGTTAGGTTTAGGGCTCAGTGTCAGGGTTTGGGTTAGGTTTATGTTTTGGGATACATTTAGGAGTTGGTGAGTGTGAGCTTGAGGGTGAGGGCTTAGGTTGAGGGGCCAGGGTTAGGATTAGGGTTAGGTTAGGGTTAAGTTTCAGTTTAGGTGTGTGGGCCAGAGAGGGATACAGTTAGAGTTAGGGTTCAGGTTTAATGTTAGGCTATATGCAAGACTGAGGTTTAGGTTATGGTGAGGGTGAGGGGTTAGGGTGCAGGGCCTGGGTTAGGGTTAAGATTACATTTTTCATAAGGTATATGGGGAAGATAGGGTTACAGTTAGGTTATGGTACGTTTTCAGTATGAGGTTTCAGGTTATGGTTAGAATTTGAAATATAGTCATGTGGTGGTGAAGGTGAGCAAGAGGGGAGTGTTTAGGGTCAGAGGCCAGGGTTAGGATTAGGGTTAGGTCTTGGGTAATGTGTACGGGGAGGATAGAATTATGGTTAGAGTTAGAGTCCGGGTTGAATGTTAGGGTAAATGCAAGATTGACATTTAGGGTTAGGGTGAGCTGTGGTTGAAGGTGAGGGTGTGGAGATGGGTAGGGTTAGGGTTCGGGTTCAGCCTTGGATAAGGTTTAGGATGATGTTATGTCATAAGTTAGAGATAGGATTTCGGTTTACGCTGAGGGTTTGCATGAAAGTAAAGTTAACGGTTACAGATCCTTGATATAGAAGGTGAGGGTGACTGTCAGGGGCCAGATTAATGGATAGGCTTAGTGTTAGGGTTAGGGATAGGTGTAGGCTGAAGATATGTGGTGAAAATTAGGTTTAGGGTTGAGCATCACGGTTTGGGTTAGGTTTAGGGTTTGGAATACGGTTAGGTGAGGGTGAGGGCTTAGGGTGAGGGGCCAGGGTTACGGTTAGTGTTAGGTTTTGGTTTAGGTGTGCTGCTAGGATAGATTTATGGTTAGAGTAAGGGTATGTGTTTAAAGTTAGGGTGAGTGTGAGACTGAGGTTTAGCGTGATGGTGAGATGTGGGTGACTTTGAGGGTGATGGTGGGGGGTTAGCATGGGGGTTAGCGTTAGGGTTAGGATTTGGTTTCTGTTAACATGTATGGGGTGCATAGGGTTATTATGATTAGTGTTAAGGTCTGGGTTTTAGTGAGGGCTGGTGCGATATTGAGGTTTAGGGATACGGTTAGTGTGGAGGACGTCGATGGTGACAGGGAGGCTTGGGTCTCACAGGCCAGGACTAGAGTTAAATTTATGGTTTTGGTAAGGTGTATGGGGAGGATAGGGTTACAGTTAGAGTTAGGATCAGGGTTTAATGTGAGGCTGAGGGTGAGAGTGAGGTTTATGGTTATGGTGCAGTGGGGGGGACATTGATAGTGACAGTGAGGGGTGGGGTTTGGGAGCCAGGGCTAGGGATAGGGTTAGGCTTTTGGTAAGGTGTAAGGGGAGGATAGGTTTATGGTTATAGTTAGGATCCGGGTTTAATGTGAGGGCTAGTGGGAGTTTGAGGTTTAGGGTTATGGTGCAGTGTGGGGGACTTTGATGGTGACAGTGAGGGGTGGGATTCAGGGGCCAGGTCAAGGGTTAGGTTTAGCTGTTTGGGAAGGTGTACATGGAGGATAAGGTTACAGTTAGAGTTTGGAACTGGCTCTGATGTGAGGGTGATGGCGAGATTCAGTTTCAAGGTTATAATGAGGCATTTGTGACATCGATGGTGATTGTTTGGGGTCAGGTCTGGGGTCCTATTTTAGGGTTGGGGTTAGGTGTTTGGTAAGGTGTATGGGGAGGATACCTTTATGGTTAGAGTTAGGGTCTGGCTCTGATGTGAGGGCAAAGGCGAGATTGAGGTTCAGAGTTATGGTGAGGCGTGGGTGACATCGATGGTGATGATGAGGGGTCAGGTCTAGGGCCCATGGCTAGTATGAGGTGTTCAGTAAGGTGTATGGGGAGGATAGTTTTATGGTTATATATCAGGTCCAGCATTGATGAGAGAGAGATGGCAAGATTGAGGTTTAGGTTTATGGAGAGGCATGGCTGATGTCTATGGTGATGGTGAGGGGTCAGGTCCAGGAGTCAGGGCTAGAGTTAGGGTTAGGGTTAGGTGTTTGGTAATGTGTATGGGGAGGATAGGGTTATGGTTAGAGTTTAGGTCCATCTTTGATGTGAGGACGATGGCAAGATTGAGATGCAGGGTTATGGTTAGGCTTGGGTAACGTCTATGGTGACGGTGAAGTGTCAGTTTCAGGGGCCAAGGCTATTGTTAGGGTTAGGTGTATGGTAAGTTGTACATGGAGTATAGGTTTATGGTTAGATTTTAGGTCCGGCTCTGATGAGAGTGAGATGGCGAGATTGAGGTTCACATTTATGGAGAGGCGTGGGTGACATCGATGGTTACGATGAGGGGTCTGGGTTAGGTGTTTGATAAGATGTGTGGGGAGAGTTCAGGTCTGGCTCTGATATGAGGGCAATGGCAAAATTGAGGTTCAGGGTAACAGTCAGGCATGGGTGACGTTGATGGTGACAATGAGGGGTTGTGCCAGGGCTAGGGTTAAAGTTAGGTGTTCATTAAGGTGTACTTAGAGGATAGGGTTATGGTTAGAGGTTGAGTCCTGTTCTGATGTGAGGGCGATGGCGAGATTGAGGTTCAGAGTTACGGTGAGGCGTGGGTGATGTTTTAGGTGATGGTGAGGGTTTAGGTCCAGGGGCCAGGGTAGGGTTAGGGTTAGGTGTTTGGTAAGGTGTATGTAGAGGATACGGTTACAGTTAGAGTTCGGGTCCGTCTATGGAATCACCTCAGGTTAGAGCAGACATTAATGGAGTTCCTCCCACATGGTAGGTAGAAGGGCCTGTTCTCTTGCCTGGTAATGTGTGGTGTTATTTAGAGCAAGGCTGGAACCACATGACAAGGAAATAGCAGCCTCTGGCAGGAGGCATCTGAGCGTCTGATGCACAGGGGTCCCCAGGTCCCGGTGGTCCTGGAGGGGAGGGGTGGCCAGGGTATCAGGAGGGGAAAGACACACCTGGAGGCCTGCACCGTGGCACCGCATGCTCATTGGCCATGAGTGCCGTCAGTCGGGAGCAGGCAGCCATTGGGCACAGATTGCATAAGTCCTGCAGTTGCCTATTAGCTGCAGGCACTGCCGCAGCCTTATTCAAGTCAGTAGCATCTTGAGTGCTGCTGGGAGAACCATCATTCACAGCGCTCTCCCGTGCTTCGGTCCGTCAGCCCGTTTGCGCAGCGGGCAGCGGAAAGCAGATGTGGATGGACCCGCGAAGTTCTGGGACCGCGTTCTGCTTGGCTGCACCTTCTTCCCGGCATGCCTGCGGGGGCGGCACCGACCTCACCCCCAGCCTCGAATCACCTCCTCGCGCCTGCTGGGCTTCTGCTGCCACACTCGCTCCTTCTCGGCTCTCCGGCGGAGGGCAGATGGCGGCAATCGGCCTGGACTTGGAGCCGCTGGCCTGGGCAAACTCCACAGACTTTGGCCGAGAAGCAGATCCCCCTCCACTGGATCTGCGGTGGAGGGTCCAGAGCAGGCCCCGCTTCAGAGGTGAAGGCAACAGCGACGGCTCTGTGGGCTGGAAGGTATGTGGCCGTGGGGAGCAGTGGGACCTGGACGGGGAGCAGGGACCCCTGCCTCTGCCTGAGGGTGCGTGGGAGCTGGACGAGGGAGCAGCCGTGCGAGTGGCTCGGCGGGCAGCGCGGGGCCTGGCCGGGGGCCGGGAGTCGGCGCGCTCTGCCAGAGGGGCCGCCCGGGAAGGGAGGGAGTGGAGTGGGTGTGCGTGGGGTGGGCATCCAAGCGGCCAGAGAAGTCTGCCAGGGTAGGGGGGTTGGGGCTCACTGGAGCCGCTGCTACTCCGTCCGGGCCCGGGTGGTGAAGGCGGCTTCTCTCTGCCCCGTGACGCTCGTTTGCCTGGCCCGGGGCCACACTGCCGACCTGCTCCCGCCCGCAGCTGGAGGGGCCAGGCCGGGGCGTGCAGATGGAGAGGCCGGTAGGCATTTTGCTGTGTGTGGGCTTTCTCAGCGGGGGCCTCAAGGGCGAGGGTCGGGCAGCTGAAGTTCAGGTGTGACAGGCAGGAGAGCGGCGGGGCGAGAGGCTGCCCGGAGGCAGCGCCTTTAGAATTTAAATTTTTTTCATGACGTACCTCTTGTATTTTTTATTTGGGAGTGAAGTTTCTTTACTTTGATCTGCGAACAGACAGTGCATTTTCATGTATTTAGAAATCCATATCTTTCCGTCTTTTCGGTTTTCCATCTGCAGCTGAGTAATTTACGACTAGCTACAGAGATTCTGAGACATGGACCATGGGTAGTCAGAGTAGGGTGAGGGCCTCTGGAAAAAGAGCCCTACCAAAACTCTGTATTAAACAATTCAGCAAAGTCAGAGTCACATTAATTCTCTAAAGTAGAATATCAAAGTGGGAGTATAAGCATTCTTCAGTGAAGATTAGTTAAAACCAGAAAGTCAAGAGTAACCTGGCCTGCAATGTTTGAACATCCCCCAGATAAGAAAGTACCTCAGCATAGCCCATGTCTTCATTGCGTGAATTAAAGGAGGCTGTTGTAAAATTTACTTTAGCCTGCTAAAAGGCCCAGCTAGTCTTTAACTTTGCCCAGATGCTGCTTTTCCTCCTCCAGCCCCTAATGAAGGGATATATAACCTGGTCAATTAATTAAGAGGAAAAGAGAGTCAACACACATCAACAGAATCAGAAACAAGAAAGGAAAAATCATGACGGACCCCACAGAAATACAAAGAATTATTACAGAATACTATGAAAACCTATATGCTAACAAGCTGGAAAACCTAGAAGAAATGGATAACTTCCTAGAAAAATACAACCTTCCAAGAATGACCAAGGAAGAAACAGAAAATCTAAACATACCAATTACCAGCAACAAAATTGAAGCAGTAATAAAAAAACTACCAAAGAACAAAACCCCCGGGCCAGATGGATTTACCTCAGAATTTTATCAAACATACAGAGAAGACATAACACCCATTCTCCTTAAAGTTTTCCAAAAAATAGAAGAGGAGGGAATACTCCCAAACTCATTCTATGAAGCCAACATCACCCTAATACCAAAACCAGGCAAAGACCCCACCAAGAAAGAAAACTACAGACCAATATCCCTGATGAATGTAGATGCAAAAATACTCAACAAAATATTAGCAAACCGAATTCAAAAATACATCAAGAGGATCATACACCATGACCAAGTGGGATTGATCCCAGGGATGCAAGGATGGTACAACATTTGAAAATCCATCAACATCATCCACCACATCAACAAAAAGAAGGACAAAAACCACATGATCATCTCCATAGATGCTGAAACAGCATTCAACAAAATTCAACATCCATTAATGATAAAAACTCTCAACAAAATGGGCATAGAGGGCAAGTACCTCAACATCATAAAGGCCATATATGATAAACCCACGGATAACATCATACTGAACAGCAAGAGGCTGAAAGCTTTTCCTCTGAGATTGGGAACAAGACAGGAATGCCCACTCTTCCCACTGTTATTCAACGTGGTACTGGAGGTCCTAGCCACGGCAATCAGACAAAACAAAGAAATACAAGGAATCCAGATTGGTAAAGAGGAAGTTAAACTGCCACTATTTGCAGATGACATGATACTGTACATAAAAAACCCTAAAGACTCCACTGCAAAATGACTAGAACTAATATCGGAATTCAGCAAAGTTGCAGGATACAAAATTAATACACAGAAATCTGTTGCATTCTTATACACTAACGATGAACTAGCAGAAAGAGAAATCAGGAAAACAATCCCATTCACAATTGCATCAAAAAGAATAAAATACCTAGGAATAAACCTAACCAAGGAAGTGAAAGACCTATACCCTGAAAACTACAAGACACTCCTAAGAGAAAGTAAAGAGGTCACTAACAAATGGAAACTCATCCCATGCTCCTGGCTAGGAAGTATAAATATCATCAAAATTGCCATCCTACCCAAAGCAATATACAGATTCAATGCAATCCCTATCAAACTACCAACAGCATTCTTCGATGAACTGGAACAAATAGCTCAAAAATTCATATGGAAACACCAAAGACCCCGAATAGCTAAAGCAATCCTGAGAAGGAAGAATAAAGTGGGGGGTATCTCACTCCCCAACTTCAAGCTCCACTACAAAGCTACAGTAATCAAGACAATTTGGTACTGGCACAAGAACAGAGCCACAGACCAGTGGAACAGATTAGAGACTCCAGACATTAACCCAAACATATATGGTCAATTAATATTTGATAAAGGAGCCATGGACATACAATGGGGAAATGACAGTCTCTTCAACAGATGGTGCTGGCAAAACTGGACAGCTACATGTAAGAGAATGAAACTGGATCACTGTCTAACCCCATACGCAAAAGTAAATTCAAAATGGATCAAAGACTTGAATGTAAGTCATGAAACCATAAGACTCTTAGAAAAAAACATAGGCAAAAATCTTATGGACATAAACATGAGTGACTTCTTCATAAACATATCTCCCCGGGCAAGGGAAACAAAGGCAAAAATGAACAAGTGGGACTATATCAAGCTAAAAAGCTTCTGTACAGAAAAGGACACCATCAATAGAACAAAAAGGTATCTTACAGTATGGGAGAACATATTCATAAATGACAGATCTGATAAAGGATTGACATCCAAAATATACAAAGAGCTCACATGCCTCAGCAAACAAAAAGCAAATGATCCAATTAAAAAATGGGCAGAGGAGCTGAATAGACAGTTCTCTAAAGAAGGAATCCAGATGGCCAACAGGCACATGAAAAGATGCTCCACATCGCTAATCATCAGAGAAATGCAAATTAAAAACAAAATGAGATATCACCTCATACCAGTAAGGATGGCCAACATCCAAAAGAGAAACAACAACAAATGTTGGCAAGGTTGTGGAGAAAGGGGAATCCTCCTACACTGCTGGTGGGAATGTAAACTAGTTCAACCACTGTGGAAAGAGGTATGGCGGTTCCTCAGAACGCTCAAAATAGAAATACCATTTGACCCAGGAATTCCACTTCTAGGAATTTACCCTAAGAATGCAGCACTTCAGTTTGAAAAAGACAGAAGCACCCCTACGTTTATTGCTGCACTCTTTACTATAGCCAAGATATGGAAGCAACCTAAATGTCCATCGGTAGATGAATGGATAAAGAAGATGTGGTACATATACACAATGGAATATTACACAGCCATAAGAAAAAACAGATCCTACCATTCGCAACAACATGGATGGAGCTAGAGGGTATTTTGCTCAGTGAAATAAGCCAGGCGGAGAAGGACAAGTACCAAATTATTTCACTCATATGTGGAGTATAAGAACAAAGGAAAACTGAAGGAACAAAACAGCAGGAGAATCAGAGAACCCAAGAATGGACTAATAGTTACCAAAGGGAAAGGTACTGGGGATGATGGGTGGGAAGGGGAGGATAAGGGGGGGAAAAAGAAAGCGGGCATTATGATTAGTATGTATAGTGCATGGGGGACACAGGGAGGGCTGTACAACAGAGAAGACAAGTAGTAATTTTACAGCATCTTACTATGCCGATGGACAGTGACTGTGAAGGGGTATGTGGGGGTGACTTGGTGAAGGGGGAACCTAGTAAACATAATGTTATTTCTGTAATTGTAAATTAATGATACAAAAATTAAAAAAAATAAAAATAAAGATTGCATTTTAACACCCAGGAAGTTAACAAGTAAGATTCTTTTTTTTATTAAGGTATTATTGCTATACACCCCTATGAAGGTTTCACATGAAAACACAATGTGGTTACTACATTCACCCTTATTATCGAGTCTCCCTGATACCCCATTGCAATCACTGTCTATCAGTGTAATAAGATGCCACAGATTCCCTATTTGCCAAGAAGTAAGATTTTGAACTTATACTTTAGCAAACAGACAATAACTCAGCCTACCTTGTGGCCTGGGCAGGTGACGTTGTTTGATATGCTCCCCGACCAAGATGCTGGTATCCCAGGAAGAAATCAGAGCAGTAAATTTCTTGTGTTAAGTTAATTTTAAATATTGAGGGACCACTTAACAAGTCCACACCGTTAAGCCTTTATCTGGTTCCCAAACATCCTCAACTGCGTATAAGACAGAGCACAAGTACGGGCTCTCTTGTCCCCTCCTGGTGCGAGCCAGGAGTTCTATCCTCTCACTAAAAGCATCTTCCTGGCTCTCCTGCCTTGGGTATTTGCCAAGTTCATTCTTTGGCTCTGCAAACAAGAACTCCGGCATCATTTTTGGGGACTCTTCCAGGATAACTTTGGAGGTGAGTATCAGCATCCAAGACTTCCTTTTCTTTCACTGCCTTTATAGAAGGAAGCCATCTATGGCACACAGCATCCAGCACTTGTCAACTGTCCCGACCTGCAGGACTATCAATGGGGGTCGATGACCTGGAGGAGAGAATTGAAAAAAAAAAAAAAAAGAGGCAACGGACACAAAGAACGATCAGCAAGACAGGGTGTCTGATCAAGCTGGCACAGTTTATTGTTTGCAGGCTCAATTTATACAGGTTAGCAAGTAAGGGGTGGGTCATGAGATAATTGGACCTTAGGTGGCGCCGGCGGGGAGGTGTAGAGGGGTGATTGGGTCTTGGTTGGCGCCAGTGGGAACGGAGGACCCGGAAGAGAAGCGGGGAGTTCGCCATTTTGGGGGTGGGGGCCCTTGGGAGGGAGGTTTTAAGGGAGGGGCTTTCCCCTGGGGCAGAGGGTGTTTCTTGATTAACAAAGGACAGAAAAAGCACATGTTGCAAGGTAGCCTAACCACTAGCTCTAACCTAGAAAAGCACATGTTGCGAGGTAACCTAACCACTAGCTCTAACCTATGAGTTCACTAAATGTGTTTCTTGGTAATAGGGGAAAACTTGTTTCTAACGCGTGGATGGATTCATTGTTGCTGACTTTACAGGAAAGACTTTACTCAAACGTTGCTGTTGTCTTAAGGCTTTTGTGACTGAATCTGCCTAAAGGCCCACAGGTTTGCTCCCAACATCTCCCCCGTTTTTCTTACATTGGAACAGCCAGCCTAGCTCTGGCTGGGTCAAGGCCTGTGCCTGTCTTAGGTTGTACGGCTGAAGGAAATCCTTACCCATCATGGGGCTATAGTCTTCTAGCGACTATACCCTGTCTTAGGTTGGTATTTACCATTCAACCATATCTTACCCGTCACTGGCTACCATACTTGACTTCAGATCTTATGATTTACAAGTGGGGGGGGCCAGCTGCAATTTCAAATGATGCAGGTCTCTTAAGGCTTGTTGGATGAGTTTCCACATGCTGCAAAGGACATAAGGCCCTAGTAACAGCAATAGAAGACATAAAATGCTTAGGGTTAAGAGAGGTGTGACAGTGTGCCAGACACTATTCAGGGGTTCTTTGAACATGTCGAAAGACAGACATAACTTGAATATATATAGGTTTTAACAAACTACTAGTTAAATTGCATATACACATTAACAATAGGAATATAGATAAATAACGAAGGCAGACTTACAATTACTAGTTATATCTAATGAAATTAAGAAAACTAGTTAGATAGCTTAGGCATTTGTAAAAACTTATTGACAATATGATGGATATCATCTAATTGATTTTGGGTAGTTTGAGAAAAATCAGACAAATTGAAACAGCACATTCTTGGAAACTGTTCACATCTTACATGCTCTTTTAACAGCAGACTGTCCACAGCAGTGTGATTCTGAAGCACTGCAGCTCACACTTCTCTCAGTTCTTGATTGAGTTCAGATAATACAGAAGCAGTCAAATTTGTTGTTTTGCTATATGCACAGGCCAGCTTAGATATCTCTTTCTGCATTCTAATGACAAGTCCAGGAACCGGCAGGAGGAATGCAGCTGCAACTGCAACAGCGGCAGGATCTCAAAGTTTCAAGTTTTCATGACAATCAGATGGCAGAGCTAGGAGAAGCTTCTTGCGCTTATATTCAGGTGGTCAATTAGAGCAGGAAGAATGCATCCCACTTTACAAACACCTTGATAGTGTGAAGAAAGGGCTTGATATGTTTTGTTATTACACAAAAATACTCAACCATTTGGAAGTCTATATCTAGAAGACCATTTTACAATGATTGAAGAATTACAATAAGAGGGCACATGAGTACAATTAATACATACACAATCAGTAATTATAGTAGTATTAACAGGTACATTTAATTGGGCATCAGGAGCAAGCACTTTAGGGGGAAGTGTGATGTTTTTTGCCTGAGGTATTAGTAAACACCATAGGAGAAAGTCTTATGCCTATTAAATTCTTCTTCAACAGTTCACTGATAGAGGAATTTCTTGCTACACAAAAAGATGACGTGCAACTTTTGGCTCATGAGTAGTTGTAACTACAAGTTAGGTGAGGAAAAATTATTTTCTGGAATGAGCGATATATTTAAATACACCTAATTACTCTTATACAATATGACAGGAGTTCTTTTTTGAAGCTTTTCACAAGTATAACTGCCGATATCTTCTCGGGACAAAACTGCTTTATAAATATCATAATGATCACCATCTCTAACAGACCAATCAGCAATATCATTCCATCTAAGTTTTCCTCTATCATGTGTCTATACATTTCTTCTGTAGTATGTACATACATAAGTGCCATTATTGCAAATAAAAAAAGATACTATTATTTAGTGGGCTTCAGTTTTCCGTGTTTGACATGCAGACATTAAAACACTCAGTAATAAAATCGAGCATTATTCCTTTTGACAGCACTTTTTAGGTAAGTATATATCAGGTAAATAAGCCAAATTAGTCAAATATTTTCTTGATGAAGAGAATAAATTCTACTGATATGTTCCAGGGGCCCTCTGGAAAATATCAGAGTTAATTGAGAGGTAAAATACTTTTTAAATTTGGTCTTGGGAAGTTGTCAAAAGTTTTTAAGGCACTTGCCCAAATAGAATTATAGTTATTAAATAACACTTATTATTTAACCAGAATGATAATAAGAAAGTTTAAAAGCAAATGCAGAAGGTTACATAGTTGTTAACAACACTTAGCTTAGTCTTTTTAATATTAAGATCTTATTTTCTTAAATACTCAGACAATTCATTAAGACTTTAAGCGTAAGAAACTGTTTTAATAAAACAATTAGAGAACTCTTTGCAATCTTTCAATATTAAGAGCAGACTAACTGTTAAAGAATACTTTGTCTTTCTAACTGAAAACAGAAGTCCAATTTTACTGTGTTCTCGATATTAACACTCACTTGCTTTAATTTCACATAGCATGATTATATCTGTAAGAATATAGTAATTTATTCTTCATTTGCCCCATGGTCCCAAGCACACAAGTCGGTGAGAATTATGCCTGGGCTTGCCTGGGGCTTGACTGGGTTTATCCCGCCTTATCTCTAAACATCCTGACCCTCCCCCAAAGTAACAGGCTGAGTGGATCCGCCACAACAAAGGGCACCACGCTGCTGCACCACACTGCTTTCTCTCTTTGTTTCTTTCTCTTTAAATAAATAGCTGTACTTTAGAAAAATTAACTTTCTTTTACTCTCAACAAAACGAATTTCCATTCTTCATACTTTCTCTTATTAAAACATACATTCTTTAGCATACAGAAATGTTTTCCTTATTATATTAAGTAATTTTCATTAGAACTTAAAACCATTTGATACTTTAACCTTCAGTAAACACTGAAAAATAGGCTGTGGTAAACTGTTACAACAGCATCTTTCAGATTGATACATTTATGAACATATTTTATCATTTTTGGAAATGTGCCTTGCAGCACAATTTCTCATTAGGCACAAAATATGTCTATATAACTTAGCAAACTAAGAATTTTGGTTACCACAAAAATTCTCAGGCTGTTTGCAGATATATACACTGTTATATGTTAATACAGTATTACTATTAAAAAGCTTATTTGCTGTACTTGTTTACTTATTTTTAGCAACCATGCTAGATTATTACAAAACTGTCACTACACATCAAAGTCAAGCTTTTCTTTAAGCATCTTCTTGAAATATTTAATAGGTAACATCAACTTAAATGACTTTAAGTAAACTTTGGCAGCTGATAACTATAAGGACATGTCCATATCAGTTAAGCTTAAATTAGCATTAATACATAATATATATATATATATTTTAGATTTTCTGGAAGTTTTAGAATGCCCAATTTTCACAAGAGCTTGTTTTTAAATCAATTTTATTAATACCTTCCGGAGGTAGAAAATATTTTTTTTGTTACACACTTAGACACACAAACATACAGACCGAGACATAATGACTACAGTTAGCAACACTTTTCATATAAATACATATACACAGACAAACTGACATAAAGATTTGAGTTTCTAATATTCAATGGTCTTCTTTCTTCTTAGTTTATTTGATTAAAATACTTCAGTTTTCAAGAATACACCCTAAGGGCAAACAGTTTACGTAACTGGGTTAAGGTTTAGATGGCCCCAGACTAACAGGGCTGATGAAGGCTCTGAACTGATAGGGACTGTGTGTGTACAGGGGGCTGGAAATGAAATGCAAGTACAATTCTAGTTCCAGTCATTTAAAGCCAGACTGTATTGCAGAAGATAAGTTTCTTCTATCTCAGGGAGTTTAGTTTAAGACTTCTCAATTCTCAAAGATAATGATGATAATGAGCTTCACTTGAGAGAGTATTTTCTGAACAGGAGGGATGGGGGGCTTATTTCTAAGTCAAGGTCACATAATTGCCTAAGCAATTGGGATCTCTCCCTTTTGATCTGAAGCAGTGCCTTAAGGGACTGCGCCTCCCGAGAGAGTTTAACAGTGGCTTGTCTAGTTATTTCTTCTAGATCAGGTTGAGTACAGAAAGGGGGTGGTATGTTAGAGGGTGGTAGACATGCACCTAAAGGTGCTTGAGGGGGCCAATCAAGATTATGGTGCTTAGTGGCAGCGTCTTTTAGTTAGGCCTCCTCTTCAGGGGAGAGGGGATCATCATCAGGGCTGTTGGACTTGAGACCGGACAGGACTGGGTAAATAGATTTTGGGGAGGGGGGCCGCTAGACGGCGGATCATTATTAACCTCGGGCATGGGAATGGAGACAGAGGGACAATTAGAGGCTCGGGAGGAGGGACAAAGGTCCTCGGGGACCTCCTTTTTGTGGAGAGAAGTCTGACTGGTTTTAAACTTACCCTTCAGATAATTTTCACTATCATCAACAATCTTTGAAACATCTGGGTGACAGTGGGAGACCTGCAACACATCGTTTATGAGATTCTAATAAGAAAATGCCTGTACTGGGACCTTCTCAGGGCCAAAGGAACGATAATCATTCAGGCAGTCGCCAACTCGGCGCCACCGTTTTTCATCTATAGTTCCTTCCTGGGGGAACCATGGGCAGACATCCTCTAGCAAGATAAAAAATTTAACTAAATCTTTTTTCTTAACCCTTGTTCCTCGTGCCCTGAGGGACTCCTTGAGTCCGGCTATAAATAATTCTTCTCGGGAGGATTCTTGCCCCATAACTTACCGTCCTACTTCATCGCCGGGGAAATACACACAAGTCTGTCTCACGCAGGGTTCAGAACGTGGTGACTCAGGTGAGGGTCTCGCTGCAGACACCTCCTTTCATGGGTGGGCGTGGGCCCACCCCCACCCACCCTCCTGGGGGTAACGTTCTCTCCTCTTCGGTCTCTCGGGCCTAGGAGGCCCCACGTTGGGCGCCAGTTGTCCCAACCTGCAGGACTATCAACAGGGGTCGACGACCTGGAGGAGAGAATTGAAAAAAAAAAAAAAGAGAGGCAAGGGACACAAAGAACGACCAGCAAGACAGGGTGTCTGATCAAGCTGGCACAGTTTATTGTTTGCAGGCTCAATTTATACAGGTTAGCAAGTAAGGGGTGGGTCACGAGATAATTGGACCTTAGGTGGCACCCGTGGGGAGGTGTAGAGGGGTGATTGGGTCTTGGTTGGTGCCAGCGGGAATGGAGGACCCAGAAGAGAAGCAGGGAGTTCGCCATTTTGGGGGTGGGGGCCCTTGGGAGGGAGGTTTTAAGGGAGGGGCTTTCCCCTCTGCCCCAGGGGTAGCAAAGGACAGAAACAAGCACATGTTGCAAGGTAGCCTAACCACTAGCTCTAACCTAGAAGAGCACATGTTGGGAGGTGACCTAACCACTAGCTCTAACCTATGAGTTCACTAAATGTGTTTCTTGGTAATAGGGGAAAACTTGTTTCTAATGCGTGGATGGATTCATTGTTGCTGACTTTACAGGGAAGACTTTACTCAAACGTTGCTGTTGTCTTAAGGCTTTTGTGACTGAATCTGCCTAAAGGCCCACAGGTTTGCTCCCAACAGTCAACCACTTAAACGGGACTAGCCTGGCTGCTGATCTCAAAGTCTCGAGTGACAGGTTCCCCTGCATCTCACTCAGTGTATCCCCCATCTCTCTTGGGAGCCAGGAAAGTCACCTGAGTGGAGGCCAGGATTCCCCTTCAGAGGCCTCTCTTTGGATGCGAGGGACTGAGGAAGGCCATGGGCAACTGCGAGAGTCTAGGCTGAGGCTACACTTCGGCTTCACAAAGGCCCATGTGTCTGGAATCAGGCCCCAACAGCCTGACTGGGTGTTCATGAGGACTGTCTCTCTTTCTGTCCTTCTCTGAATTCCAGCCTGCTGTTTCCAGCCACCCTGGCCTCTGAGTGAGGTGGGGTATGTGGGAGGCATCCCTAACTCTCTCCTAACTTCAACAATTTCATGGAAAGTGATGCATGCCACTGCAAGGTAGGAGGTCTATGCTACACTCTTATTCCTGGCTAAATGCTGTACGTTTTTTTGGTATCATTGATGTACAATTACATGAGCAACATTCTGATTACTAGACTCCCCCCATTGTCAAGTCCACACCCCATACCCCACTACAGTTGCTGTCCATCAGTGTAGTAAGATGCTACAGAATCATTACTTGTCTTCACTGTGTTATACTGCCTTTCCTATGCCCCTATCCCCTACATTATGTGCGTTAATCGTAATGCCCCTTTATCCCCCTTATCCCTCACTTCCCTTTGGTAACTGTTAGTCCATTCTTGGGTTCTGAGTCTGCTGCTGTTTTGTTCCTTCAGTTTTTCCTTTGTTCTTATACTCCACAGATGAGTGAAATCATTTGCTATTTCTCTTTCTCCGCTTGGCTTATTTCACTGAGCATAATACCCTCTAGCTCCATCCATGTTGTTGCAAATGGTAGGATTCGTTTTTCTTCTTATGGCTGAATAATGTTCCATTGTGTATATGTACCACCTCTTCTTTATCCATTCATCTACTGATGGACACTTAGGTTGCTTCCAATTCTTGGCTATTGTAAATAGTGCTATGATAAACATAGGGGTGCATCTGTCTTTTTGAAACTGGGCTGCTGCATTCTTAGGGTAAATTCCTAGGAGTGGAATTCCTGGGTCAAATCGTATTTCTATTTTTGTGTTTTTTGAGGAAGCTCCATACTGCTTTCCACAGTGGTTGAACTAGTTTACATTACCACCAGCAGTGTAGGAAGGCTCCCCTTTCTCCACATCCTCACCAACATTTGTTGTTGTTTGTCTTTTGGATGTTGGCCATCCTAAATGGTGTGAGGTGATATCTCATTCTGGTTTTAATTTGCATTTCTTTGATGATTAGTGATGTGGAACATCTTTTCATGTGCCTGTTGGCCATCTGAATTTCTTCTTTGGAGAAGTGTTTGTTCAGCTCCTTTGCCCATATTTTAATTGGCTTATTTGCTTTTTGTTTGTTGAGGTATGTGAACTCTTTATATAATTTGGATGTCAACCCCTTATCAAATATGTCATTTATGAATATATTTCCCATACTGTAGGATGCCTTTTTGTTCTACTGATGGTGTGCTTTGCTGCACAGAAGCTTTTTAGTTTGATATAGTCCAACTTGTTCATTTTTGCTTTTGTTTCCCTTCCTCTGGGAGATATGTTCATGAAGAATTTGCTCATGTTTATGTCCAAGAGATTTTTGCCTATGTTTTTTTCTAAGAGTTTTATGGTTTCATGACTTATATTCAGGTCTTTAATCCATTTTTAGTTTACTTTTGTATATGGGGTTAGACAATAATCCAGTTTCATTCTCTTACATGTAGCTGTCCAGTTTTGCTAACACGGTTGTTGAAGAGGGTGTCATTTCCCAATTTTATATCCATGGTTCCTTTATGGTGTATTAATTGACCACATATGCTTGGATTAATGTCTGGATTCTCTATTCTGTTCCACTCGTCTATGGGTCTGTTTTTGTGCTGGTACCAAATTGTGTTGATTACTGTGGCTTTGTAGTAGAACTTGAAGTTGGGGAGCGATATCCCCTCTGCTTTATTCTTCCTTCTCAGGATTGGTTTGGCTATTCAGGGTATTTTGTGGTTCCATATGAATTTTAGAACTATTTGTTTCAGTTTGTTGAAGAATGCTATTGGTATTTTGATAGGGATTGCATTGAATCTGTAGATTGCTTTAGGCAGGATGGCCATTTTGACAATATTATTTCTTCCTAGCCAAGAGCATGGGATGAATTTCCATTTATTAGTGTTCTCTTTAATTTCTCCTAAGAGTGTCTTAAAGTTTTCAGGGTATAAGTCTTTCACTTCCTTGGTTAGGTTTATTCCTAGGTATTTTATTCTTTTTGATGCAATTGTGAATGGGATTGTTTTCCTGATTTCTCTTTCTGCTAGTTCATCGTTCGTGTATAAGAATGCAACAGATTTCTGTCTATTAATTTTGTATCTTGCAACTTTGCTGAATTCAGATATTAGTTCTAGTAGTTTTGGAGTGGATTCTTTAGCATTTTTTATGTACAATATCATGTTATGTGCAAATAGTGTCAGTTTGACTTATTTCTTAGCAATCTGGATACCTTTTATTGCTTTGTTTTGTCTGATTGCCGTGGCTAGGACCTCCAGTACTATGTTGAATAAAAGTGGGGAGGGTGGGCATCCTTGTCTTGTTCCCAATCTTAGGGGAAAAGCTTTCAGCTTCTTGCTGTTAAGTATGATGTTGGCTGTGGTTTTGTCATACATGACCTTTATTACATTGAGGGACCCTCTGTACCCATTTTGTTGAGAGTTTTTATGACAAATGGATGTTGAATTTTGTCGAATGCTTTTTCAGCATCTATGGAGATGATCATGTGATTTTGGTCCTTCTTTTTGTTGATGTGGTGGATGATGTTGATGGATTTTCCTCTATCACTGAGATGAATCCCACTTGATCATGGTGTATGATCCATCCTCTTGATGTATTTTTGAATTCAGTTTGCTAATATTTTGTTGAGTATTTTTGCATCTATGTTCATCAGGGATATAGGTGTGTAATTTTTTTTGTGTGTGGTGTCTTTGCCTGGTTTTGGTATTAGAGTGATGCTGGACTCAGAATGAGTTTGTCAGTGTTACCTCCTTTTCTACTTTTTGGAAAACTTTAAGGAGGATTGGTATTAGGTCTTCACTAAATGTTTGATAAAATTCAGTGGAGAAACCATCTGGCTGAGGGACTTTGTCCTTAGGTAGTTTCTTGATTACCAGTTCAATTTTGTTGCTGGCAATTGGTCTATTCAGATTTTGTGTTTCTTCCTGTGTCAACCTTGGAAGGTTGTATTTTTATAGTAAGTTGTCCATTTCTTCTAGGGTATCCATTTTGTTAGCATATTATTTTTCATAGTATTCTCTCATAATTCTTTGTATTTCTGTGGTGTCCATTGTGATTGTTCCTTTCTCATTTCTGATTCTGTTTATGTGTGTAGACTCTATTTCTTGATAAGTCTGGCTAGGGGTTTATCTATTTTGTTTATTTTCTCAAGGAACCAACTCCTGCTTTCACTGATTCTTTGTATTGTTTTATTACTCTCGATTTTATTTATGTCTATTCCAATCTTTTATTCTGTCCCTCCTTCTACTGACTTTGGGCCTCATTTGTTCTTCTTTTTCTAGTTTTATTAATTGTGAGTTTTGACTGTTTGTATGGGATTGTTCTTCTTTCCTGAGGTAGGCCTGTATTACAACATACTTCTCTCTTAGCACATCCTTTGCTGCATCCCACAGATTTTGTAGTGTTGAATTATTGTTGTCATTTGTCTCTGTATATTGCTTGATCTCTGTCCTTATTTAGTTATTGATCCATTTATTATTTAGGAGCATGTTATTAAGCCTCCATGTGTTTGTGGGCTTTTTTGTTTCTTTGTGTAACTTATTTCTAGTTTCATACATTTGTGGTCTGAGAAGCTGGTTGGTGCAATTTCAATCTTTTTGAACTTACTGAGGCACTTTTTGTGTCCTAGTATATGATCTATTCTTTGAAGTGTTCCATGTGCACTTGAGAAGAATGTGTATCCTGCTGCATTTGGGGGTAGAGTTCTATAGATGTCTGTTTGGTCCATCTGTTCTAGTGTGTTGTTCAGTGCCTCTGTGTCTTTATTTATTTTCTGTCTGGTGGATCTGTCCTTTGGAGTGAGTGGTGTGTTGAAGTTTCCTAGAATGAATGCATTGCATTCTATTTCCACCTTTAATTCTGTTAGTATTTTTTTCACATATGTAGGTGACCCTGTGTTGGGTCAATAGATATTTCTAATAGTTATATCCTCTTGTTGGTCTGACCCCTTTATCATTATGTAATGTCCTTCTTTATCTCTTGTTAGTTTCATTGTTTTGAGGTCTATTTTGTCTGATACAAGTACTGCAACTCCTGATTTTTTCTCCCTATTAGTTACATAAAATATCTTTTTCCATCCCTTTACTTTCAGTCTGTGTATGTCTATGGGTTTGAAGTGAGTCTCTTGTAGACAGCATATAGATGGGCCTTTTTTTATTCATTGAGTGACTCTGTGTTTTTTGATTGGTGCATTCATTCCATTTACATTTAGGGTGATTATTGATAGGTAGGTACTTATTGCCATTGCAGGCTTTAGATCTATGTTCATTTTTTTGGATATATTTTTTATTCATTTACCATTAAACTTAGAGACTACAACATGCATTTTTGACTTATCATGGTCTACTTTTAATTGACACATACCATTTCCCATCAATGGAAGAACTTTTTCACAATGCAAGTCTGTTTACCCACTCCATCCTTTTGCATTATTAGTGTTATGTATTTTACCTCTATATTCTATAGATATTTTAAACTATACAATGCATTATTTTATTTTTATGTTTATTATTTCTCCTATTTATGAGTATTTAGTTTTGTTTACCCACATATTTATTCTTTGTGATGTTTTTCATTCCACCTTTCCTTCCTTACTTTTATTTGGTCTTATGTCTAAAGAGCTCTTTTTGTATTATTTTAGTGCCATATCTGCTGTTAATGAATTCCCTTAGCTTTTGTGTTTTGAAACCTCTTTTTGTCTTTATTTCCTTTTGTACCATGTTCACTGAGATAGAATTACCTTAACCTATCATTCACCCACTTAAAGTGTATGATTCAATGTCACCTTTATTTTGGAGTATTATGAAATTCTAGGTTCAGCACTTTCAAAAAGATGTCCCTACATTCCTTAAGTTCTGTGGAAAAGTCAGGCAGGAGTCTTACTGTTGCTCCTTTGAAATTGATATATCTTTTTTCTCTGGTCACTTTTAAGATTTTTTGTCTTTGATTTTTAGCAGTTTGATCATGATGTATATCTATCTGTAGTTTGCCTTTCCTATGGATAGTAAACTTGCTAAAGCTATTGAGTGTGTTCCTCCTTAAATTTAGAAATTGTTAACCACTCATTCTTCAAGTGAGTTTTCCAGTCCATTCTCTGTGTCCTCCTCTCTAGGGTTCTTCCAAACCTTTCACCACATTTCATGTGTCTCTTATAGGCTCTTCTGTGTTTTCCATTTTTATTTTTCCCTGTTCAGTCTGTGTAATTTTTACTAACCTTCTTCCTTATAATGATAAACAGTTCATTTATCCTCTGTTCTGCTCGATCTATTGAATTTTCATTTTCATTTCATGTGTTTTCAGATCCAAAATATTCATTAATCCTCTTACAGATTCCAGGTCTCTGCTGAAACTCTCAGTCTTTTCGTCTATGTTCTCAAACACATTCATCACAGTAATGTTAAAGTTCTTGTCTAATAAGTCCAGTGTTTGAAGTACTCTCTGTTGGTTGTTTCTATTGTCTATATATATTTTCTCTTCATTTTCTTTCAGTGGTCCTGTGTTTTGGAGTGCCTCAGGAGTGGGGCTGAAAACTCTCCATTGTGCATGACAGTGCAGAGGCTCTGTGTGATGTTCTCTTCTTCCTCAGATGGTTATGTTTTCCTCTGGCAGGCAGAGAGAGTACAGGAGGTAACTGTAACTGATGGAGTGTTGATTTTAGACTTTGGAAAGGCTGATCTCATATTGCTGATACCTAGCACAGGACCTCTCTGGGTTCTCAGCTGACGATCTGGTGTGTTTATTAGAGCCACTTCTCCTTGGTGGCCTTTGAACACTGACCTCTGTCTCCTTGGCCCCAAGAGCTGACCAAGTACGAGAAGTATCTCAGCTCTGTAGCCTCCTCGCTGCTGCTGTTTGCTAGGTTTCTGGAAGCCTCCCTGGTGCACACAGTGTAGGATTGGCAAGCACCTCATGGAGATACTGAAGCAGCATCTTGGGCTCACTTCCCTGAGGTTTTCTACTCTGGGTGTTTTGCCCATCAAGGCTTAGGTCCTTTGGCAGCCCAAATCCCAACCTTTTGTCTCTTCAGTCAAGTGGGATTGCTGCTTTCTGCTAGGTGTTTGCTTCCCTGTGTTGTGAGTTTGCAGAGCCATCTGAGAAGCTGGAGTAAATGTGGAGCTCACCCCAGTGCGCTCCCCTCTTTCAGGGACTACAACCCCTTGGATTCTGCCTGCGTTGCTCTGCTCTGTGTCCATAAACAGATGTTGCCTATTTCATTTATCTCTCATAGTTGTTTTCAGTGGGAGAGTTAGTTCTAATCACAAGCTGCTGTGTTGTGGCCAAAAACAGAAATCTGGCAGTGATCATCTTTAATCCCCATTGTTACTTCCCCACAGTGGCTTCTCACAGCAACAGCTTGGCCACCACAGGCTCATGTGGGAAGGCACGGAGGTCACTCACTCGTTCCTTCGTGTGCCAGACACTGTTTTAGTTCCTGCTCAGGCCGGGTGCTGTTCTAGACACAGGTGACAGAGCAGTGAATGAGGGAAGCGCTCTGCCACTGTAGGACTTAGAGCCGCTGATTTCATAAAAAAGCTACTAAAGAGATTCTGTGTCATATTTGTGCTAATTACTGGCTTTTCCTACATGTGGGTGAGAGAGACAGAGGCCAAGATCTTTTAGATGATGACACCTTCCTACTTTACACAAATATTTTAGCCTTCTAAAAAATTCTGTGGAGACTAACTCGGTTCACAGTTCACACACAATATATCAATACTTGTCCCACCTTCTGAAAGCTAAGACATTATGCTTAATTCCCTCTCTGTGAATTTCTGCATCATACAGCAAGACAGACACATGAAAAACTTACTTTGGAGGACAATTTTATGCAAGTTTGCATTAAAGCTCCAGGAACTAATTTATGGAGAACAAGCAGCTCTGAAACCAGCTCTTTCTGTGACTGTTAGTGTGAGATCTGGTAAAGAATCAGTGTACTTGTGGCTTCTCATTCTAAGTTCAGTCTCTAAAGAACATTTCACCTGCTACAAAGCACTTATTAATTGCTTTGAGATACAAAAAAGTGGTGTGGTGTGGTGTCCCCAGTTGCCCAGAGTAGCTTTAATGTCACTGTTACCAAGAGAAAATGTAACCTGGGCATGTTACTGTTAAGATACTATAGCCAAATCAGAGTTTTACTCCTCTGTTCTTTGTTATTCTTTCTCACTTCAGAAACTTCATATATTTCAGAGGTGATCATTTGTACTTCCAAGTACAGTCCATCTCCATGTGACTGAAGTCAGAGAACTGGCACATCACTGTATAGCTAGCAGCTCTGAAGCAGCTGGGCACACTCAGGACAGGACAGTAATTGGGCACCTGTGGTTTGGTGTCCTTGGAATTATAGCTCTTTTGCAATGGTTTAAAAACTGCCAGTGCAAATGGATAAGGCCAGACACAAAAGGCCACATATTATGTGATACCATTTGTGTAAAATGTGCAGAATAGGCATATCCATAGAGACAAAAAGTAAATTAGTGGTTTCCAGAGGATCATGGGAAGGAGAAATGGGGGAGTGACTGCTTGATGAGCATAGGTGATGAGGTTTTGGGGTGATGAAAATGTTCTAGAATTAGGTAGTGGGTAATGGTCGTACAACATTGTGAATGTACTAAAAATCACTGAATTGCACATTTAAAATGGTGAGTTTTATGCTATGTGAATGTTATCTCAACTTTTAAACACATGCACACACAGAACTACCAGGTAGAAAGATATATTTACTTTGAGGAAGGCAGGTGTAACACCTGGCTATTCAGAGAATACCAACCCCTGCCACCCTTATTTTGGCAGCAACTCTGAATTGTAATTGATATTGTGGTTGGAAAATCTTCTCTTCCAAACAGAAATTAAGTTCTGGGACTGAGTGAATTTATTTCTTGCAGGTAACACTGAAGTTTCAGCCTAGCAGAGAAAGAGCACCTCTGGTGACCACATTTTCTTAGGGTTGGGTGATACTTGGATAGTTATCCAAGTGCCGTGTGTGTTGATAGTGACCATATCCAGCTCATGGCTGCTTTCTGCTCTGCTCTAAGTCTCAGTGCCTTGCTCTCATCCTCGTTGTCATAGAGGGACCACCAAGCTCTCGATTTCCATCCATTTTTCCTCAGTGAATGCTTTTCTTCAGTCTCTTTAATCCTACCTGTGTTAACTTTCTCTGAGAGGCAAGTCCATTTGTGCAGTTAACTGAAATAATCATATTTAGCCATGAAGTCATTTGAAGCAATTGTCCTTTTCTCAAACACAATACCATGGAAATAACCAGAAAACCATGCTATTCAGGACTTGGGCATTTTACTAAGTACTCAGAGGCTAATATTGTCTCCCTTAACTCCACCATATACAGTTAAAATATCTTTATCCCTGGGAATTTGAAGCAATTGTCCTTTTCTCAAACACAATACCATGGAAATAACCAGAAAACCATGCTATTCAGGACTTGGGCATTTTACTAAGTACTCAGAGGCTAATATTGTCTCCCTTAACTCCACCATATACAGTTAAAATATCTTTATCCCTGGGAATTTATTTATACTCATTGAATGTAAAAGCATGATCAACATGAGAGTGATTACATATCTTATTTACTGAATGAGATATCATATGAAATTTCACTTTTGTTCTTAGCAAAGATAAATTGTATTGAAGAAAAGTGGACTGGCCTCTGTACCCTCTCTGCCTTTAGCTCCCTCTGAGCTCAGGGGGTATAGCCATTCCATCTGCCCAGGAAGCCAGCCTTGAGCACTGGGGGCCCTCCAAGTCCCGGGACCAGCCTCCCCGCTGCAGGGTCAGGACTACCCTCTAGGGTCCCTGGGGCTCTGCTTGCTCACACTAGCATCAGGGCTGGTTGTCATCAGACTGGGAACTCTCCAGCCTGCTGGGACCAGTGCCGTCTCCATAGTGTGTCCATTTGCACACCCTCACCTCTGCCACACACTCCCCGTGCTCGCCTCCCATTTGGAACTGGCTGTGCTGCTCTTTCTCCCTTTTCACAACCTTGGCTTTTGAGAGTCGGTGGACCATGGGGATATCAAACCTGCACCTGGCCTTGGGTTGAGGAGTAATTTTGCAGTTTGTGGCTTGTCTTTCCAGCTTTGTACTTTTTCTTGTTTTTGGTTGGCCCACAGGAAGAGCCAGCATTTGCCTTCTGCAAACTGTCGCACTGAGACCAGCAGTCTCTACCCCAGATTAAGCAGGTATTTACTAAGAGGGCTTCATTTTAGGCTCCTAATCTTTAATTCATCTGGGAAGCCCCTTTCCAATAAGGAAAATGCTATTTTAAGTAAAACAGAAATTAACCAGTCCCCCCATAATATATGTGGGCAGACGCAAAAGGTACCTGTTGTTTGATTCTATTACTAGGAAACATCCAGAATAGAGGGTAGGAGCAGAGAGAGAAAGCAGATGGGGGTTTCTGGGGGCTAGGGAGGTAGACAGTGGGGAGCGAGGGCCCTGGGACAGGGTTAATTCTGGGTAATGACATGCTCTGACCTGGCCGGCGGTGATGGTCACACACACTGTACTACTTAGTGCCTGTGAGGCATATAATTTAAAATGGTAAAAAGCACAACTTTTATACTATTTAATTTAAAATTTAAAATAAAACCATAAACAATATAAAACAAGAACTGAAAATTCAACCAAAAGCAAGCACAAACAGGGGAGGGAAAAGAAAGATCTGCTGGGCAGGTGGACTGAGTGACTGGGGAGACAGTGGTGAGAAGAGTTCCAGAGCCAGCCCTCCCGGCAGGGTTGGGAAGACCAGATCGGCTCAGAGCAGAAAACAACCCTGCTTTCAGGTATCTGTGGTCCTGAGTCGGCTCCGGGTCCGCTGCAGGGGAAGGAGCAGGCGTCAGCTCTCCCTGCTTAGGAGTGGGGTCAGGAGCTGGCTATGGGACCCCTGCAGAGGTCTTCCCTCAGAACTGCGGTGTCCTGTGTCAGCTCTGGGTCTCCTGAAGGAGCCTCTCCAGATGCAGGCCCTGGCTCCAGAGCTTCGTGTGACCCTGCCCTTGGTGTTGGCTGCAGCTCTGAAGCAGCTTCTGGAGGGGACCCTGTTTCTGGAGGTGGACTATCTTCAGGCTCTGGAGCTGCCCCGGCTCTGGCACCAACACCCGGCTCCTGAGAGGGTCAAGGAGCGGGTTCCTGAGCCAGCACTCATTCCTGAGACGGGGCTGGAGCTGCAGGAGGACGAAAGGTCACCCCAAGCCCGCCTTTGCATGCATCATTCCAGACACAGAATCATCGTGGAGCCTTCCAGAGAATCTCAGTCCAGTAACTCACTCAGGGCGCCTCCCCTGCTGCATCCACCAGTGGGTGGTCTGAGGCCCATCTTTGCTCCTGGCCCAACAGCAGCCTCTGGGGCTCCTCCCCATGTGCCCATCACCCCCACCCATTCCCAGGCGCTCTCATGCACCCACCAGGCCCTCTCACCCTCGGGCTTGGCCTCCATGGGCTCCAGGCCCCCTGGGCTTGTTGCGGGAAGATGGAGCTGAGCTGCAGGTCTGAGTGGGGAATGTAGAGTTGGGCATAGACTTGGGCCAACTCTGCACAGGTGGCCTTCTCCAGGCCCAGGTTCCACAGACCCCTCTGTGGCTGCACTCACCCTGGGCCAGTGCTGACCCTCCTCAGTGACATGCCTCACTGGCCTCTCACTAGGGGAGAGGGGTGGGTTTTCCTCAGCTCCACAGTTTCCTCAGGGATCCCTTCAAAGACAGAGACCAGCACTGGACCACAGGCATCTGACCCTGCCAGGCCCACCTCCCTGCTTCTGTTCCTCCCAGGTGGCCAGGGACCTGTGTCAGATTCAGGCAGGTACCCAAATAGTGTTTCCACTTGCAGGGTGAAAAAAGGGATTTTATGCAGTAAAGGAAGGGGGATGGCAGTTAAATGAGCCAAGAGGAAAGTTTTCTATGGGTGTTTTAGTAAGTTGATCCACTCTGGGTTATACACTGACAACTGACTCTATCTTCAGGAAGTCCATATCCATCAGACTTGTGGTCAGATGCCCATCCTCCTGACCACTCAGATGATTGCTGTCCTGCCAAGTCCACAGGTTTTGGCCCAGTCAGACGAAGGCGGGTGAGGCGGCTTCTCTCTGGCAGCCGCTGTGCCTCTGTTGTTCCCAATGTTCACAGTGTACACATGTTTGACTAAAAAGTTTTCTGTGTGGAGCTCCCCACATCCACATTAAGCTGCAAGTGAGTCTATACTAATGTCTCCTAGCTGATCCATGATGGCACAGACACTGTAACCTTCTCTGCTTGTTTACCTGTAACTTCCCCCTCTAACAGGGAGAAACCTGGCTCCCACTATCTGTCACTTACTTAATCCACTGCTCATCCCACATTGCAGATGTAGTGTTTTTAGGGTTGTCAATGAGGACCCACATGGAAGTAGCTGATAAAACATAGTCTGCTGTCTGTACAGTATATCCTCCCTTTAGTCTACAGACTCTGCTTATTTCCCAGTGTCCCCAGGTCAGCACCCTGTCTCACCACCAGCAGTGAGCTTTTCCCCAGACATTTCTAATACAGTTAGATTCTTTGTTAAATTTTGTATTCGCCCCATGACACTCTTACATCCTAACTAACTTAATTTGAATAGATTATGATTTAATTGTTGGGCTCTAAGGATCTATGGGTTTAGAGAAACCCATAGTGGCCAGTGTCCAACCCTAGAGTGTCCCATTGGACACTCCAGACTTCCCAACATGACCTGTTTACCACCTCTGTAGCTGTGCCTTGTCCAGAGCATCATGTACATGGGGTCCCACAGTGTGTGGTCTCTTCAGGTTGGCTCCTGTCACTTAGCATCATCATGCACACAGACTCACCCACGTCTCTGCACGGGTTGGCAGTTCCTTCCTTTCTGTTGCTGAATAGTTTCCATTGCTTGTGTAGGGGAGGCAAAATAGTATCCCCCCCGCCCTTCTTGGATCGTGCCTGAGACAGCTGCTTCTCCTGCCCAGAATTAGAGAATGCTTAGCAGGAGAAAAGCAGACAGAAATGTAATGACATGTGTACTTCCCATGGGCATGGGAGATGCCCAGGAACACTGAGTAACTCCCCAAAATGACCCAAGTTACCACAGTTACCACCTTAAAATCTATCTTCAGTTAAGCACAAGAAAGGTGTTAGGGGAGGAGGGAAGCTAGTTAACCGGGAGGTTATCAGGCAAAGCAGAAAAAACACAAGTGCATGGTTGTCATGCAGATTTGAGTCCAGGCCAAACTCCACTGATAGAAGCTTCTAGAGGTTTAGTTAGCCTTCCACTCCTGCTACAGAGAGAGACACCCTAACACATGTGGATTTCCTGCATAAATACAAATGTTCCTCATAACAGGGCAACTTCTACTCAATTTCCAGAGAGTCTCTCTGTCTGCTGTTTTAAAAAATTAATCAGCCCAATGTAATCCTGTGCCAAAGAGACATATTTTGGGGTGGCATATTCTGCTACCCTTCCTGTGGGTGTTCCCCAATTTGCTACCACATTCATCTACTGAAGAACATTCTGATATCTGTGAGTTTTTAGCCATAATGAATAGAGCTGCTGTGTAAAATTGCATGGTGGTTTTTGTTGGGACATGGTTTTTCAAAGCAGTTGTCTGAATACTGGAGCAGCAATTTTGGATCCTAAGATAAGATTTGTTTTTTTAATGGTAAAATATCTTTTAATGGTTCTTTTTTCTTTTATGGATTTTTTATATCTTGAGTACAAATCCCTTATCAAATATGTATTTTGCAAATATTTTCTCCTAGTTTCTGTCTTGTCTTTGGGTCCTCTGTACAAGGTTTTTAGAGTAGAAAATTATAATTCTACAAAACCCACGTGATTATTTATTTTTCTTTTGTGGTTAGGCTTTTCGTGTTGGGTGTTAAAACTCATAATCGAACCTGAAGTGTTGTGCAGACTTTCTTCTTGGACTGACATGGTCATTTTGTGGTTGAAATTACTTTCCAGCAATTTCAAGCCTATGGAAAACTTGCACTGTCAGTACAAATACTCTTTACACTGAATTCCCCAGCATCCCACTTCACCACTTCACACAAAATGCTGGAGTGTCTGTGCCAAACAGGGGCACAAGTCGAGGGATCTACCGCCTGACCTCAAACGGTGAAAGTGTTAGGATCTCTACATGATAACCCAGTGCGCAGAACCCCCGTGGCTGTCACCACCCATCGTAGCTGTGTGCACTCATCTTTTCATTCTGATCCTGTTTCCTTTTTCTGGAACTGTTCCCCAGACTTACCTCAGTGGGACTCTCCAGCCACCTCACATAAGTGGGATCACATAATATTTGTCCTTGTGTGATGGGTGTATTTCACTGTAGTGGTTTTAGGGTCCATTTGTGCAGCAGTTGCCAGGACTTCATTGTTTACTCCACTGTGTAGAGACCACAGTTTCATCCATTTGTCTGTCTATGGACACCCGGTCGTCTCTACCTTCTGGCAGTTGTGAATCATGCTGCTGTGAATGAACATGGGTGTGCAGTTAGCTAATTCCTTGCTTTCATGTCATTTGGGCAAATGCCCTGAAATGGAATTGCTAATCATACATTAATTCTATGCCCGAGTTTCTGGGGACACCTCCCCACCTCCCAATGCCCCATGCCCCCATGCACTGTTTTCAAAGCAGTTTTGGACCATTTTTCTTTATTTTTTTATATGGTAGAATAATGCAGTTTATGGGTCAGCCCTGTTCTGTTCATCCATTTACCCCTTGATGGACATTTGTGTTGTTTCTACCTTTTGGGTGTGGTGAGCAGTGCTGCCAAGAACTTGTGGGCCTGTTTCTTTGACAAAACAGAAGAAATAATTCTGTCCATAGTCACCAAAAAAAAATGGAGATGCCCCAGCAGAGATCTGGTCCCATTTCCTAATGGACTCCTAGTGCCTAGCTGGGTGCTAAGTGTGGGTAAAATTGCAGCATTTCCAGAATCTCTTGCCTGGCCTTAGTGCATCTCCATATCAATAAGTGTTCTCAAGGGATGAAGAGAAGTAGTCCATCTCTGTATCAGTATATAATTACAGGGGGAAGCAAGGCCATATCGACTGGAGAGGTTGGGAGGGGCCCCTTCTTCTGCAGCTGGGTTGGGAGAGACAACAGGAGAGTGAAAGTGGACTGCTTGTAAGAAATGAACGGATTTCTCCCACTTTATTTCTCCCCTTGACTGATTTCGGTTTCAAAGGTATATTGCCCCTGGATTTCCCACCCTGGAGTTCCACTAAGTAATTACTAATTTACTTGAACATGACATAGAGGGAGCCCATGGAACAAGCTGACATGCTAATAATCCTATAGGAACTTCATTGTTCCTGAGTGTAGCTGATAAGTAGTATTCAAGTAGCTTAAATAACAAGACTGATAGATTTCCCTTGATTTATAAATTGGGAGTTTCTAAAGTTTTATTTTCCCTTTTGAACAACTCCTGACTGCACCTCTTTTAGTCACAGCAGTAGAAAAGGATGGATAGGACACACATTGTCTCAAAATCAGTAGAACTAATGTCCTGGTATTGTACAAAATATCAGAATCCACAGTCTAAATGATAGATCTGCCATTATCTTGTTTCCTTATCTTTTATCTATATAAACTATCCTATCAAGGGCTCAGCTTCCTTATCTGGGATATGAGGTGGATAGATTTGCCAGTATCCAGGAGCATTTGAACTTTAATATTCCCTGGATATGAGGGCTGAAGCAAAAACAGTGGCTTCTTTAATAATTAAGCTGGTTCATGAAAGTCACCAGGAAGATCTCTCAGAGATCAAATACCATATACACATTGCAGCACACTGACCCTTACAGTGCTCACTCACTCACAGAATTAATGGCACTGCACTAGGGTTTTAGGGTTCTCTTTTTTCTTAGGCGGGGAATGTAGATCAAAGGATTTCTTTCTCTCACTTTTTGGTACTACAAGCCTTTCCTTATCTCTTGGATCTTAAAAGATGGGTAGAGTTTTGGCATGTGGAGCATAGGTGGGGCATTTCAGGTGGTAGGAACAATGTGAGCAAATGCAGAAGAAAGAATGGATTTTGAGAATTTCACATGATATTACATGGTGAGAGCAGCATCTCACTGTTTCTACCTTGCACAGCACTGGTTTTAGATGATATTAATGCAGGTCTGAAGCATTTGGGAAAAGCTGCCCACCACATCCCCTTATGTGCTGCACTATGGACTCTGAGACGCTTTGGAGGGAAGCATTGATTTAACTTGCTTAATTCAGTCTTACAGATTTACTTGACAACAACCCTTTCTGCAAAGCGACCTTCACTTGGCTGATTGGCTGTATTTTGTGGAAGGCCTTTGACAAATGCTGGCATGGGGCTAAGGATAATTCTGTGTTGGGGCAGGCATGTGATTTTCTTTTTTGTTAGAATGTTTCACTGTTTCATGCCCTAACATTTGTCACTTTGCAGAACGCAGGGTTTAGCCTTCTGCCTTTATTTGATTCATTGTCCTTCTCAAACAGCTCAACTTCTCTGACTTCATCTCAGGTGGTTACTGAGAGCTCCCAGGAATGTTTCATGGCTCTGGGCACTTACCACTCATTTCCTCTTGATTCCTTTCCTATGACTTCGAACTTAGGAATGTGAGCTAATTGGTAGGTTCCTCAACCTGTAGTATAAAAATCAGCTACCTCTCTCACATTCACTTTCTTAGTTACAAAACGTAATATTAAATGAATAAAACATAGCCCAGGGATTGAGTATTGAGCAATGGCATATGCTCAATAAAATTGTATTTGCCTTCTTTCTTTGTGCAGAGGTATCCAAACACTGCCAAAGTTCTTAAATTGAAAGCAGAATCATCTAATGTATCCAGCTCACCCAACCATCAAAATTGGTCTTTTTTTCTTACCCATATTGCCTCTTATTCCTAATTGTGACATTTTAGTCCACTCTGAGCAGATTATAACTTACTACTGCATTAATACCTTGGCTATTCCTTGACTAAAATTTCCTTCATGGACAGACAGTCTCATGATCCTAATCAGTTTTTTAAACGTATACACAAAAACAACAAACACTAATTGCCCTGACCATAGGTGAGTTTCTACACGTTTATACACCCATGTATTCAATGCCAGAAAAAGATATCATAAGGCATTTCTAGCAGCCTAAAATGTTCTGTCTCACATCTTCCCACTCTGTACTCCTCAGGGGTAACCCTTATACTGACTTCTGTCAGCACATGTACATGTGGAAACACTGTATCCTCTTGGGTCTGGCATCTTGGCCTGTATCAAGTGTACCAGTGGTTTGTTTCTTTTATTGTGTCCCTGTGCTTATTTAAAATTAGACATTCATATAGTATCAAAAGTATCACTGATTTCCCAATAGTATTATGCTGATCTACATCTTCAAGGGCTTTCCAGTTTCTCTGTCTTTCCACCCTCTCTTCCTCTTCAATCTACATCTATTTTATTTAACCAGCCTCAGCCAGCCTCACTCCCACTGTTCCCCATCATGTACCAGTCCCCTAATCAGCCAGGGTTACTCTCATTTCATAAACCCTCTGTGCTCCTTCCTGACACTGTGTCTGTCTTGTTCGCTACCTTGAAGGCCCTTTGTTCTCCTTCCTACATATCTGTTCAAGTTTCAGCTCAAACCCTATGTTTCTGAAGAAGTCTTCCCAGAAGAAGCCAGTGCTTTTTGGAATTCTCCTTTAGTGAATTCACATAGCCAGCCTAATCTGTGCTCCCTGACCTGGTAATTAATTACTGATTGTTTCCATCATTTAGTAGTGTTTGTTTTCCTTATGTGTTACTGTTTATACAAACAGATTAGAATGACTTGAGCCAGGAACTATGTATTTTTTTTTCATTTCAGTGCAAGGATCTGTGATATTAGATTAGATTAGATTAAACTGCTCTTCCCCATTTCCATTCACACTAAGGACTTTCATAAAGCACAAATAAAACTTACTGGCTACTAGGTTTTCAAGTCTTTCTTTCTGGTCCCTGGCTCTAAGCTGCACTTCTGTAGTGCTAAGTTGACTCCTTGCTTATTGTCACACAACTCGGAAATTAGCCAAATCATTACAAATCTAGAACATTAAAGATATCAGAAAGCCAAATGGATGTCACAGGCTGAGGCCCAAGGGAGAGGTGTTGTGTGAGTCATAGGTTGATGGGGGTCAAAATTAATGATTTGCTCTTCCAATATTCCATTGTAATTAAGAAAGGAATATGCAAGTATATGATTAAGATTTAACAACATTGCTAAAAAGAGAAAGGGTACTTTGAGGGCTTTTTGGAATGTATGAGTGAATATTGAAAGGAAGGAGCAACACACAGCAGCAATTCACCAGAGAATTCCACTTTATTGGGGAAAAATACTAGGTTATATAGGGAGGGACATAAGCTGACTGAGGTGTCACTTCAACGGGACTGGTGGCTATTGGCCAAGTGCTGGGATTGCGGGGGTGCCGAGAGGTGATTGGGCCTCGGGTGGCACCGGCGGGAACCGAGGACCCGGAAGAGAAGCAGGGAGTTCGCCATCTTATGGGTGGGGGCCCTTCATTTCCCCCTTTCTCCTCTATGGGGTTGTGGACATTGCTTTCTCTCTGACTGCTTCCTGCTGAACGGGGGCGGAGAAGGGAGTGAGGGCTTGAGGATTGGGAGGAAAGGGTTGATAGGACTCCCCACAGTAAGGACAAGTAGATGTGGACTTCAGGTTGGAAATCAATGAAGGTTCCCTGTAACCATAGGTCGAGGACTTGTTGATTCCAATGATGCCAAGAGGATATGGGTGTCAGAGGCCAGGTGTCTGCGGCCATTGTTTCCAGGAACAATTTCCAGTGGAGAGAGGGGTCCATCTCAGCATGTGGTGAGGAGGTTACGTGAGGGTGAGGGATCTTCTGTGGCCAGAAGCTGATAGTTCCTGAGTAAAAGCTGGTTGAAAGTTTGATTAGAGATTTTTCTGACTTGGGATTTGATGAACTTTATTATACAGGGTAAGAAGAGACAGGCGAGAAGAATGATTATTATGGGGCCTGCAATGAGCCAGAGCCAGGTAAGGAGGGGGTTTGTTAGTAATGAAGAGAATGGGTTGGAATTGGAAACAGAGTGGAGACTGGAGGCAAGGTTGGTGAGTTTGGTAATGTCAGTTTCTACAATGCCGTATTCATTGATGTAATAGCAGCACTCTTCCCGAAGGAAGACACAGGTTCCACCCTTCTCGGCTGTAAGCAGATCTAAGGCCCGCCGGTTTTGAAGGGTGATTTTAGTTAGTGAAGTGACCTGTCTTTGGAGAGAGGCCAGGGAATTGGCAGTGGATGTCAGGGCTCCCTCAAGTTTGGCATTGAGATCTTTAATTGCTCACAGAGAGTGACCCAAGGCTCCCCCTGAAAATCCTGCCCCAATGGCTGAGGTGGCCAAAGAGATACCGACCATGATGGGAAGGAAAGCAGCCCTTTTTGTGCATGAGGGCAAGGGAGGTTGGAGCTCAAGAAATTCTGCCATGCTGTCAAGTGTAAGCTGTGGGATTAGGGTGACAAGAATGCAGGGTATATTGGAGTTGGGAGGCAGTGAGTTGAAAAGACTGCCATTACACCAAAAGAAGTGTCCTAGTTGTATAAAAGTTTTAGAGTCGGAGGTGGGGGTGTAGATAAAGAGGCAGTGAAGTGCACTGGAGGGGGGTGGAGTTGGGCCTACACAGTGGTGGATGGTGAGATTATCTGCATATTCTGGTTCCCATAGGGGTATGTCTGCCAGGGGGCGGAGGGGTTGTCCTTCTGCATGGAAGGAGTAGTTGGAAATATTAAGGGGCACGGCGGCCAGCAGTGGGTGCTGTAGTGATGCGCACAAGAAACAATTGGCGGTGTTGAGGGTGTGGGTGAGAAAGATAGTGGTGTCTTCAATGAGCTGTAACCAAGAGTAGGAGAAATTAGAAGAGGGGCGGGGATAGGAAGATGAAGAGGCTCCGTCAAATGTTTGAATCTGATGCAACTTGAGAGATCTGGGAATGAGAGGGAACATACACTCGAGAGATATGAAGGGTACTGTGGGGGGTCGAGGACCACTCATAGTAGACTGAGGCTGTGACTCCGGTGGTCCATCGAGAGTCCCAGGGATCTGGGATTGATAAGGAGAATAAGCCATTAGGATATTTTCTGAAATGGTTGGAGGAGTAATACTGTGGGTACCGAAAGTCACCCATGTAGTGAATGGCGCATGACCAGTAGGGACATCCCCCATAGGTGTCTGGCCAATGCTTGCATGAGGCTTGTTTCTGGTCATAGAGGAAGCAGAGGTAGGGAATGAAAAGGGGGCTGCTAGTGAACACTTCAGTGGAGGGAGGAAAGTGAAGGTACAAAGGCTCGGAGCAGCCTTTTAGAGAGCAGTCTGATGTGGTAATGAGGGCAGTAATTTTTGTTTGATGCTGTGTGTAAGTCTATCTGACCTTGAACCGCCATACAAAGGAGGCTGGGGAGGCGGGGAAGACAACAGGAACAAGAAAAAAAGCGAGAGAGCAGTAAACAAGGAAAAAGTCATGATTTGGGTATAGATGGCAAAGGGGGTGAACGGGAGATGCGGAGTTTCAAGGGATCAGAGGGATGAAGCATAGTAGATTAGACAGTGTCTTGGGCTGTACCTGAAGGACTCTGGGTTGTGACTGATGGGTCTTGGGTGTCCAGAGAAGGTGGGTCCTGGATGTTTGGTTTCAACCTGGAGATATGAATCCAAGGGGTGACAGAGTTATCAGGCAGTGAGAGCTTAGCGGCCGAGGGGGTGCAGAGAATGACTGGGTGTGGACCTTCCCATTTTGGGGTGAGAGGGGGCTTATTTTCTGGAGGCTTATAAAACACTAGTTGACTGGGTCGTAAGACAGGAGGGTTTTGGGAAGCGGATGGATCTGGGAGGAGCCAATCCTGATATTTCCATAATTCGGTGCAGAGGAGAAAGAGTAGCAGAAGGGCCATGTTGGGAGGAATTGGTCCTTTGTGGGGAGGGAGCCCTGGGGGTAAAATTGGGTGGCCGCAAATGATCTCAAAGGGTGACAAGAAGGAAGGTTTTTTTGGGAGGGCCCGAATGCAGAGTAGAGCTAAGGGAAGTAAGCGAACCCAGTCAAGGTGTAATTCTAGAGATCGTTTGGTCAGGATGTCTTTTAGAGTCCTATTGGCTCTTTCTACTTTTCCTGAAGCCTGTGGTTGATAAGGACAGTGTAGATGCCAGGGGAGTGAGAGCGACTTGGAGAGGTTCTGAATGATTTGGGCAGTGAACTCAGGGCCATTATATGATTGGAGGGAAGTGGGCATCCCAAACCTAGGAAAGATCTGGGTGAGGAGGATAGAGGCAACTGCGGAAGCTCATTTGTTAGTGGTGGGGAAAGCTTCGACCCATCCTGAAAATGTATCTACCAACATGAGTAGGTATCTGGTACGCCATACGGGGGGCATGTTAATGAAGTCTATTTGCCAATCTGCAGCGGGGACAGTACCCCTTGCTTGATGAGCCGGGAAGGGTCGGGCCTTGAGGGGGGTATTAGGGTTAGTGTGTTGGCAGATGGTGCACCTGCGGGTGATTTGGTTAAGTAGGGTTTTGTCTTCAGGAGACAGAGAGAAAAAGGATTGTAAAAAATGGATCAAGGATTGGGGGTTAGGATGGAACAGATCATGTAAGAAGCAGAAGAGGGACTCTTTGTCCTGGGAACAGAGGGTGTCTTGTGATAAGGCTAAAACTGCAAGGGCAGATGGATCGTTGTCTGGTGCGTCTTCTGATAGGGCAACCAACCGGGCTACTCTGTCAGCTTTGTTGTTACCCCTTGTAATGGGGGAGTCATCCTTTTGATGTGATTTGCAGTGGACTATGCCCAGTTGGTGTGGGAGTTGTGAAGCCTCTATAAGTTTGGTAATTAAGGCTGAATTAGTGATAGAATTTCCTTTTGTGGTGAGGAGGCCTCGTTCTTTCCATACTGCTGCATGGGAAAAGAGAATGTGGAATATGTATTTGGAATCAGTGTACAGTGTGAGAGACATGTCCCGGGCCAGAGTGCAAGCTCTGGTGGCTGCAATGAGTTCGGCCTGTTGATTGGTTGTACCGGGGGGTAGGGCTTGTGCCTCGATGATGTGTTCGAGGGAGACTACTGCATATCCTGTGTAGTGGGTGCCCTCATGTTTAAAGGAGGACCCATCAGTAAACCATATGAGGTCGGAGTGTGAGAGGGCTCCTTCGGAGATCGTGGAGTGGCACGGAAGGAAGTTGTGAAGGCCTTCTAGGCAATCATGCGAGGGAGGATGAGGAGAGTAGGGTAGAGGAAGAAGAGAGGCCGGATTCAGGGGCTGGCAGGGAAGGTAAGAAATGTCTGGATTTTGGAGGAAACAGGACAGTAAGGTCAGGAGTCTGGAGGGAGGGAGAGTCTGTAAACTTTTGTAGGTTAAGAGGTCTTTTAGGTGGTGTGGGGACAGAATGGTAAGGGGCGCCCCGAATGTCAGTTTATGAGCTTCCTTATGCAAGAGCTGTCCAGCGGCTAATGCCCGCAGGCAGGGGGCCCATCCTCGAGCTGTGGGGTCTAATTGCTTGGAAAGATTAGCTACTGGGGCAAAGGATGGGCCATAATATTGGCCTAGGACTCCTAGAGCTTGACTGGACCTCTCATGAATGTATAATGAGAAGGGCTTTGACAAATCAGGAGGATGGAGAGTTGGGGCTTCCACAAGGGCTTGACAGAGCTTAATGAAGGAGTGTCGGGGTGAGGAGGATAATGTTTCTTCAGGGGGGCCCTTGCTGAGGTCGTATAGGGGTCTTGCCAACAGGGAGAAGTTAGGGATCCATGCTCTAAAATACCCAGCCAGGCCCAGAAAGGAAAGGATTTCTGTCTTGGTTTTGGGAACGGGCAGGTCCGAGAGGAGTCGTTTTCTGTCCAAGGTAATGGACTTTCTTTGTTGAGATAGAAGGAATCCGAGGTAAGTGACAGAAGGGGAAGAGATCTGAGCCTTGACGGGGGATACCCGGTAACCTCTGGAAGCTAGAAGGTTAAGTAGGGAGGCAGTGTCAAGTTGAGACTGTTCCCATGAGAGACTGCAGAGTAGAAGATCGTCCATGTATTGTAATACGGTGGGCTCGGAGTGATCATGATGAAACTGTTTGAGGTCCTGAGCTAGGACCTGTCCAAAAATATGGGGACTATCTAGGAAACCTTGTGGCAAAACTGTCCAAGTGAGTTGTTCAGAATGTCTTGTGTATGGGTCTGTCCAGGTGCAGGTGAAAAATCTTGGGAGGAGGGGTCCAGAGGGATAGAAAAAAGTGTGTCCTTGTGATCTAGGACTTAGAAGTGGGAGGCTGAGGCAGGAATCTGTGATAAAAGGGTGTATGGATTTGGGACTAAGGGATGGATAGGGATGACGGCCATGTTGATGAGGCAAAGGTCTTAGACAAGGCGGAAAGATCCATTGGTTTTTTTAACAGCTAATATGGGGGTATTAAATGGGGAGTGAGTGGGTCTGAGGTAATTTTTGTTTAAAAGATCTTGAATGATGGGTTGAAGGCCTATGAGGGCTGAAGTGGTTAGGGGGTATTGGGGCTGACAGATATACTGAGAGGGGTCACATAACTTGACAGAGGCAGGAGGACATACAGCCACAGAGGGGCTTGTAATGTCCCAAACTTTGGGATTTACAGGGTGTGTGAGGGCAGAACTGGAGCTTTCATTGGGTAGAGGGGGGCCATCGGCTATGAGGGCCATTAGAAAGGGAGTACTGGGCACTGTGGGAGTGGATATAGTTATGGAAATATGGAGGAGAGAAAGGATGTCCCGTCCTAGTAAAGGGATGGGACACTGGGGCATAACTAGGAAGGAGTGGGAGAAAGGTATGGGATTGTCCTGGATTGTGCATAAAAGGGGAGGGGTTTTCAATGGGAAGATCTGTTTTCCTCCTACCCCGACTATAGGAGTAATGGCTGGCGTGGTAGGGCCCCAGTATTCTCTGAAGACCGAGAAGGTGGCTCCTGTATCTAGGAGGAAGGAGATGGGGCGACCGTCTACTGTTAAAGTAACCCTGGGCTCCTGTTTGGTGATGGAAATGGTCGGGCCAGAAGACCCCAGGCCCCATCAATCCTTCTCCACCAGTCCCACTATGGCGGGCTTAGGATGGGGGTTGTTCATCCAGTCTCCCCTTCAGGTGGTTGGGCAATCAGACCCCCAGTGGCCTTTTTTGTGGCATCTGGGGAATGGGGTGGTAGGAGGTCTGGGGAAGGGGCACGCCCTTGACCAATGTCCTTCTTTTCCGCACTTGAAACAAGCTTCTGGGGGGGACTTGTTTGTGGAGGGGCGCCCAGGTTGTGGTTTTATCAGCTGGGCCAACATCTGAAAGTTGGCCTGATCAGCCTTTTGTTTATGGTGTTCTTTCTCCTCCTTGTGGTTATGGAAGACTTTAAAGGCCACTGTTAGGATCTCAGTCTGCGGGGTAGCGGGGCCCTGTTCTAACTTTTTGAGTTTAGCTTTAATGTCATGGTAGCTTTGAGCTAGGAAGTATGTCATATGGACATGTCTTCCGTCAGGCGTTTCTGGGTCTAGGCTGGTATACTGTAATAGGGCTTGAGTGACTCTGTCTAAGAACTTGGAGGGAGTTTCCTCCCTCCTTTGAATTATGTCTTGGAGCTTTTGAAAATTGACTGCTTTACAAGCTGCCTTTTTCAGACCTGCTATTAAGCAGCAGGTGAAGATATCTCGAGAGCGGAGACCCACGGCAATGTTATAATCCCAGTGTGGGTCTTGTTTGGGGACAGCAGTGGGGCCAGTGGGATAGGTGGGGTCAGTCCTGTGGCTTTCGGTAGCGTGCATTTGGGCAAAGTCCCAAACTCGTCTACGCTCTTCAGGAAGGAGGGTATTGGCTAGGAGCATGAAAATGTCACGATGTGTGAGGCTGTAAGACTGGAAGGTCCATTGAAACTCCCTGATATATGTCATAGGATCAGTGGAAAAGGAACCAAGGCGTTTTTCAAGTTGGGCTAAATCCCCTAAGGAGAAAGGTACGTGAACTCACACGATGCCTTCGGGTCCTGCCCCCTCTCGGAGGGGGGCAATAATTTGGGGAGGTCCCCAGGATAGAGTCTGAGGGGGACTGAAGGGTTTTGGCTCAGTCTGGGGGAGAAACAGGTGATGAGGGCAAAGATGGAGGAGGCCCCCGGGACCTAGTTAAAGGGGGGCTGAAAGGCTCAGGCTCAATCCACGGGGGAGGGGCAGGTGAGGGGGGTGAAGGCGGAGGTGAGATGGGGGAGAAGATGGTGGGGGAGGAAGGGGAAGGGCTGTTTTAGGAGAAGAAGGGGAAGGGAGTGGGCGGGAGGCCTCTGCGGGGGAGGAGGTGGAGGCGGTGGCAATGGCGGAGGAGGGCGGAGGGGTTGTAGGAGGGGGAGGGGCTGAAGGAAGAACCCTGTATGGCAGAGGTTCGTCAGCCGGGTCAAAGGTAATCAAAGAGGGACTGGGAGTGTGTGGAGGGGAGGGAGGTGGCCTGCAGACTAGGAGAACTTGGGGTGGGGAACAGGTGGTGCAGAGGCCGGGATTTGGGGCTAGGAGGCAAAAAACCTTGATATAGGGAATCTCCTTCCATTTTTTCAGGCGCTGGCAGTAGTTAAAAAGATTGCAAGTGATGTTACGATCAAGAGTTCCCCCTGTGGGCCATTGGTTGTGATTGTCTAGGGGGTATGTCAGCCAATCTTGGGAGCAGTATTTACGGAGAAGTTTTGGTTTTATATCAGGCATCAGGGAGAGGGTGGCTAGATACTTGAGCAGGCATTCTAGAGGTGAGTCTTTAGGGAGGGATGAGGAGGCTCCCATGGCTAAAGGACAGAGAAGAAGACAAACAGGGCAAGATGAAAGGAGATCCTCAGACTGGGGGCAGACCGCAAGGAGACCAAGGGTGTCCCCGTGATCCTTGGTGGTCTGCGGAAACTCGTATACAAGTCGGAATTTCTTAGGAAGTGTGGGTCGTCACCCAGACTTCTCTAAGAAGGCAGAGTGCTGGAGTCACAAGGAACCTAGTACTAGGAATTTTTGGTGGAAGGAACGGAAGGAGGAAGAGAGGGGGAATGGGAGCGTTCTCATCTACAAAGGAGTCACCTCGTTTATGGCTGTTGGAGGAGGGGCCTGAGTGTCCGCCACAGCCATGAAGGCCTGAGGTGGGGAGAGTTCCCTCCTCATCCCCTAGCGTCAGGGCCTTGCCGTGTGATCACGGTCAATGGCGCTGCAATAGCTCTGGGGAGAGTGGCCCACCCCGGGGAAATTTTGCCTAAAAAGTTTCGGCACTAATGGAAGGAGCGGTGAATGTGTTTATGACTGTTGGAGGAGGGGCCCGAGGGTCCACCGCAGCTGTGAAGGCCTGAGGCGGGGAGAGTTCCCTCCTCGTCCCCAAGTGTCAGGGCCTTGCCAGATGATCACAGTCAATGGCGCTGTGATCACTCGGGGAAGAGCGGCCCGCTCTGGGGGAAAACTTACCCAAAGGCCAAAGAGGAGTGGTGAGTGTGAGGAGCCAGCACCGGAAAAAGAGGACGAGGGCAAGCTGCTGCTGGTGTTGGGGGAAGACGGGGCCCAGTTGGGGTTTTCCGTCTCCTCAATTTCGGCACCAATGAAAGGAAGGAGCAACACACGGCAGCAATTCACTGGAGAATTCCATTTTATTGGGGAAAAGTACTAGGTTATATAGGGAGGGACATAAGCTGACTGAGGTGTCACTTCAATGGGACTGGTGGCTATTGGCCAGGTGCTGGGATTGGGGGGTTCGGTGAGAGGTGATTGGGCCTCGGGTGGCACCGCCGGGAACCAAAGACCTGGAAGAGAAGCAGGGAGTTCGCTATCTTACGGGTGGGGGCCCTTCAAATATGATTGGATGGAGAGAAAGAAAAAACCAGGGCCATGAGCCCACAGATGAGCTCAGGAGAGAGGAGGTATCACTCATCTTGGAGAGCCTCAGCCACCTGAGCAGTGTTGGCAGGAGACAAAGAAAGGGCTTTGGGAGATGCTGCAAAACACCCACAGAGAAAAGCTCAGCCTGGTGTTCATCTATTCCTGACATGTACACATGAACTAAAGGCAGGTCTTTGCTATGGTAGTGTCCTTATTTGGGCACTTGGATCAGATCAAAAAAGGGCATCTTGGGCTGCCAGAATCAACAAAGAGAGGAAAAAAATAAGCAACATATCACTCATCAGTGGTTTCCCAATATACACGGTCTCCCTGATAACACTTTACCTAATTCCTATTGTAGCACAGAAACTAGATTGGGTGGTAAGGAAAGATACCTGTAGAAACTGAATTAATATAGAAAATAAAAAATAACTTTAAACATAAAGTTCTAAATGTTGTTCCCAAGGAAAATTGAGATGATAGTTCAATAATACATTGAGATCAGGTGAGGGCTGAGAAATATTAGAAAAGCGGATATAGTAAGAAAACATCTGTTTGAAGGCATGAATAATATTAGTAAAAATGTGATTGTTCTATGACCTTAAACATTTTCTGACAAAACATTAGAAACTCTCTTCCTGTAGCTTATAAAGGTATAGATACAGTTTTAAAAATAGTAAACCTTAGATATAGCTAATACACTACAATCTAAAACATTAGAAATATTGAGAATTAACATGTTTTATTCCATTGTAGGAAACATACAAGACTTCTAGTTTCTAGTACAGCAACAGATGAAAACCGGACCAAACTGAAAAATCAATGGCACTTCTCTCAGGTCCATCAGAGAAGCAAGATTACAAGGCAGGTCACAGGCAGATGTAGAGAACAGTAATTAACCAGAACAGAAACCCTGGCTCATGAAATCCCTTTGGAGATTCACAGGAGTGGAAACCTCTGTGGAAGCCAGTGCAGAGGTTAGGAAAACCTTTACTGTAATTGGTGAATACCTGGAGGCTCACCGTGGACAAGTCTGTGAGTCAGAGACTCTAGGGAAGCCCCCATACTTCTGTGAGTTTTACTTCTTGGAGCTCTACCAGGTTGTTCTATAATAATCAGAGAAAAAAATCCCTTTGGGGTTCTGGCAGTGTGGAGAGGAAAGGAACAATTTTGAAATATACCAGAGAATTCTGTTATTCTTACCAAGGCCTTCCTTCAAAAGAAACTGTTTTGCCAGAGGCTTAACCCTTTGGAGTTCTGTCAGCCAACTCCAGCCCCTTTTATCTATTCTGTGCCTCCTAAGCTGGGGAGAAAACTAAGAGGTACTGGTGAGGACATGGCTGAGGGGCACAGGCTACTGTACGACTGAAAACGAGTCAAGACTGTGAAATACTTCTCCTCCTCCACACTGTAACACCACATCATTAAAGGCCTTTTTACTGCCATTAATTTCACCCAGTACATCATTGTCTGTATAGAATCATAAAATGCTTAATACCACAAATGGCAGAAAACAAGTAAAATACAAAAAAAGGAACAAAGAACAATGGTACCTGATACAAAAAGTAAGAAGGATGATAGGCATGATCTGCTATATCAATAATTGATTCAAATGCCAGTGGTCTAAATACACCAATTAAAAGAGAGAGATTTGTCAGACGGGATCAAAAAACAAGACCCAGCCAACTAGATACAAGATATCTCCCTTAAATATGAAAATACATATGGATTAAAGTGATGGAGAAGGATATACCATTGCTAATATTAGTTAAAAGAAAGCTTGAGTAGCTATATTAATTTCAGGCAGAGCAGACTTCAGAGCAAGGAAAATTATCAAGCACAAAGAGAGCCAATACACTATGATAAAGGGGCCAATTTGCCAAGAAGACATTATAATTGTTAATGGGATGTGCCTAATAACAAAGCGTCAAAGTTCATGAGCCAAAAACTGACAGGACTGCAAGGAGAAAGGGATGAATACACTATCACAGCCAGAGATTTTTAAATTTATTCATTTTTTATATGCCCATTTTTTTGGTATCATTAATATACATTTACATGAGCTGCATTGTGGTTACTAGATTCCCCCCGTTATCAAGTCCCCACCACATACCCCATTACAGTCACTGCCATCAGCATACTAAGATGCCATAGAATTACTACTTGTTCTCTGTGCTCTACTGCCTTCACCATGCCCCACTCCCCTACATGATATGTGCTAATCGTAATGCCCCCTTTTCCCCCTTATTTCTCCCTTCCCGCCCATCCTCCCCAGTCCCTTTCCCTTTGGTAACTGTGAGTCCTTTCTTGGGTTCTGTGAGTCTGCTTCTGTTTTGTTCCTTCAGTTTTTTCTTTGTTCTTATGCTCCACAGATGAGCGAAATCATTTGGTACTTGTCTTTCTCTGCCTAGCTTATTTCACTTAGCATAATACCCTCTAGCTCCATCCATGTTGTTGCAAATGGTAGGATTTGTTTTCTTCTTATGGCTGAATAATACTCCATTGTGTATATGTACCACCTCTTCTTTATCTATTCAGCTACTGATGAACACTTAGGTTGTTTCCATTTCTTGGCTATTGTAAATAGTGCTGTGACAAACATAGGGGTGCATCTGTCTTTTTGAAACTGGGCTCCTGCATTCTTAGGGTAAATTATTCCTAGGAGTGGAATTCCTGGGTCAAATGGTATTTCTATTTTGAGTCTTTAGGGGAACGTCCATACTGCTTTCCACAATGGTTGAACTGATTTACATTCCCACCAGTAGTGTAGGAGGGTTCCCTTTTCTCCACATCCTCGCCAAAATTTGTTGTTTGTCTTTTGGATGTTGGCCATCCTTACTGGTGTTAGGTGATATCTCATTGTGGTTTTAATGTACATTTCTCTGATGATTAGTGATGTGGAGCATATCTTTTCATGTGCCTGTTTGGCCATCTGAATTTCTTCTTTGGAGAAGTGTTTATTCAGCTCCGGTGCCCATTTTGTTATTGGCTTATTTGCTTTTTGTTTGTTGAGGTGCATGAGCTCTTTATATATTTTGGATGTTAACCCCTTGTCAGTTATGTCATTTACAAATATATTCTCTCATACTGTAGGATGTCTTTTTGTTCTGCTGATGGTGTCCTTTGCTGTACAGAAGCTGTTTAGCATCATATTGTCCCATTGGTTCATTTTTTAATTTTGTTTCCCTTGCCCAAGGAGATGCATTCAGGAAAAAGTTGCTCATGTTTATATTCAAGAGATTTTTGCCTATGTTTTCTTCTAAGAGTCTTATGGTTTTATGACTTAGATTCAGGTCTTTGATCCATTTTGAGTTTACTTTTGTGTATGAGGTAAGACAATAATCCAGTTTCATTCTCTTGCATGTAGCTGTCCAGCTTTGCCAACACCAGTTGTTGAAGAGGCTGTCATTTCCCCATTGTATTTCCATGGCTCCTTTATCATATATTAATTGACCATTTATGGTTTGGTTTATATCTGGGCTCTCTAGTCCATTCCATTGGTCTATGGGTCTGTTCTTGTGGCAGTACCAAATTGTCCTGTGGCTTTGTAGTAAAGCTTGAAGTTGGGGTAGTTGTACCTATTGCTGACTGTTTGCCTTTGGTTATATTGCAGTCCTTGGTGAACTAGATTGTACCTATTGCTGACTGTTTGCCTTTGGTTATATTGCAGTCCTTGGTGAACTAGATTGTACCTATTGCTGACTGTTTGCCTTTGGTTATATTGCAGTCCTTGGTGAACTAGATTGTACCTATTGCTGACTGTTTGCCTTTGATTATATTGCAGTCCTTGGTGAACTAGATAAGTACCGAAATTATTAAAACTGGAGATCCCTATTTGTTATTGTGTCTATATTCATTCAGTTCATGTATTCTGTATTTATTGATTGCCTTTACTATGCTAGGTGTAGTGGTAAATAACATGGAAATGGTGCCTTCCCTCATGAAGCCTGGTTTTAACAATTTATTGATTATCTTCAATAGGAAAACCATAGTGATAAAATAGGTTAGGTGAATTTGAGGAATTTACTGCAAAGAATGATTCTTAAAATTTTTTCTCCTTTATAAAAATTTTACTGGCAACATCAGTAAAATGTGACAGATTAAATGTATATACCATTGCTTGCTCACTAACCCCTCACTACAAGTAAAAGTAAAGGAGTGAAATAGGCATGCACTCAGAGGGGAGAGAAGTAAATTGCAACACGAGTTTGGAGATGGGCATCAGAAATACTACTTGTAACTGATGAAGCATCTCTGATCACAGCTGAATCCTAAGCCAGAGTAGTAAAGCGAGAAGTCTGAAAGCAGGCTTATTTATACCTCTGGCCCCCAGAAAGGCTCAGGGACTGAGGCACAAATATCCTTCATAGTAGGAGTGCAGGTGATACAGGACCCAGGTTGGAAATCTTTGTAAGAAACAGGTGGGCTCCACAGCCCATGTCTCCCTGTTCACTTGGACAACTGTGCCCTTCTTACCCTGGTGCAGACCCAGGAGGCTGAACAGAAAGCCTGTGGCTTGGGGGACAGTGGGCACAGCTAAGGGTGATGACACATGGGAACTAGTGGGTGATGTGAAAACTGACTCACTGCACTGGAAACTTCTCTGGCCTCTTTCTGCCACTTCCCTCTGAGAACAGTGGCATCCTAGACAGGAATTTGGAGGATTCCTGTCTGAGAAACTGAACAATAAGTCTGCAGATGTTGTCATTTGGGGGTGTTGCCAGTGAATTGGCCCAGCCAGGCCTCCATACAGCAATACCTTGACAAGCCCAGCTTATGCCATAGAGGCATGTTTGATCTCAATATATTTTAATATAACTAGTTTCCTCTGTCTGTATTCGATATAATTAGTTTCCCCTATATATAATTAGTCATACTATGTATTTAGAAATACTCTAAGAAGGGGTCTGCCAGCTTCAACAGACTGCCAAAGGGTCCTTGGCATGTAAAGGACCCCCTGCAGAAAGACTTGGTGATCACCTTTTCTTCGGTCCTTGAAACCGTCTGGACATTTGCTCATTCACTCCCTAAGCATTTGTTGACAGTCTTCTATGTGCTTGATATTAGGTTAGGTTCTGGGAACACAACAGTGAAAATAATCACATAGTCAATTCTTTATTTTTGGGTATGTGTAGCTGGACATTCGGCAGAGTTTGGCCCTGGGCAACTTCTAATTTGGTTATAAACCAAAATAAAAATAAACAAAAGTCAAACATGGATCCGAGTTGTTCTGAGTTACTCGGAAATGCTGTCCTTCTAGGTCACTCTTACCAAGAGGCCTGTGTTTTCTAATAGCCATAGCTACTCTTCAACGGAGTGTAGGGAGTTTTCAGGGGTGGCTGTAATTTTTTTTTTTGAAGGCAATGAGGGACATTTTATTTTTTGGTTACATCATTGGGTGAGTTGCCCTGACGCAGTACATGTAGGGAAGAAGATTAAAACAACAACAACAAAGCAAAAAGCTTCAGTAGTTTCAGAAGGGCAAATGGTGGAAAGAATATTCTCTTTTAGCTGGAGAGAAAGGAACATCTCTTGTAATTTTGAGCTTTAAACTCTGAGTCCTTGATGTACGTAGCTCAGGGGTCTTAGTGACAGAAGACACATAGGAAAAGGTGGAAAGCAAGCTTCTAAAATATACAACTTTGTTCTTGGCATGAAACAATGGCAAATTCTGAAGAAATTAAGTTAATAAGGACACAATTACTTTTTATATAAAGAGAGCAAATTCCATACAGGAAATATGAAATATTTTACTAACTTTAAATCTGGTGAGATATTGGGGAGATAAGAATTGTATTCACTAGGTTTACAAAAAGATATACCTAGCTTGAGATGATCATTTACTTTTTTTTTCTGTATCATTAATCTACACTTACATGAGCAACCTTATGGTTATTAGACTCCTCCCATCATCAAGTCCCCACCCATACTCCATCACTGTAGTAAGATGCTATAAAATCTCTACATGTCTTCTCTGTGTTGTACTGCCCTCCCCGTGCCCCCGCCCCCTACATTATGCCTGCTAATTATAATGCCTATTTTTCCCCCTTGCCCCTCCCTCCCTTCCCACCCATCCTCCCCAGTCCCTTTCCCTTTGGTAACTGTGAATCCTTTCTTGGGTTCTGTGAGTCTGCATCTGTTCTGTTCCTTCGGTTTTTTTCTTTGTTCTTATACTCCACATATGAGTGAAATCATTTACTACTTATCTTTTTCCACCTGGCTCATTTCATTGTGCATAATACCCTCTAGCTCCACCCATGTTGTTGCAAATGGCAGGATTTGTTTTCTTCTTATGGATGAATAATATTCCATTGTGTATATGTACCACCTCTTCTTTATCCATTCAGCTGCTGATGGACACTTAGGTTGCTTCCATTTCTTGGCTATTGTAAATAGTGCTGTGATAAACATAGGGGTGCATCTGTCTTTTTGAAACTGGGCTGCTGCATTCTTAGGGTAAATTCCTAGGAGTGGAATTCCTGGGTCAAATGGTATTTCGATTTTGAGTTTTTTGAAGAACCTCCATACTGCTTTCCACAATGGATGAACTAATTTACATTCCCACCAGTAGTGTGGGAGGGTTCCCCTTTCTCCACATCCTCACCAACATTTGTTGTTGTTTGTCTTTTGGATGGTGGCCATCCTTACTGGTGTGAGGTGATATCTTACTGTGGTTTTAATGTGCATTTCTCTGATGATTAGCAATGTGGAGCGTCTTTTCATGTGCCTGTTGGCCATCTGAATTTCTTCTTTGGAGTAGTGTCTGTTCAGCTCCTCTGCCCATTTTTCAATTGGATTACTTTCTTTTTGTTTGTTGAGGTGCGTGAGCTCTTTATATATTTTGGATGTCAAGCCTTAATTGGATCTGTCATTTATGAATATATTCTCCCATACTGTAGGGTACCCTTTTGTTCTATTGAAGGTGTCCTTTGCTGTACAGAAGCTTTTCAGCTTGATATAGTCCTACTTGTTCATTTTTGCTTTTGTTTCCCTTGCCTAGGGAGATATGTTCATAAAGAAGTTGCTCATGTTTATGTCCAAGAGATTTTTAACTATGTTTTTTTTCTTGGAGTTTTATGGTTTCATGACTTAAGATTCAGGTCTTTGATCCATTTCAAATTTGCTTTTGTGTATGGAGTTAGACAATGATCCAGTTTTATTCTCGTACATGTAGCTGTCCAGTTTTGCCAGCACCAGCTGTGGTAGAGGCTGTCATTTCCCAATTGTGTATCCATGGCTCCTTTATCATATATTAATTGACCACATATGTTTGGATTAATATCTGGACTGTCTATTCTGTTCCACTGGTCTTTGACTCTGTTCTTGTGCCAGTACCAAATTGTGTTGATTACTGTGGCTGTGTAGTAGAACTTGAAGTTGGTGAGTGAGATCCCTCCCACTTTACTCTTCCTTCTCAGGATTTCTTTGGCTATTCAGGGTCTTTGGTGGTTCCATATGAATTTTAGAACTATTTGTTCAAGTTCGTTGAAGAATGCTGTTGGTAATTTGATAGGGATTGAATTAAATCTGTAGATTGCTTTGGGCAGGATGGCTATTTTGACATATTAATTCTTTCTAACCAAGAGCATGGGATGAGATTCCATTTGTTAGTGTCCTCTTTAATTTCTCTTAAGGGTGTCTTGTAGTTTTCAGGGTATAGGTCTTTCACTTCCTTGGTTAGGTTTATTCTAGGTATTTTATTCTTTTTGATGCAATTGTGAATGGAATTGTTTTCCTCAAGAAGTCATTTCTAACTGGAATACAGATAAACATTCCCAAAGAACAAAGGAAAAAATATGTCCCAAATCAGCCAGGTTCCAACTGGGGCTACTCTTTTCCTGAGAGTGAAGAGTGAGGTCCAATAACATAGGGCCTCCTGTCTGATGGTCTATGTGCTCATCCACAGCCATGTCATTTGTGTACATGTGTGTGTACACAGTATCCACAGATGACTAGATGTAGTGGCATTAGCATAATCCATATTTTCAAGTTTAAATACAATAAAATTATTATCTAAGGACTATGGTCCCGAGTATATTCAATTATAGTTTATTCCTAACTTGACCTTTCATGTATGATCTTGTGCTGGACGGTGCTCCCAGCAAATAAAAGCAGACCTGTAATGTCAGCAGGAGACCCACCCCTGCTGGAAGCAGGCAGAGGACCAGCTAATGAGGGGTCAAAGAGGTCAGCACTTGCCCTGGGCAGGGTCCACACCTGGCCTAGGAGGCCTGAGGAGCTCCCCCACTCCACTCCCTATGGAGCTCTGGGAAGTGCAGATGTACCCGTCCTTGGATTTCCAGGCGAGTTTTAGTATGTCCATGCTCTCCTGAAGTTAGAAACTGTCCTGTAATCCTTTTTACTGTAGCTCACGGATTTAGTTCAAATTTACCCTGACAAATGGCTTGTAACATTTTCAGGTTCTTATCCCATAATAAATTACTGTCATCAAATTCTAAGAAATTGGTTGAAACACCCAGGCATCAATGTAGTCTTTTTGACTAACAGAATTGAACTTTTTGGCTCGAAGAATTAAAACACAATGATAGTGCCTGAAAACTGGTATAGTAGTTATAACAAAGCTTTTTCTTTTTAAATTGAACTCATAATCATAACCAATATTGGCAGATATTTTTTACAGTACTGAAATTCTGTATCTTAAAGTGCACATGATAAAAAACATGCAAAGAAACCCTATTGGATTTCAATATTCAAAAAAAATTAAACTTTACCCATAATTCACACTTTATAAAAAATTAACTCTCATGACTCTTTGACTTAAATATGAACCTAAAACTATAAAATTTCAAAAAGAAATGAGGATCTATGTGATCATGCTAAGCAATGATTTCTTAGATAAGACACCAAAACTGTGATCCATAAAAGAAAAAAATTGATAAATTGGACTTTATTAAAATTAAAACTTTTGCCCCTCAAAATGCAAAACATAGCGACAAGGGCCCAGTGAAAACTCTTTTCCTCCCAATGCAGTTCCTGGCCAGCATCAACTGAGCGCTGCCGCACTGTCCTCCCTGTGTCCCTCTCGAGCCAGTCGGGCATAAAGGCACACAGACCCTGCAGGTGGATCTCCTGCTCCGTGAGCCAAATTCTTCTAAATACAAAACCTTCACACTGTATACATTTATTAGATTGCTTAGTCCAACACTCTTGACAACATTCACTGTACACAGTTGAGACTGCAATCTTTTGTAGTCATCAGTTTTGAAGTCCATGTAAGCAATTATTGAAAGTAATGGTCAGAAAATTTAATTTTTTTTGCCTCAGTTAAAACCAACATACAAATGTCTCCTAAGCTGTCGGCCTTGCTGTGTGGTATTACCTGGGCCATACAGCCTATTTTAGCTATGTTGGTGGTTGTATCCTGGGGGAAAGATGTCATCTGGGGCCAGGTACCAAAAGGTTATCTGAAGTACACTGAAACAATTTCTTCTGTTTGTTTGAGTACTGGTGTTTTTAACTAATAAAATTCTCTTTTAAAGAAAAATGAGAATCTTGTCAGTCTCTTTGATAATTACAGGAAGCACATCCCCTTTACACTCCTCAGTCCAATTCACTTCCTAGGTGACCGCTTTAATGCCCAGGTGTGCGAGGTGTACACTCCCATCTTGCTCTGCTCATCATCCCACTCTATTTTTCACAGCATTTAGCCATGAAATTGTCACATTTCTATATCACTCTCTGTTTTCTGCCTGAATGCTCAGGCCTTCACCACACCCCTGGCTCTAGCCCTGGGAGACCAGCACCTTATGGAGGGGACTTTTCTTCCCAGTTGTATACACGGCTATGATTCAGGATCTAAAGGGGCCCCTGACACACAGTAGGTACTCAGAAGATGTGTCTGCCCTGCATTAATGCCATTTCTACTCCTGGGATTGGCTTTTATTCCTGTGTATGGTCTGTAAATTCAGCAGCAGTTTCCAGCCATGAGAAGACAGAGATGACCATTTGAAATACTTAACACCGTATCTGCCACTCTGACTTGGGACGTAAAGGAATGTGTAGGAATGTGTATATCTAATTCTATATCCTCTAGGCTTGGGCTGTCCAAGTATGGTAGCCACCAGCCACATGTGGCTACTGAGCACTGGATATGTGGCTCATCCAAACTGAGATGTAAGTATAAAATGCAAACCAGATTTTGAAGATTTAGCTCGAGTGAAAAAAATGACCTCATTAGTAATGTTTATTTTACCTACATGTTAAAACAATGCCATTTTCAATATATTGGGTAACTAAAACATAATTAAAATTAATTTCACTTATTTCTCTTTCCTTTTTGATGTGTACTAAATGAATTAAAACTGCCTGAGTGGCCTGTATTTTTTGGCTCACATATTGCCACCAGACAGTGCTTCTAAAGGCTCCCTCACCACTTCTCACATGGGTTGCTGTCTCATCCTAGTCGATATCCCTTAGGGGCTCTCTTGGACAGGGGTCACACTGAAGAGCTTGGAGTCTGAGGATTTGGTCTTTGGGGGCTGAGATCACGGGAGAGCAGTGATGGATTTGTCCATGACAGTGGCAAGGAGCTGTCCTCCAAATTCTTCCTCATTTTCTAACTTACTTGCTGACTTCCTGGCAAGTCATATCAGAACTTAAATTCTAAGATTGTTTCTCAGACTTTCACACAGGTCTTGCATGAAATACACTGTAAGCCTTGAACCGTGCAATAGAGCAAAAGTGATGTAACATGTCCACAAAAGAGGGAATGACCAAGGTACAAAGCTGAGGTCTGCATTTAAATAAGGCTACAAATTGATTTTTTCTCCAGACTACAAAAATGTTTAAGTAAAAGTCTTAGTGCAGAAGTACAAAAACAATCAATAGCACAGACTATTACTATTTTTAGAGTAGTTTAGGGGATAGGGGAGAATCTAGATTGAAGACTGTTGGACAGTGGATGAACACAGCTCTTTATAATGTATCACTGTACTTCTAAGAGGCATGCCACTGCCTCCCTGTTAGAGTCCATTCTGAGGCAATACAATCTTCTCACCATGGTATTATCACTATGTGTCTATCTTTTGACCCAAGAAACAATATTTCAGAGAAAACCTGCCAAGTTAGAGAGAGTACAACAGGTACCTTCTTCATCTGCAAAGTAAATGGTAAAATGCCAACAGAAGCTTTTTTGTGCTTGACCAAACTTTATAAAAACAAGATGCCTGGAAAAACATCTTCTAGTATACGATGAGATTGTAACTGAATAAAGAAAGCCTCCTGGTATCACTAATAACCTAGCTCGGCTAAATATAGTCAGCAGCTCTCCTGCGTGGAAGCACATTTCCCCCTGGAATCCAGTTACTATAAATAAAACAGATGAGGGCACCTGGCCCCCCTCCTCAGACATTACATCATTCTTCCTTATTAGGAAAACTTCTTCAAACCTGACATTTTGCTCTAAATAAGTTAATTCTCAGTGAGCAACTCAGGAGGGAGCTGCTGTGATCAGAGGAGTAGCTGTACATCAGCAGAAGGGGAGTGACACCCAGGCCATTTTGATTCTCTGGTCAGTAGCACCGATGTGGAAAGAATTGAGAAGGTAATATTCACTGTTCCCTGAAGAACATACATTGAAGAAAGCACAGTTAATACTCCTAAAACTTTTGCTCTCTACATATTTCTTGGCATATGCATGTGTTGTGGTGAACAGACAGGATAAATCAAATTCTTAAGAGTCTTGACTTTTCACAATTGCAGTTCCCACCAATGATTTTTGTATCTGATTGACCTTAAAATGATGATGTTGACATTAAGAAGCTATGAAAGACCTCCCTTCCTCTTCCAGAACATCCTTCGATGTGATTTATAACTGTTAGGCAGCTCTGGCTGTCTTTTCTGCTCGGAGACATTACCAGGTTAGCGCTAACCTGGAAACAAAAGCAAAAGCGAACAAGTGGGATGACATCGGATTAGGAAGCTCCTGTAGCGGCGGAGACTTTCAGTGAACTGAAAAGGCACCCTATGGAATGGGAGAGAATATTTGCAAACCACATATCTGGAAAGGGATTAATACCCAAAATATATAAAGAATTCATACAAAAAAAACAAAACTCATACAACTCAATTGCAAAACAAAAACAATCTGATTAAAAGATAGCAGATGAACTGAATAGATATTTTTCCAAAGACATACAGATGGCCAACAGGCACATGAAAAGATGCTCCACATCACTAATAATCAGGAAAATGCAAATCACAATCACAATGAGATATCACCTCACACCTGTTAGCGTGGCTGTCCTCAAGAAAAACAAGAGAGAGCAAGGGTTGGCAAGGATGCAGAAGAATGGGAACCCTGTGTACACTGGTGGGATCATGAACTGTAGCAGCCACAAAGGAAAACATGAGGTTCCTCAAAAATTTAGAAATGGAAATACCATACGATTCAACAATTCAACCTCTGAGTATTTATCCACAGAAATGAAATCACTATCTCGAAGAGATATCTGCACTCTATGTTCATTATAGCATTATTCCAAATACCCAAGACATGGAAACAACCTATGCGTCCAGCAATAGATGAATGGATAAAGAAAATGTGTGTCTACACAGTTAACCCTTGAACAACATGGGTTTTAACTGTATGGGTCCACTTACATGCAAATTTTTTTCAAAAAGTATACTGGAAAATATTTTGGATATTTGTGACAACTTGAAACAAGATTTTCCATGCTCTAGCTCACTTTATTATAAGAATACAGTATATAATACATATCACATACAAAATATCTGTTAATTATTTAGGTTATCAATAAAGTCGACAGTAGGTTGTTAGCAGTTAACTTTTGGGGGAGTCAAAAGTTATGTGCAGATTTCTGACTGCAAGGGGGGGTCACCTCCCCTAACTCTAGCATTCTAAAAGGGTTAAACTATATACATAATAGAATATTATTCACCACAAAAGAAGGAAATCCTGCTATTTGCAACAACATGGATGGACCTTGAGGGCGTTATGTTAAGTGAATCAAATCAGAGAAGGACAAACATCATATCATCTCACTTTTATGTGGAACTGGAAAAACAAACAGATGTGGGAGTGGAGTGCAGGGTGAAGCGGGTGGAGGGGGTCACAGGGCACAAGTAAGTCCTGGGTTTGTGATGTGCAGCGTGGCAACTACAGGAAATAAAATTGCATTGTGTATGTAGAAGTTGCTAAGAGAGGTCTTAAAAGTTCTCATCACAGAAAAAAGAACTCTAAGTATGTGAGGTGATGGATGTTAATATACTGGGAAATCATTTTTCAATATTACATATATCAAATCACGTTGTTGTATACCTTAAACTAGTATGTTATGTCAATTAAATCTTAATAAAACTGGAAAAACCTAAAATTTTATTTTTAAGTGTTACATAATAAACTTGTTTGCAAAAGAAACCCCATGTTAACTGATCTCTGCACTTCATGGTATGAAAGGTAAGATGAAGTTAAGGTGTATGTAAAAAAAAAGCAATCAAAGCAAGCCTCTTCCTTAAACAAGTATGCTTCCGTGAATATCAATAGGGTTATTTGTTAATTTGCTGATTCTACCTGGTATTTGACCCCTCTTTCATCTGGACACAGAACTACTTCTATGAGAAATAAGAGTAGGAAAAAAAAATGTTCAGAACCCCAAGCCCACACTGGTGTGAGGGTGTTGATGAAACTCCCACCACACTCCAAGCAACTGATCAGAAATGAGCCAGCCTGGTGGGCACAGAGCTGTGAGCATGCACTACAGAGGGTGTGAAGCCCTCCTGCATGTGAGCTACATGTGGCAGGCAGCGGTAGCAAGCCATTCAGCTGTTCCTCAGTTCCCACTTTGATTCACTAACAAAATCAGATGATCACACGCTCATGGAAACAGCGATGCAGAATGGCCCTCTGAGACGGGGAGAGAAGGGAGCCTGCCTGGGAAGTTCAGGAGCATGGTCCTGACAGTGCCCACCAAGTTTATGCTCCTCAACCTAGCCTATCCCTGAGCTTTCTTCTTCCAACTTTTATTTTTTCAAAGGAAAGCCAAACGCCTGAATCTCCTGCCCTTGGTAAAACTTCATGTGGACTATGGATGAACCTCAGTGCTTCCATAATGGTCCCGGCCCTGGCTGGCTAGTGGACTACACATGTGTGGGTAATGCATCGTTACTGACTCTATATAAAGAGCCCTGCCCTGTGCTGTGGGTGACATGGCGGCACTGCTGCAAGGCTGCAGGAGAGCAGATCAGAAGCTGGAGTGGTGGCAGTGTGCCGAGGACAGAGACTGGGGTGGCTGTGCAGGCAGAGATGCCCGGAGAATGGCTGTGCAAGCAGAGAGGCCCAGAGGCAGAGACTGGCTTGCTGCGTGCAGACTCACTCTGCGTGAACGGGATTTTAATGATTGACCTGCCACGGTGGAAAAAAAGTTGGGTATAACCCTTCCACCCCAAAGAAACGTTTTGCTGTCATTTTCTTTGGTTGCATTGAATCCATAGTGAACTAGCCCAGGGCTGAAACCCATTGGCAAGACAATTGGCATAGTCGGCAGAGTTCACTGGTGACCAAGGATAAAGAACAGGCTGCCCTCACAGAAGGAGTGGTTCAGCAGCTGCACCTATGGATGGGGAGACACTCAGATGTCCCCCTGTGGACATGTGGTACTGGGAAGGGGTGGAGGACTGTAGTCCACCCCAAGAGAAGGAAACTTTGTTGCTGACTGAAATGGCATCACTATGAAGGACTGTGGAAATAGTAAAGGATGTTGTGGCAGCCTGAGAGGAAGCATCACAAGAAGGAGCAGCAGCCCAGGGAGCGGCACGAGAAGCAGCATGCAGGCTACCAGGTGCTGTGGGGCAGGTGAAAAATGTAGTGGAGCCATCAGCCCCAGAAATGGAGGAGTGGAGGTGTGACAAACAGGTTGGGGTGGAGGCTCTGCCAGTGCTGGAGGCGTCAGCTCCTCCTTGGTTGAGACCCCACCTGGTTGAAAGCTGGTGGAGGGCCAGAAGGACTCGGCAACCACGGGTTCTTCCAGGAGGGGTGCAGCCCCTCCTCAGGCTGTGGAGTGCTCCATGCTCTGCTTCTATCCTCAGGCTCAAGCACAAAGGGAAATACCATCTGCTTCTTGAAGAGGAATGTAAAGGGCCCCAGAACCCAGATGTGGGTTGGTTTGAAATGCAGGAGCAGACAGAAAGAAACTGGATGACTGGAGCTGTGGCAACAACTGAGACAAGAGCAGTGGTTCCAGCTGCTGAGGATGAAGCAGAGGCAGAGACAAAGGCACAAGATCGAAGACTTTCTGCTGGAGAGGCTGGGGAAGGTGGGTATTGTGAGGCCCACCCATGGTCCTTTTGGTTAACTCCTTTGAGTAGAACTGTTTGAATACAGCCAGAATGAACACTTGGTAGCAATTAATCTCCTTAGGCTTGAGGGTTATTATAATTTGTTGTAATTTTTGTTATTTGTATATTATGGAATTTGGTTACAATGCTCCAGCTTTCTTGCACAGGGACCATTGCAGAGGATTGAGGGCATACAGATTGAGAGGTGAGAACCCTGGAGGGGTGGAGTGTTGATAAAATGAGGGTTCCTGTGGCCAGGATTCTCACCTGGCCCTGGTTGCCTCGCTCACTTCACATGTGTGGGCAATACATCATTATTGACTTTATATAAAGAGCCCTGCCCAGTACTCTGGGCAACACGGTGGCATGGATGCAAGGCTGCAAGAGAGCAGAGCAGAGGCTGGAGTGGTGGCAGCACTGAGGACAGAGACTGGAATGGCTGTGCGGGTAGAGAGGCCCAGAGGATGGCTGTGCAGGGAGAGGGGCCCAGAGGCAGAGACTGGCTTGCTGCATGCAGACTCGCTCTGAGTGAACTGGATTTTAGTGACTGACCTACCACCATGGGAATAAAGTTGGGTATAACCCTTTCACCCCAAGAATATTTCTTTGGTCAGATTGAATCCATAGTGAACTTGCCCAGGGCTGAAACCCACTGCCAATACAAGAGCTCAAAGAGCTTTCCAGTCAATCAGAGCCTTCTGCATCCTGGGAGTTTCATCCACATGCCTCCTCCTGACCTAGGTATTAAAGGTAATCTTTCCTTCTCAGGAACACAGGCTCTCGAGTTAAGCACCTGTGTGAAATTGCCAGCTGAGTGTCCTTGATCACTTAGCTGCTCTGAGCCTGCTTCCTCATCTTTTGTGGGGGTTCTGCATAGCACTCACTTCCAGGCCATGAAGATAAAATGAGTTATACATAGGATATGTATACAGCAAACTTTCAATAAATGTCAGCAATTAATATTCAAGATGGCCATGTAACTCAGTAGCCAAATGTGGACACTTCTGTCTGGGACATATAATGAACTGGATAGGGCAGTTGAATAACAGGCAAATGGACAGTCCTGGGAAAAATGGAACGGTCATTCTATTAATATTACACAAAGTCAAGTTGACATAATGAGATAAACTGATTTACAAAATTAATAAAATTTGTGCATCACTGGGTGCCAGAGAGTACAAGATTAGATGGAATGCCCTATTTTTTCTTTTTATTAAGGTATCATTGATACACAATCTTATGAGGTTTCACAAGAAAAACAATGTGGTTACTACATTCACCCTTATTATCTGGAATGCTCTATTTTAAAAAATCACTAATTGTAATTTAAAGCATATACCTTCAAAGAGACCTAACAGCTACAAGTTAACCACACATTCTGCTGAACTTAGAGCATTCCCTCTCAACATTATCCCAAGTAAACAGTAAAGCATAGCTTAAATGATTTCTTTCCTCCTCAGAGCCCCTTCTCTGCAGACATCAGAGACTACTCTGGGAGCCGGGGAGGGGCACCTCATTAAATAAAAAGGCAAACAGCAGTGTAACTGTATTTACCACGGACCCAGGTGTGCTCAGCACAGAAGCACATGGCAGCTGTACAAGGAACTAGGCTGTTCCCTCCTGACCTGGGGGACTGTCCCCCAAACACTGTCATTGTAGGAACAGAGAAAACACATTTGTTAAAAATGAGCTTTAGTGGAAAAAATTCAGCTGGCACTATGTTTTCCTCTCTGCGGTCTTTACTATATATAGTTGGGAGTGGGGAGCTGGGATCTGACTGCTAGAGGCAGGCAGACTTGGGCCATTTCCTAGCCCCTGGGCCCGGGCGGCTGGCCTGCAGAAACAGCAGAGCTCAGGATGCAGAGGCCCAGTCCCACAGGCCAGCCCGCTGTGCTGCTGTTTCTCCCTGGGTCTCGGACCTCCCACCTATAAAATCAGCACAAGGCCTCTTTCTGACCTAATTCACCAGGAGGTGCCTGTGGAATCTCAGAGCATCTGGGAAACATTTTTTGGCTTAGTCAACTTTGTGTATTTTCCCCTGTATGTCCAACCAAGATTTATGCCAGAACTGGAATTCCAACATTTTGGTCTAAGGGTCCATCCTACCATTCTTGAGTGGCCTGTCCACCCAAGACCACTGCTTGTTCCCTGTGCTCCGCGGGGGCATGTTCGGCAAGGGCAGTGGCCTCCTGTCCTTCCCCACACTGCCTGGAGCTGAGTAGACAGCCCGGGAATGATGCGAGGCAGCCACGGCTAGCATTTATTGGGCACCCAGTGAATGCAGACACTCTCCCATTTGGTGTGTCCACATAACGTTCCTCTCTCACATACAGGAAAGATCTCTCCTGCATGCCTCATGGGGTGGCCCCGCTTCCCCTTTCTGTCCCTCAGGCTTCCCACCCAGGTAACGGGGTGACAGAGCTGCTGTGGGGTAAGGTGTGGGCAGCACTCCACACAGAGGGGGCCTTGGTAGCTGTTCCCACCCGCTCCTCTGCCTTCGAAAGGCGCCACCATGGCAGTGCCAGTGGCCCATCCTGCCTGCCTTCTTTCCTCCCATGCTGTGCCCTCCGCATGCCCCGCAGCTTCCGGTGACTTGCCGGCCTGCCCCGAGGGACTCTCCCCGTGCTCCTGGGGCAGGTCCCGCCTGCGCAGCCCCCGGGCTCGCCGCTCCCGGCCAGGCCCTGCGCTCCCCACTCGGTTGCTTGGACGCCACATCGGCCAGAGGCCACCTGGCTTCCCTCCTCTCACTTACGAAGTTACTTCGAAGCACCAGACTTTGAATCCCGGCATTGCCACGGAGGAAACCCTCACACGTGGGAAAAGCTAGCAATTATGCCCCATAGAGGAAAAGGCTGCAGCCAGGCACCCAGGCAAGACCGCTGCTGCCTCTCCTCATGCCACCACTAACTGGAGGCTGGGCTCCATGGCCTCCACGAAGCAACGGGGTCTTCTCTGTTTTTCCCCAAAAAACTGATTTTATTAATCCCCCAAATTAAACATTTTTTGCAAAGCGTAATAGTAAATTAATTTTACCAAACACAGCTGAGGCAGAAATAAAGGTGATTCTGCTCAAAATCCTACTACCCATGGATGTCAGCAAGTGAACATATATATCCTGAACACGGTATAGACAGATTCCCTGACACCCAACCAGATCTGAAAGCCACAGAGCAGATTAATTGTAATTATCATGGCTCACTACCAACTCGCCCACCTACTGCAAACCGCAGGGATGGCCTTTAATTATTCATTCTGCCTCCTCGCCCAGGAGCTCACACAACACAGCACCAGGGTCAAAGCTGGGAAGCCAGTAATGAACGAAATGGGCTGGCACTTGCCCCAGGGGACCAGTAGGCATGGTGTGGCCTGGAACGGGGCACCACCTTGGCCTTACAGCAGAGGCTTTCCTGGCGAGGGCGATGGGCCGCAGGGGCTTCTGTGCCAGCATGGCCTGTCCTGGACCTGCAGGGGCTTCTGTGCTGGGTGTGGCCCGTGTTTCTCACTTTGCAGTTCAGCTCAGCGCTCGGCTGTGCAGCGGGGCCAGCTGTCAGAGCTCTGGCGTTCCAGGGCAGGGGGCACTGGCCTGCTCTGCTTGGCCCTCGCTTTCACCAGCCTCGAGGGGCACCTCATGCAGACAGGCAGGTGACTTCAAATCGACAGCACTGTCAGCAAGGGCTGACTTGTGAGGACAAGGCTGGCATAAGCTTCACTGACGTTGCCTACTGACTCCCTTTCTCTGCCCTAAACAGCAATTATTGCTTCCTTTTCTCAGGAGGTTGTGACATTTCCCGCAGACACTAAATGTGGTGGATTGGCTCAACATGGACTATTTTGCTAGGCGAGACTACGATTTGGGTTTCCATTGACACCTTCGTGCTTATCCAGTGGGGATAAAGGAGTCATAGTTGTGTTATGCTTTGTTTTTTAACTTTTAGCATTAATGGTTCTTGATAGACTAGTTTTTAAAGTTGTAAGGTGTAAGTCCTTCAGAAGAAGTAGGTTTGGTATAAAAATGAGAAATCCATAGATTTTTTTCAATTCAACTCAAGACATTGGACAATTGTCCTATCAGCTTACCAAATGGTTTTCCCCTGCCTCTTCTGCTTTACCATGTGGTTCCCTTTCAATTAATGGGGGTATGAGAGAGAAGTGTATTCTGGAGACAGAGAAAGTCAGCAGTCTCCAGAGCAGAGGATACATGTAGGTGTGACTGGCATGCCTGAAAGGCCTGGCGGAAGGGAGGAGAGGCCTTGATAACTGAGGTGAGGACCTTGAGAGACGTGGTGGAAAACAGCTGCAGCTGGCCAGGCAGACAGCCAGCCCGCAGCCTCCCCGCTTCTCAGTGGGGCAAGGGCCAGATGCATTCCCACGAGTTTTCCTTGCCTGCCTATAGTTGCTAGGCACAGCGATCAGACTAGGGACACACGCTGAACAGGAGCTGAGATGCATATTTGAATAACACTTGGCGATTCTGAGCCAAGCCTAGGACAGCACATTACAATGACAGGATTAGAAATTATATCATTAGAAATAGAAGTGACAAAAGGAGATAAACTTTTACCCAGAAAGGACTTTCCAGGCTTTTCAAATAGGTTTGAATATAAAGAACTGTCCTCTTCTGGAGGACTTCCATTAGGTGGGTACTAGTGCAATCCTAAACATGTCATATAAAAAATGCCATTTTATAGTCAGGAAAAAGCCTTCCTCCTATCTTTTGGGGTTCTTGGTGGGGAATGGGGGCTGAAGTAAGGCAGTGGGTCCCTCCAGCAGCCAGGCCGCAGGAGGCAGGCAGGCAGGCTAGGGGCCTCCCAAGCGACCCCCACTCAAGCTCTGGTGGGATGCTTCAGTCTCAGGAACCGGGAGGTGTAGTTTCCTGGCTCTACGGAGGGGCAAACATCCCCTGCTTGTTGTCAGAGCCCTCGTTTCTTAGTGTCCTTCAAGTATGAGGGAGGATTAAGGGAGCTTAAGGCTTTTTAAAATTAAGGATATTGAACAAATAGTTAGGAGATTATTTATTATGTTTTGTTACAAATTTCAGCGAATTCATCCATAAGTATACATAGTAAAAGAGAATAATCATGCCCAAGATCTCTTTTGGGCTGGGCTGGTTCTACCTGCTTATCTTACTGCTGCGCTTGACCCACTGAGCCCCAGGCTGTCCTTTTCTTTAAAAATGGGGCTGGTAACACCCGCTCACAGACTTCTTGTCAAGTTTAAGGATAATCTTGAGTTTAAAAGGATAGTTCACTGCAGACACAACTTGAGTGTGCAAGGATATGTGTAAAAGAATTAAGTTGAACCTGGCTTTTAAGAAATTTTAGTTTCCTTTCAGTTACCTCCAGTATCGATAAAACGTGAACGTTAAGTTTGGTTTGTACTGAAATCTAAGGTCTCAAAACCTAGTAGAGATTTAATTCAGAGTTCTGAAAGCAGACATCATGTTCTCTGTGGGTTTGTCACAACAGAAGCCGTTATGGGCCAGAACACACCATCTTCCTTCTCCTCTTCCTCCCACACTGAGTAAGCCAGAGCACTTCAGAAATCACCTTAAACATGTGCAGCTCTTCTGCTGCTGAGTTCATATGGTGAAGAAAACCTTAACCAGCCTCTAGCAAAGTAAACACAGCAAATGGAGACCCAGGTCCAGAGGAGCAGTGCCCGCCAGCACCTGGGGCCTGGAGCCCACCACAGCCCCTCTGGCTGTTTCCCCTCTGCAGCCTCGGTTGCAGAGGGAAGATAAAGCCGGAGGTCAACCACCACCACTGATGGGCTGGAACGGTGCCGTGTCCTGAGTGTGCAGTATGGGACCAAGTTGAGCTTCATGCTGGGGACTGAATAGGCATATTCTGCTTCAAGGAAACTCCCCACCCTCCACTGTCATGAGTACCCTTATGTTGCATTTTAGGGGAAAGTTTGCCTGCAGTGAACTACAAGTTAATCACACCACCAAATACTGTGGAGGAGGAATGTCTTGAAATTCCTTTTTGCCTGAAATAAGAGATTCTAAGTGGCTTCCTGACACTGTGTGGATAAAATGAGGGCTCCTGTGGCCAGGATTCTCACCTGACCCTGGTTGGCTAGCTCACTACACACATGTGTGGGCAATGCAGTGCTACTGACTCTATATAAAGAGCTCTGCCCAGTGTTCTGGGTGACACGGTGGCACAGCTGCAAGGCTGCAGGAAAGCAGAGCAGAGGCTGGAGTAGTGGCAGCACCAAGGACAGAGACTGGGATGGCTGCAGGGGCAGAGAGGCTCAGGGGAAGAGACCGGCTTGCTGCACACAGACTCGCTCTGAGTGGATGGGATTTTAGTGACTGACTTGTCACTGTGGGAATAAAGTTGGGTATAGCCCTTTCACCCCAAGAATGTTCTACTGTCATTTCTTTGAAACCCACTGGCAGGTCACACTGATAAAAGTTCAAAAATGAAATGCAGTTATAAAGCTGACTCTCCTCATTACTTTTCTAAAGACTGTGATTCAGGACAATTATTCAGCATGAAATACATTTTGTGAATCTAAGCCTTTCGACCATTTAAAGCACAGGATTAAAGTATGTTCCTCACTGAAAGTCTGAAGCCCCCAGAACCTCAAATTAGCAGGGTCTTGAGTTTGACAGCTGTCCTGACTTCTTGCTTTCAGGATTGTGTCCTCTCATGTATCAATTGTGCTTATATTTTCCTCAGATTCTTTTATCATCACTGATGTGTGAGAGGACTGCTATTAAGAGAAAGAGAGAGAGGCTGGGACCGATGCTCTGCCGTGACACCCAGGCTCTGTAATGGGTTGCCTGGAGGGGCAGGTGGCAAAACCCCATGGGGACCACTCGCTGGGGCTCCTGCTTCCCTACCATACCTGCTCTCCCTTCATAACTGGTATTTAAAATTCATGTAAGACAACTGCAAATTGTTTCACCTCTTTCTCACTCTTACAGAGGAAACTCTGATGATCAGATATTACTGGCACTGACATTGATACCCTAAAGCTCATTTAGGATGGTAACTTTATGACAATCACCAGGTATTCACGGTCAGTTAAGCTACACAAATCAAACTGACCCTGTCAGCTCTCAGCCATCCAGGTTCTAAGAGTGAACATGAGGAAATGAATGACACACACCTGGACCCTCACTCTGACTGAAGTCAATTGACAGAGCACTTCCAGTAGTTTGTGTTCTGACTTATATCTAAGGATGAACGTAGTGGAGTGCGGAGTGAGTGCAGAACTGAACAAGTGTACAAGTCCGTATTCCCGTATCTGAGAGGGCAGGGAGTCCACTGGGAGAGTGAGGACGGGGGGCTGGGAACAGCCACCCGCAGATGAGCTGCCCCGGTGTGTCAGGAAGCCCCATCCCATCTCAGCGCTCTTGGTGGCCAGCTGACAGGCAGGGGGGTCTGGGAGGGCCACAGTGGGTGCCAGAGTCCTGGCAGCTGCACTCGCCTTGGCGAAGGTGATCTGGAAACGAAGTGGCCAAAGGCCCCAGGAAGGGGAGAGAGGCAAGGACAAGAGCAGGGACCCCAGAGAAAGGTCTGGTCTGGGATCATGAGGGAAGCAGAAGCCTCGTCACTCAGACCGCAGTAGTCTGGAATCAGTGATGCACCTCGGAGAGTCTTTGACCAGCAACTCTGAAGGGGGTGTATCGAATAAATCACTGCTATAAAGGGGCAGCACTGTTTAAGAAAGGCTCCTCTCGAGTCCTCTGGAAGCATACATTATACTAATAATTAAAATCATGGCTTTACTTCCAACCAACACTTTCTTAGTCTTGACTAGTTGAGTTCTTTATAGGAATATACTTTTCTTTAAAAAGAAATCTTACTTTGGGGTCTTTTAAATTCAAAACAACCTGTCTGTGGGTAATCAAAATCAGAGGATGTTCTTGAAAAAAGAACAAAGGTATTAGTAATAAGTGGTAAGTAGGGCCTAGAGTTCCTTTCTAAGCATCTAGAAAGACTTCTCAAATTACACAGTCATATAGAAAATATTTGGATCGATTTGCAAATGCATACCCTCACAGGAAGAGCTGTGTGCATGCTGCCCAGGGCACTTGGTGCGACTGAACAGGCCTTTTGCTCACAGCACCCCGCTCTGCCCCTCCGGAGCTGCAGCCTTCTCCCCCTGCTCCCACTTCTCAGACCGCTCTGCTGTCAGGCCCTAGGGCCCCACTGCTCTGAGCTCTCTGTGTCAGCTCACCAGGGGCACACCCACTGTCTGCCCCTCAGTCTGGCTGCTGGGCTCTCTCGCCCTGGCCTGGCCCAGCACCTGCCCATGCTCCTTATTCATTAGGGACCCTGGGACATGGGCCACCCTGAAGGACTGTTTGCTGAGAAATGAAGGATCTGGATTTGTTGCTGGCTTTTCAAGTGTATGGGAAGGTTTTCAAGTGTGACACACTCCAACAGCAACCTTGGAACCCATCCCTTATTCATGAAAAGTTGGCAGGGAGGTAGGTTGGCTGTGAGACGTTAGTTCAACTTCCTGCTATACAACCTTTTCCAGCTCACATATTCTAATCTTAGAGCAAAACCAGAATTCCACAGGTTAAAGGACTCCCCGGACATCACAGGGTCTTGTATACTGGGACATGATGTCTTTGAACAAAAAGCAAAAAGGATAAACAATGATCTCAAAGGATAGTTGTAAGAATTAGTAAAACTGCATATAAAAATACTTTGAAAATTAACAGTATCGTTAAATATTTACTGACTAAATGAGTAAGCAATTTATGTGAATTGGGTATAGAGCAAGCAGAGCAATCTTCATTTTCAGGTATATTCAGTCATGATTGCTAATCTTTAAAGGTGATCTAGTCATTGTTTCCTGGAGGAATTCTGGCCTAAATCAAAACAAAAAACCTCACAGAGCTCTCTGACAAAGCCCTTGGATCTGCACAGGCAGGGACCCTGCTCTCCTCATGGGGAATGACTCACAGGAAATGTGCCCCAACAAAGCCTTGCTCCCCTGGGCAGTGGTGCACACCTCAGCCCTGCGCTGTCCTGGATGCCTGCTGAAGCACAAGCACTATAGGCTCCTTTCCACTTTCACGGACGTTCTTGGTAGAGGCTCTGTGAGGCTGTGGGGCTGCAATTATTCATGAGGCGATGTGAGGGGTGCCCATGCCCTGGCAATGTGTGGTAGATCTGGCAGGGAAGGCAACTCCCGGAACATTGTTTCCAGCCCAGGAAATGTCTCAGGTGGCCTGGGAGGGATAAGCTGCTGCCAGTTTTCAGGCACGGGCTTGCTACCCTCGGGTGACATCATCAGACTGGATTCCTCACTCTGTGCCCCACAGAGACCTCTGCCTTCAGTCAGCCTCCATTTTTCTCCAATACCTCATGCGATGCCGAGCACAGCTCCAAAAACCTAATATGGAAGGCCTCTGATTCATGTGGTGACCCTCCTTGGCCATAAAATAGCAAAAGCATTTACTGATGTGCACTTCAAAACCACCATATAATGGGAAGGCTTTCTGAGGAGAGCACTGTTGTTACCTGGAACAATGGATTGTAACCGTGACTGCAGCATCAGGTTGACAGAACTCTCAGAGGACATATGTCCCACAGTGGTTTATCCAGGAACTAGGAACTGAGATCATTGAAAATCAAATTAAATTTACAATGCTCTTTTAAACTGTAAACTTTTCTCTAACTTGAGCTAAACAGAGAAGATAAACTCTTTACCAGGTGGAAGCTGTAATTTTTACAAGGTTGACTTTGTCCTGTTACCTTAGCTTAGGGGTCACACCGATTCATTAACTATCCCATGTTTCTCAAATGACATTATATCCAAAGGACATTATCTTTTGAAATATAAATTAGCATAAAAAGCTCCAAAAGGTCACCAGAAGTCTATTATTTATGTTACAGAGCCCACTATGGTAAACCATACTGCATTCAAAATTCATTCAGGCAAATTGTCATGCTTAGAAGCTAGAGTTAGATGACATCACATTTTTCCTTGGTCTTTGATGCCATGATATATGCATACCACACATTTGTTTAACCATTTCTATCATCATTTTTCAGATAATGGACACTTGGGATTTTTGTGAAGCTTTTGTTTCTAATAGTTTTGTTGATTATGCAGATTTATAATTTGAACTAGAATATGGCACTTACTGATGTCTGAGATACATCTTACAATTTATCCAAGACTAGGGAATCATATCCCATAAGGTCATCAACCACTTAGGAGTTTTAACCAAACACTTCAGGAGAGGACAAAAAGAAGCTGAAGACAAAGGGGCCAGACAGAATTGGACGCGGATGCCTTTTTTCCCTCCTCGCATGGCACTGGAGTAATGAAGCTTTTCTCAGATAGTTCCTTTGCTTTACGAGGCCGGCAGAGGCCCTGTCTGCGTTGTCTGGGAGAAGACAGCTGGCTGTGACAGCCCGAGCTGGAACTGTCAGAAGGCAGACTTGGGATAACGGCCATTTCCTTAGCTCAAAAATAAAAGGCGGCAACAGAAAGCAACAGGCCTGCAAGTCATGGGTGCATCTCTAAACTTCAGTTAAGGTGTCTACACCACAATGCAGAGAGAACACCAGGAGTAAGCTAACCTTGACAAAGACCCACAGGTTCATGCATACCCTGTGGTTTCTCAATACTTTAACCTTTAATCTGACTGCTGAGAGCCAGAACACTATCAGTATTTCTTGATTATAATTTTAGTTGAATGCTTACTGCCAGTCAAAGTGATTTTTTAATGAAACTTGCTGAAGGGGTGTTGTATCTGAAGCCAGACCTGAAGCACAGTGATGAAAGGGTGGGCTGATTATCTCAAAGTCAGAAGAGAAGCCAAAGACCATTACAAAAAACAGGATCATACCCAAGATTCAGGGCAGAGCGAACTGTACAACCAACTTTTGCTTCGAGTTATTTAATCTGCCTCATATTCTTTTACTGATTATTATGCAAGGTAGCTGTATTACTCTGTGAATGCTACATAATAATTCTGTTTATTTAAAGCACATAAATCAGCAACAGTTGTACTACGCAGGATGTGAAATCACTGGTGTGGGGTAATGCTGAAATCTGCCCTCGTTATGGAGGGAGGTAGAAGGCTACAGTCAACCAGGACAGAGCATTTGGGTCCAATTCAACTGTCCTTCTCTTTCACTTTCAGATTTCTATTTGGCTTCATGAGTAGACAAAACAAAATGTTAGGATTAGAAACAAAATAGACACTAGGAAGCCACATTGGTTGGGAGCTCCTGACACTTGGACACACAGAAGGGACAGATGGGCAGCCAGCAAGCCTGGAGTGCAGTGCCGGCCTCTGGATGGCAGAGCCATCTACTCAGCACCACCGCTAGACTTGTCCTCAGTGCTGGCCCAGGACCGGTGACCATGTGGCAGGAAGTGCCCCTGTGTGGCTCCCTCACCACCCAATGAGATCCTTCCACTAGGATTACTTTCCCAAGCAAACAGGTCATCAGGGTTTTAAACATGTAGCATTTAAAAACTAAAAAATTTTCTTCCTGAACGCATCATCAACATTCTCAATTTGACTTTGCCAGTTCTGCTGTCCATGCTCAAGCTTTTGGAAAGTTCTGCAGTTGCCCTTGGCTGACGTTTGCAGGTGGTAATATCACTGCACCAGGAAAACACAGCTACATGGGGCCATCTGAGGTGGCACCTGCGGACAGTCCCAGCCAATCAGACCTCACCGATCAGGTACCCATCTCCCTACTGGGATGATGCAAGGGTCTGGGTGTTTTTAGACAAATGACTTGGCCCTCATAAATAGCAATTTATTTCACATATCTCAACCTTGATAAGCTTGTGATGGACCTAGATTTAGACTTCTAAATCTCTAATGAAAGTAATTCCAAGTAAAGTTTCTCAAGTAAGATGTCAGATTTGTCATTCATTCATACGTGCAGCAAAAGGACACGAACCTGAGAAAAGGGCTGGCAGCTTCACCTGCCTGCTGGTTTTGCCGAGATTTCTTGCCCTGCTGAACAGTTCCAGGAGAGTCCAAAGAGAACTGATACCACACAGAACAGTGTAACTGCGTACGCTCTTAGACTGACAGCTCCTGCTGCCTGCGATGAGGAAGGGCCGAGGGAGGCCTGGACAGCTGCCCTCTTAGACTGGATCAATGCCTGCCTTTCAGCGATCTGCAAATTCTCACGTGCCCCCCTCTCTCGCACAAATAAAAGCTTCCCTGGAGAGATGAGGCCCACCCCCGCATCTTTGCCCCAGGTCTCCTGCCGTTGCTCTGGCCAGGCTGCAGGCACTGATGTGGACAGCGTGCTCAAATGGTCTGTCATGAACAGCAGTGACACATGAGCAGAAATGGAGCGCATCTGGATCCACCCTCCTAGTGCGTGCCTAAAATAGTTTAAAAAATCCACAGGCCACCTTCCATACAAATACATCCATATATTTATAGTCATGAAGACAAGTAGAAATTGAGGCCTTACAAAGAAAAACCATAAATCTTTCTGACCCCAGGTTTGAATTACTTCCTGGTGGTTGTACTGGGATGTGCTCTGCTGCAGTGTCCTCTCAGCCAGTGGGCCTGCAGACCCCCGCTCGGTCACATGACAGGGTGATAATTCCCAAACTGCTGACTTCCACACCGACATACTCCCAGCACATCAGGCCCAGCGACCTGAGTGCCTCCTGGACACCTCCGCTGGGACTGCACAAAGCCAAACGTGCCTTCCCTCAGCGCTGTGCCACCTCTGGTTCCCTTCTCAAGATGGCAGCCTATCCACCCACCAGCCAGCAGAACAATGGGCATGCCCCTCCTTACCCTTCACACGCCATCAGCACCCAGCAGCCAACAGTATGCTCCCATCCCCAGAATCCAACTACTTCACTCAGATCCTTTAAGTCAGCTGAGACCACCAGTGTTTACTACCTGCTTTGCTCTGACCATTTCCCAGCTGACTGCCTAGAGTCCCAGGGGTGTGCTGACCAACTAGGGGGCATCAGACAGAAGCATCAGGCATGGTCCAAGGGTGATGGGATTTACAGCCACTGGGGGTAACACAAAAGAGCATACAATTAAAGCCTTCTTCTAGTCTCACAAAACCCAGTTTTACTATTAGAGATGAACTCAGTGAAATGATTGGCAATGGGATAAGCTGGCATACAAGTGCTGAGTTAGAGACCGTGTCAGGGCATCTCAGGAGGCAGAGATCAACGCGACGGTCAGGACAGAAAGTTGTATGTTCTGGAATTTCTAGACAAGCGTGTAGGTTTATTAAAGCACTCAATGAACTCTAAGCCCACACCTACAGAGTGCAGGGCTCTGATCCATGCAGTGATGGATAAAGAAGAGAGTAGAAGGTCCCCCTCCTAAGAGGGGGCTGCCTGTGGAATTTTGAGGTCCTGTCTAAGCAGACTGGGAGTCAGATTTGGCTCTTGGTGAGCCTGACTGCATGTGTCACAGGGTCTTCCAGTGACTCTTAGGCATCTCCTCAAACTTTCCTCAGATGCCCTCCCAGCTGAGGACCGGCCACGCTGGACCAACAGGCAGGTGGCAAGGGGCTTGCACAGCTCCCACCGCTGGGGCATGCCCCTTGCAGACCTGGCTGGACTCCAGGGCCAGATGACCCATCTCCACTCTTGGCTGGGGCTCTCTATGGCTCCAGAGCTGCTGCCTCTGGAAAGGTCCTGCCCATATTTCTTGTTGGAGGAACCCCCAGTCCCTTGCTGGAGTAGCTCCCCTGACTGATGAAAAGGCCCCTCTCAAAGGCGCACACAGAAGGGTGGCTGCCACGGTGGGGCACCTGGCCCCAGGGTCTCCCAGACCCTTCCCCCCACTGCACTTTCCCTCACCAGGCAGGCCTCGCGCTCCTCCCGGGTCTTTTCTGCCATAGCACACACTGTTAGCTGTCTGTGGTTTGTCTCCTTCCACTAGAAAATGAGCTCCAGGAGGGCAAGGGTTTTGTGAATTGTCTGTTTGCCCATTTAGTTCCTTGCCTGTTCCCTGAGTTCAACCAGTGCCCAGGTCACTTGCTCAACAGTATTTACTGAATTAAGGAGGCCCCTGCCCTGCAATTTCTGATCTGTGTAACTACAGGCAAATTTCATTTTTAAGATGGCCATACCCACAGCACTTTCTACATGGGACTGTGGTGAGGACTAAGTGTCCTACAGTGTCAAACATTTCAACTTGCACATTTTCCAGCATCACGTGAGTGCTCCACAAATGGATTTTATATATGGTTATTTAGAATGGAATAATTACACACCAGAATCCTTATTTACCTAAGTCTTATCCAGTCCCAAATAGGGACTTTTTGGGGATTTAGTGGAATGGTATCAAAAAGAAAAAGTCTGTAGACTTCCTTGGCCTCTACTATTAAAGAGTCTACTTAATATCTAACCTGCCTTTAAAAATACTGACCCCACAACTGAGCAGTGCAGATGTCTGATCTCGGTTCTACAGTACAAATCATGGTGAGTAATAATGCCAACTCCCAGGCTGCTCCACTCACCGACCATGGAGAACAGGCCTTGGAGCCACCGACAGCTGGGCCTCACTCCTGCCCGGACGCTGAGGCCTCCTCCTGTCCCTTTCCCCTCCACCACCACAAAGCCAATCACTGCCGGGAACCCCTTGCCACAGCTCTATGCTCCAGGGTAGGGTCTGGAAGTACCTCTTTCCATACCTTCAGTTTCCCTCCAGGGTTTCAGTGGAAAAAGAGAAGGTGGGGTCCACTTTGCCATTGCTTAAAAACCTTAAAATCCAGCTGGAGTTTTGAGTGCATTTTCCCACAAAAACCAGTGGCTTGGTTCTACAGCACTATTAATAATGCAGAATAGTTCAGCTATGATTTCTGGCTGGCCTGGGAACCTGACCATGAAGTGTGACGTGGTTCCAGTCACAACATCTGCCTGATCAGACTTCCCAGTAACCAACTTACAAACCACATCCTGAATCCAACCCACCCAGAAGCTGAGGGATGCTAGTCCTCACACAGGTGTCACAGATGCCACAGAGGGTGGGATCAAACTCGAGAGTCTCACGTATGGTGGTCCAGGGCGCTTCCCTCCTTTCTGGGGGGCTTGACCCCGGCTCTGTATTGCCAGGTGTGGTGGGCTTCCCGCAGAGAGCTCTGCCCAAACTCAGCGTGCTGAGAATGCAGCAGCCCGGTTGTGCCGGCTGATGAAAGCCGCCAACACGCTTCTCTCCCTCTTGGTCGAGCCTTGGAGTCTCTTCTTTTGGTTTTGTGTGTTTCCTGTCTTCTTATGAACCTATTTTTAACACTTCTTTATGGAAAAAAAAAAAAGTAAAGTTCTGCCAGTAGAAACCAAAGAATGGTTCTCCACTCATTTCTTCGGGCTGGCACACCTTGTTTGTAAATGGCAGCTTCTTCCTCGGGAGGAAATCTTGTCCACCAAATAAGCCATTAGCTTCCAGAAGTTCATGCCAAAATGTAAATCACCACCCTTGCTTGCCACAGTGGGGAAGCTGCGGCAACTGAGCCAATGCACATTCAGTGGGAGACTCAGGTCTGACACTAACCACCCCACATGCCCAGTGCGTGTCCCTGTGGTCATTATCTGAAACACACAGGGAAGGGAGGCTCACCTAACTGGAATGGCTTATGTCACCAGGCAGAGTTAACCCTAAAGCATACACCAGTGAGGCAGTTAAATCTACTGCTCAGTGAGAAAGCTGTGCCTTTAGCAGCAGGTGGGGTTGGGCAGAAAGCTGTGCCCATGAGTTCAATGGTGCTTCTGACTCCCTGCCATCCTGGGGAGTCCTGCTCCATGTACCCCCATGCCTTTTCTACAGGAGTAGGCTATGGCTTTACTGCAACAAAATCTCCTTGGCTGGAACCTTCCTTACTCTAATTCTTTATCTTTCATCAAAATTGGACACAGAGCTTCCCTGGGGAAAACAAAAATTGTCCCTTGAGTGAGTGCAAACTCCCAGGGATTTTCTAGAGCCAAAACCTTGGGACACAGAACCAGGAAGAGCTGAGTGCCTCCGTTTATCTCCATGATCCTGTACAAAATCCTTGTCTTTCCTATACCTTTCTTTCAAATCTAGTAGAGTTCCATTTTTTGTTCTGTGTCTCAAAAGAATATCATCAGAATGAGCTAATATGTATAATGTATTATATGGGAACACTTTCAAAGAAGGGTTTAGGGCTCTTTAAATTTACCTTAATTATTAAAGTGTTTATTTAATGTCTACCCCTTCTTCCCATTTACTTGAAGATATTGAATAGTAGACAATTTTAGAAGTATAGTGAACTTTTGATTACTCTGTTTATGTCTTCTGAAATAAATGATGAAAAAGTAGGATACATTTTGGTATGAAATTATGTATGTGGAAATATTCACAAAAGGGAACACAATGTCTAACATGGGGGGTAGGGAATCATCAACTGTTTGAACAGATTAATAGCTTCCTCTTGAAATAATGAGTTTAGTACCTTGAGCATATGGACTCTTTGATAACTTCCAGGAAATGCTTTAGATTTCTGTAATATATAGCTGTTTCAATTAGAGTACAAGGTTTACTCTAGCCTACTGAAAAAAGAGTATCTTGGTGAAAAAAAACACCTATTCTGACAAACACTACAGCTCTTCTACAGAGAAGACAGCAAAACTTTAAAGATCAACTACAAGGCAGTGTAGTAAGTGACACATTCAACTTTTATTTTGTTATCGTAAATAAAGATTTTAAAGATCAACTCAAAACTAGATCCCACAAGACAGGCTGAAGCACACCAGGGCTGCTATAAGTAGGAACCTATCTATCCATTACTAGGTCAAGGCCCTCACCGGGGCCAGAGTGGTCATTTGGTTATTACACCACTTAAAGCAGGTTATCTGGACCATACCAGCTGTCAGAATTTTATGATTTATGGCTCCAACACTCAAAAATATAAAGCTATGTTACAAACCACCTACCCATCCTCTTCACTCAGAGCATCACGTTCTCACACAGCCACAGAGATGGCTGGGATGTTGGCATGTTTTGTAGTACCTAGTTTCTTATTAAAGGCTGTGGTGTGGGCACTGGGCAACCCACCCACTCCTGATTCTAAAGACAAAAAAGTAGAATGAATATCAAATACATTCTATTTCATGTAAAATAAATAAAAAATAAAGCTTAGGAATCAGTTGAAAAAAATCTATTGATTATATAGTTTGTACCTATTTGCCATACATTTGTTGTTCAAGGATGTACTCGCCACTTAACTGTCCTCGCCCTTAGGGTCTAACTTAACCACTCTGAGCCCTTGTACCTCATGCTCTCCGACATCACTATTAACAGACTAGGAGAACAAAATGCACTCAAACCTCTTACCCCTGAATCAAAGTCCGCCACATCCAGAGGAAAAGGATAACCACTTTCCTCAGGGATGTTAAAAGCTAGTAAGAAAAGCTGCTGCCTCTGAAGCCTGAGCTCCACAGGCACCCCAATCCAATGCCCTGGACAATAGGCAGTCCTCAGCGGCAGCGACGGACACTGTCCGACGGGAGCTTTCAGGACACAAGTCAGACCGTGGCCTCAACGCCGGGGCGCGCTTGCTGGGCGGGGAGCTGGATGCGGGCGGGAGGCGGGAGCGGAGCTTCCCGAGCGCGGGGCCCCGGAGCTGCTGTCCGAGTGCGCGGCTCAGCCCGCGGCCGCCTCTCCGGGCCTCGCTCCAGCGCGCGCGGCCGAGTCCCAGCCGCAGCCCGCTGCCCCCGCCCCCGCCCTCGGACTGGGTCCCGGGCGCCTGCCCGGCCCGCTGGGGGCCCAGGGAAGGGGTCGCAGAACCGAGGGCGCAGGCCGGGCGGGCGGACCCACCTCTCCGCCGCCCCACGCAGGGGCCGCGCCGCCTCACGCCCGCACCGCGTGCCGGATCCGGGCACCCGGGCCGCGCGGGATCCCGAGCAGGGACGCAAGCCCCCGCCCCTCCCCAGGGCACCACGCCTACCTCGCTGCGGGCTGCGGTGCCGACTCCAGACGCTGCGCGCTCCTAACGGTGGGCGACGGCCTAAATACCGGCCCGCGCCCTTCAAAGTAAGAGTCCCGCGGGCCCAGGCCCGCTCCCCCGCGACGCGCCCCCCTCGCCCGCCCCGGTTCCCCCATGGCCCGCCCGCTCCGGCCGCGCCCCTCCCCCTCCGCGCTCTCCACCCCCTGTGCCCTCACCAACGCTGCGCCCCCTACCCCTTGCCCGCCGCGCTCCCACCCCACCCCACGCCGCGTCCCCACCCTCTGCGCCCTCACCCAACTCTGCGCCCCTTCCCCTCCGGGTCACCGCCCCACGCCCCTCCGCCCCGCCCGTGCTCTACCCCACCCCCCCCAACCCCTGCCCACCGTGCCCCCTTCCCCTTGCGCCCCTGCCCTACCCCACACCGCCCCCACTACCTCTCTGCCCGCCGCGTCCCCGCCCCACAGTCACTTCTTACCTGTTTGTCCTACCTATGCAGGCTCCTTGGCCACTGAGACCAAGTCCCTTTTACACACGATGAACTGTCAGTTAACACGAATGTATGCATGTTAGTTCCTGACATTTCCTGTGCCAGGCCCTTTCTGTAAACCAGTCACCAAGTAAATGCCAAAAAATGCCAACTAGATCAGAATAGCCAGTGGACCATGTGTTTAAACGGTCTAGAAGTTTTATTCCTACCTTCATTATTAAGCAATGAGGTTCCTAGGTTCACAGCCCTGCGGCACTCTGAAATATCTTTGATTTTTAAATGTAAAATGTCTATAAAACACTCAAATGAATTAAAAGGGGATATCTTTTGTAGCTACACTGTTAACAGCCTAGTCTTCTCTTCTAGACCTGTGTACGTGTAAACACAAAACACAGATCAGATCATCATTTACATGTGATTCTGTAACCTAGCTTTTTTAACCTAAAATATACTATAGTCATCTTTCTAGGCATAATACAGGCATTATCATCTTTTCTGTTTTTGAGAGGGTGATTGGTTAAAAAAAAAAAAAAATCAGTATTTCCTGATCTGACTTTGCCTTTCTTTGCTTCTTGTTGGCTCATTCCGTGCCCAGTGACCATTAGGGCAGCAATGGCTCGCTCGGGACACCAGGCTTCTTGCTGGGGGTTCCAGATGCGAGCTGTGACCTAGTCGTCTGTGCTGTTAACTGCCAACTCCCAAGCCTTCTTTATTATTTCCACAATAATGGGATTAATTTGATGAATTTTGAAGTTACAGTTCTGTCATTTTATGATTAAGGAGCTCATTTTCAAGAAGCACACGTAGAATGAAACAGATACGCCTAAGTTACTTCCACTTCAGTGTTTACTTGCCCAGGGAGGGTGTGCAGAGTGGGAGAGACAGGGAGGGTTTATGAACTTCAAGAAAACATCACTGGTGTCTTACAGCGAGACAGCAAAAGAAGGATGAGCCATTAGATCTGCTGTCTCTGCCGTATTCCTACCATAGGAGCCCACAGGCAGCATTCATGGACCAGCTTTCATTTCTCAGTCCAGGAGGACTTAAGGAACTGGTACAGAACACTGAATATTTTAATGCTTTCAACTTTTAAAGTTTTTATGCATGATGTGTGGGAGGCCTGGACACAGCGATCATTTTGGCAAGGCCCAGAATTGTGAAAACTGTTATCAGCAGATGCATGGTCAGGCATTTCTGTCAAGCTTGAGAAAGAACACTCTACCCTCGTGTTCACATTGAAGATCCTGATCAGCAACCTTCTCTTAGGTTGATTTCTCTTCATTTTCCCTTAGCTAAAACTTAGGAGTCCTACGGTTTTAAGGAAAGATGAAAGGGGTGGAGAACAAATACACACTCCCCTTTGCCTTCACTGGGGGCTATGCTCCCGGGATTCCCTCTGGCCTCTGCAGAAGGGGGCGGCCCTCAGGGCTTAGAGCCTTGGCTTCTAGCCCTCCCTTTAGTGTGCTTTGGCTATGGCTTCAAATGTGCAATCTGTATTTGGGATGAAGTACTTTGCTCACCTGCTTATTGTTTGAGGAGGAGCATGGGAAAAGGCAGTCCTGCACTCACTCCTTTCTTCTTGTTTTCATATCCTCTCTCACAAATGAACAGAGTGAAACAGGCATGGCTCAGAACTAAAAGAACAACAAAGGACAACTAAAACCAAATAGTGTCACTGAACAGACAGGATCTTAGCAGTGAGATGAAAGATGAAACCATAGACAGACCTGTCACTGTGGGCTGGCACCACATAGCACCTATCTCAAAAGTGCTCAGTGTCATCTGATAAGATGGGTAGTGTTAGTAAATCAAATACATGCCTTCTCACCAAAGGTCCTTTAGAAAAATTATCTCAAGTCTACATTGCCCAACTATGTTTTTCTAACACATAAATTAAAGCCAAAATCTGTATTTTCACTCCTCCTATTTGCATGTAGCAGTCAAAGAATGTTAGTACATCTTCAGGCATTTTGCTTAAAATAACATTTTACTGAAAATGACCCCAAACTGGATTTTTCAGAAGAGTCCTGACTCCTGGTTGGCCCATTTTCTGTGGAGGCATTTGCTGTGTCTCCTTGGAGTGACTGATGGTGCACATAACAGATATTCTGATGTCAGTCAGTTCAGCATAAGGATCATTTTCCATTTATTTCTGGTGCTTTGATACTATTTCAAAAAACTTGTTGATTTAGCTTTTGCTGTATTTTTAAAAGGTACAAAATCTTGGCTGGATGACCCATTTCTTCCACTATAGACCTTACTTTTGTGAGTGTTCCCAGCCACACCCAGCAAATAAGAACAAGACTGGGAAAATAGCAGAGCAATTACTGATATTAGTTCCAACTAACATTATTTTTGGGCAAGTGTTTTTGAGAGTAGAATGCTTAAGATCAGCTCTTGTTCTATCATTTTTTAAATGAGCACCTTTAGAAAATCTTGGACCATTTTGAATTTGGACTCCTTGTGATTAATTGTAACATTTTATATGGAATATTTGTTTCCATGTCAACAACTACCAAATTACTTTAATAAAAGTGAGAAACCATAAAAATAAATGTATGTCTTTCCAAGCAGCTAAGTCCTGTGCATTATGCCATCATACATACAGGCTACTAGGGGGGAGGTACAGGGCAGACCTCCAAGGACTATTCATTCTTTGATCATAAAAACAAATAAATATGTTTCATCGGCCAAGATAACTACCTGGCTCTTTGGTCTGTACATAGTGTTTTATTAAGAGTGGGGAGAAAGGACAGGGAAAGGAAATGGGGCTGTTTGTACTTGGGCTAAGTGACTAGGACCCAGAGGACATAAATATAGCATGAGAGGGAACAGAACAGCCTGAAGGTCTGCCCTTGCGTAATGGAAAGAAAGCTCATGAATTGTAAACAGAAGACTGAGCTGATGAGAACAAAGCAAGTCTTGAACCTCCAAAACCACTGCAGAGCCACAGAATCCAGGGAGTGGGGCCTGAGGGGACCATCTAGTGGAAGGGTGTCCGGAAAAGACCACAGCTTTGGAGCCAGACAGGCTGGGTCAGTCTGAGGCTGTTTCCATGACCTTAAGTTCTGTTTTCTCATCTGTGAACTGGAGGCAAAGGCCTTTCCTTTGCATGGCTGTGCAGCCTCCAACATGGTGTTTGCCCCATAGCAGGTGAGGGCTGGCCTCCTCCCCATTTCATGTGTACATTCAGTGCCTCAGTTTCATTCAAAATATAGTATTTCGTTAGGATCAGAGAAGGAAATAAGCATCCGAACTTTACTTTTGCTGGTACTGTGATGATTGCTTCATGTGCATTATTCTTTGTATCTGACTACACACCACACCAGGGAAATGGCTGTTACTATTTTGCCTCCTTCATGGAGGTATAAGATGTGCACAGAGAGCCTAGGTGACTCATGCAAGGACACAGAGCTGGTAAGTGGAGGAGCAATGACATAAACTGTCAGCTCCAGAGAATATAAATTTGGAAAAATATTTATGGAAAGCCCATTAACAATCCCAGGGCACTAAGATCTCCATTAGTAAACCAGTCATTTATTATTGCAAAGTTTTATTGTGTGCAATGTCTTTTCACCTTAAATATTAAATGATCTTCTAAACATGTCCTGCTACATGTTCAGAAGAATCTGACTCATTCCTGAGTGTTCTTTACCAAGTCAGATGAGTTATGCTGGCTCTGACAGAATCATCCACAGATTCCATGTGGATTACCGAAGAGGCAGAGTTAAAAGCAGGAATTTGCCTTTTTATGTGACTCTCCTGACTAAATGGCAAAATACTGTTATCAGTTCACTGGTTAGTTTAACTTTATCTTGCATGAGAAATATCCTTAATCTGTGTCTAATAGATATACTGGCTGGTAATAGACAAATATGATGTCATCGGTTTGGGGTTACACATTTTTACATTATATGAATCCTAATACCAATTCATGAAGTCACAGGAGAGCTAACAGGTACTTGCCCAGCCAGCTCTCTTACTGCTACCACTCCTGACAGGGTACCAGGGCCACGGCCGCACCTCATACAGACCCCTGAGGAAGGGCACTTTGGAAATCTGCAGAACAGGCATCGTTCCACGGCCACCCCCACATTTAGGGGGTCAGACCCCCCGGGTGTTTGAGCCACAACAGGGCTGCTCTTTGGGATGACGGCTTCTATGCAAGTGGAGGCACGACCGAGCAGCACACAGACAGGCACCAGGCGGACAGGACACAGAGGGGCAGGCCTATTGTCCCTCAGCCTGACACCTGCCCTCTTCCAGATCCTTCCTCCTAAACCTGAGCACTCATTCCCTTGAATTAATAAACTGATCTCTGGTTCAAATTAAGGGGATTATATTCCCTGACATACTTGATGTTTCTCATTAGGGAAACACAGACTCTGCTTGAGTGCTGAGCATTGATGCTCAACTACTAAGAGAATCATCTTACATGTATGTCCTTAGGGTGAAATGCACAAACTCAGACTCTGGCATGGAAAGGGGATGAGAAGGGAGCAGCGGGGGAAGCAAGACATTTTGATTAAATTTTCTTTAAAAATAGAAATTTAATGGATGCATTTTACACTGGAAAATTCCCTGAATGGAGATCCTAGGACCCATAGAGGAAGTGTTTGGTAACATTACTAATCAAGGAAATCAATTTATCTGATATATAGTTTGTATGCTTGAATTAAAACATTGGGCTTAATAACACTGGTACTGCCTGTTACGGGTCCATTAAGTGAGTCACGCTGTGTCACCACTGATACAGTGAAATACGAGATTTCAAGAGAAAAAAACAAGATTTTCACCTAAGATTCCATTAGATCTAAAAAATCTTCCCTGTGTGCTCGCTTTGGCAGCACATATAGTAAAATTGGAACAATACAGAGAAGATTAGCATGGCCCCTGAATTAAAAAAAAATCTTCCCATTGTTCCAAACAATTGTGATCATTATTCCTACATGAGTATGTCCTATCTGTCTACCTGTGTTTATTAACCTTAGAAAGAGTGGACTGCTTATAAAGTGACTGGTCCTGTGAAGGGATGATATCAAGAGACTCTTCAAATTAAACTCTGGTTCAATCTGCTGTATTCAAAGAAACTAGTGATCTATAAATGTTTTCAAGTGGCCACATCTTTCATAATATGGGATGGATTTTTATGACCTGTGGCACATGAATGGAGTTCAGAAAGAAGATGGTGCTGAGGGATTCAGATGCTAGAACACCAGTTTTAAAAATGTCATTTCTGAGCAAAGTTGACAAAGTCAGATTTAGAAAGTAAAGTTTTCAATGTAAGAAACAAAGACAGACAGCAGCCATGAAGCCCAGATTCAGTCCTGCCTCTGTAAAACCAGAGCTTCTGCAAACCATTCTCTCAAATTTTTAGAAAGTCTCCCTGGATTAATGTACTGGCAGCAGGTGCAAACACACTTGCCCACTGCTGCATTTGGTTCACTCTCTTCTAGGTGGTAACAGGGCAGATGCCACCTTCATTAGCGGGCGGCCGAAGCCTGCCACAACTTTGGTGTCATTGTTCCCTTACCTGTTTGCCCTCTGCCTGACACTTAACAACAACTTGTGCCCCGGCAATGGGTAAACTGGTCTGATAAAGGTTAGCCTCCCATTTTAGAGAACAAAGGCACAGTCTTCTGGCATCACAGAGGAATTAATTTTGGAATTGGCCACCTGCCTCGTGGTCATCACGCTACGGCAGAAAGACTGCAAGAGAAGCCTTGGCTTTTCCAGGCCAAGTGGTGTTCCCCACGGAGAAAGGGATGCTCACCCTTGAGCCACCCCTTTCTCAGAGAAGCATCAGGAAAAACAGAAGACAGAAGTTAGTGGCCAGCAGTGTCTGTCAGTACAGAGAGGGCTGAAGCAGGTGAGGCCAGGGGGTGCGGGAAGGGTCGTTGTGTGTCAGCTCAGGCAGCGCCCGTTTGTTCAGCAGGCACAGCGTTGACATCCGCTAGTGACCACAAGACTTCCAGAAGCCCACAAAAATTATTTTTAATTACTTTTAAACTCAAAAGGAAAATAATATGACTATAAATGATGATATATTATGATGACAATATATAATAAAGAATGAAGACTGGATTATATTCATCTTTATACCAGTGCAGTTATAAAACATAATTCTGGGAAGCCAAGATGGCGGCGTGAGTAGAGCAGCAGAAATCTCCTCCCAAAACCACATTTATCTATGAAAATATAACAAAGACAACTCTTCCTAAAATAGAGACCAGAGGACACAGGACAACAATCAGACCACATCCACAGCTGCGAGAACCCAGAACCTCGCGAAGGGGGTAAGATACAAGCTCTGGCCCTGCGGGACCCGAGCGCCCCTCCCCCCAGCTCCCGGCGGTTGGAGAGGAGTCAGCAGGGAGGGAGAAGGAGCCCAGGACTGCTGAACACCCAGCCCCAGCCATCCAGACCAGAGCACAGACACAGTGCATGTGTAGGGTCCTGGATACTAGGGAAACAGAGCGGCAGGACTGGTGAGTGGGTGCCTGAGGCTGACACCGGAGAACAAAGAAACAGGAGCAGCCATTTTTTTTTTTTTTTTTGGTGAGTGCTTTTTGGAAGTCTTAAAGGGACAGGGACCCTAATACTAGGGAAACAGGGAAGCAAGACCGGTGAGCGGGTGCCTGAGACCGGCACCTGAGGACAAAGACAATTGTGTGTTTTTCTTTTTTTAAAAAAATTATTTAATTTTTTTTCCTCTTTTGTTGTTGCTGTTGTTGTTTTGGTTTGGAGAGTGCTTTTTGGAAGTCTTAAAGGGGCAGGGCAGGACACTTAGTCCAGAGGCAGGGAATCTGGGGATCTCTGGGCATTCTAAACCCCTGGGCAGCAGGGAGCACAGAGGACCATTATGGAGATAAATAGCCTCCTGGCCACTCCTCCTCCAACGGGGCACCACCATTTTGGAGCAGCAGCCCGAGGCAGGTCACGCCCACAGCAATAGTGGAGATAAACTCCAAACCAACTGGGCAGGTAGCTGAAGCCCTGTCTGTGCACAGCTGCCCAGCACAAGCCACTAGAGGTCGCTATTCTCCCAGGAGAGGAAGGCCACAAACCAACAAGAAGGAAAGCTCTTCCAGCTGTCACTTGTACCAGCTCTGCAAACTATCTCTATCACCCCTGAAAAGGCAAAACTACAGGCAGACAAAGATCACAGAGACAACACCTGAGAAGGAGACAGAACTAACCAGTCTTCCTGAAAAAGAATTCAAAATAAAAATCATGATTATGATGATGGAGATGCAGAGAAAAATGCAAGAGCAATGGGATGAAGTCCGGAGGGAGATCACAGATGTCAGGAAGGAGATCACAGAAGTGAAACAAACCCTGGAAGGATTTATAAGCAGAATGGATAAGATGCAAGAGGCCATTGAAGGAATAGAAACCAGAGAACAGAAACATATAGAAGCTGACATAGAGAGAGATAAAAGGATCTCCAGGAATGAAACAATACTAAGAGAACTATGTAACAAATCCAAAAGGAACAATATCCATACTATAGGGGTACGAGAAGAAGAAGAGAGGAAAAGGGAAAGAAAGTCTCTTTGAGGAAATAATTGCTGAAAACTTCCCCAAACTGGGGGAGGAAATAATCGAACAGACCACGGAAATACACAGAACCCCAAAGAGAAAGGATCCAAGGAGGACAACACCAAGACACATAATAACTAAAATGGCAAGGATCAAGGACAAGGAAAGAGTTTTAAAGGCAGCTAGAGAGAAAATGGTCACCTATAAAGGAAAACCCATCAGGCTAACACCAGACTTCTCGACAGAAACCCTACAGTCCAGAAGAGAATGGCATGATATATTTAATGCAATGAAACAGAAGGGCCTTGAAGGAAGGATACTGTATCCAGCACGACTATCATTTATATATGATGGCGGGATTAAACAATTCCCAGACAAGCAAAAGCTGAGGGAATTTGCTTCCCACAAACCATCTCTACAGGGCATCTTACAGGGACTGCTCTAGATGGGAGTACTCCTAAAAAGAGCACAGAACAAAACACACAACATATGAAGAATGGAGGAGGAGGAATAAGAAGGGAGAGAAGAAAATAATCTCCAGACAGTGTATATAACAGCTCAATAAGTGAGCTAAGGTAGGCAGTAAGATACTAAAGAGGCTTACCTTGAACCTTTGGTGACCACGAATCTAAAGCCTACAATGGCAATAAGTACATATCCCTCAATAGTCACCCTAAATGTAAATGGACTTAATGTGCCAATCAAAAGACACAGAGTAATAGAATGGATAAAAAAGCAAGACCCATCTGTATGCTGCTTACAAGAAACTCACCTCAAACCCAAAGACAGGCACAGACTAAAAGTCAAGGGATGGAAAACATATTTCAGGCAAACAACAGTGAGATGAAAGCAGGGGTTGCAGTACTAATATCAGACAAAATAGACCTCAAAACAAAGAAAGTAACAAGAGATAAAGAACGACACTAAGTAATGATAAAGGGCTCAATCCAGCAAGAGGATATAACCATTCTAAATATATATGCACCCAACACAGGAGCACCAGCATATATGAAACAAATACTGACAGAACTAAAGAGGGAAATAGACTGCAATGCATTCATTTTAGGAGACTTCAACACACCACACACCCCAAAGGACAGATCCACCAGGCAGAAAATAAGTAAGGACACACAGGCACTGATCAACACACTAAAACAGATGGACTTAATAGACATCTATAGAACTCTACATCCAAAAGCAACAGGATATACATTCTTCTCAAGTGCACATGGAACATTCTCCAGAATAGACCACATACTAGCTCACAAAAAGAAGCTCAGTAAATTCCAAAATATTGAAATTCTACCAACCAATTTTTCAGACCACAAAGGTACAAAACTAGAAATTAATTCTACAAAGAAAACAAAAAGTCTCACAAACACATGGAGGCTTCACAACATGCTTCTAAATAATCAATGGATCAATGAACAAATCAAAATACAGATCAAGGAATATATAGAAACAAATGACAACAACAACACAAAGCCCCAACTACTGTGGGACGCAGTGAAAGCAGTCTTAAGAGGAAAGTATATAGCAAACTAGGCACACATGAAGAAGGAAGAACAATCACAAATGAATAGTCTAACATCACAATTATCGAAACTGGAAAAAGAAGAACAAATGAGGCCTAAAGTCAGCAGAAGGAGGGACATAATTAAGATCAGAGAAGGAATAAACAAAATTGAGAAGAATAAAACAATAGCAAAAATCAACAAAACCAAGAGCTGGTTCTTTGAGAAAATAAACAAAATATATAACCTCTAGCGAAACTTATTAAGAGAAAAGAGAATCAACACAAATCAACAGAATCAGAAATGAGAATGGAAAAATCACAACAAACTCCACAGAAATACAAAGAATTATTAAAGACTACTATGAAAACCTATATGCCACCAAGCTGGAAAACCTAGAAGAAATGGACAACTTCCTAGAAAAACCTCCCAAGACTGACCAAGGAAGAAACACAAAAGTTAAACAAACCAATTACGAGCAAAGAAATTGAAACGATAATCAAAAACTACCCAAGAACAAAACCCCTGGGCTAGATGGATTTACCTCGGAATTTTATCAGACACACAGAGAAGATATAATACGAAATTCTCCTTAAAGTGTTCCAAAAAATAGAAGAGGAGGGAATACTCCCAAACTCATTCTATGAAGCCAACATCACCCTAATACCAAAACCAGGCAAAGACCCCACCAAAAAAGAAAATTACAGACCAATATCCCTGATGAATGTAGATGCAAAAATACTCAATAAAATATTAGCAAACCGAATTCAAAAATATATCAAAAGACTCATACACCATGACCAAGTGGGACTCATCCCAGGGATGCAAGGATGGTACAACATTCGAAAATCCATCAGCATCATCCACCACATCAACAAAAAGAAAGAAATAAACCACATGATCATCTCCATAGATGCTGAAAAAGCATTTGACAAAATTCAACATCCATTCATGATAAAAACTGTCAGAAAAATGGGAATAGAGGGCAAGAACCTCAACATAATAAAGGCCATATATGATAAACCCACAGCCAACATTACACTGAACAGCGAGAAGCTGAAAGCATTTCCTCTGAGATCAGGAACTAGACAGGGATGCCCACTGTCCCCACTGTTATTTATCACACTACTAGAGGTACTAGCCATGGCAATCAGACAAAACAAAGAAATACAAGGAATCCAGATTGGTAAAGAAGAAGTTAAACTGTCACTATTTGCAGATGATATGATATTGTACATAAAAAATCCTAAAGACGCCACTCCAAAACTACTAGAGCTGATACTGGAATACAGCAAAGTTGCAGGATACAAAATTAACACACAGAAATCTGTGGCTTTCCTATACACTAACAATGAACCAATAGAAACAGAAATCAGGAAAATAATTCCATTCACAATTACATCAAAAAGAATAAAATACCTAGGAATAAACCTAACCAAGGAAGTGAAAGACCTATACCCTGAAAACTACAAGTCACTCTTAAGAGAAATTAAAGGGGACACTAACAAATGGAAACTCATCCCATGCTCATGGCTAGGAAGAATTAATATCATCAATATGGCCATCCTGCCCAAAGCAATATACAGATTTGATGCAATCCCTCTCAAATTACCAGCAATATTCTTCAATGAATTGGAACAAATAATTCAAAAATTCATATGGAAACACCAAAGACCCCGAATAGCCAAAGCAATTCTGAAAAAGAAGAATAAAGTAGGAGGGATCTCATTCCCCAACTTCAAGCTTTACTACAAAGCCATAGTAATCAAGACAATTTGGTACTGGCACAAGAAGAGAGCCACAGACCAGTGGAACAGATTAGAGACTCCAAACATTAACCTAAACATATATGGTCAATTAGAATTTGATAAAGGAGCCATGGACATACAATGGCAAAATGACAGTATCTTCAATAGATGGTGCTGGCAAAACTGGACAGCTACATGTAGAAGAATGAAACTGGACCATTGTCTAACCCCATACACAAAAGTAAATTCAAAATGGATGAAAGACGTGAATGTAAGTCATGAAAGCATAAAACTCTTAGAAAAAAACATAGGGAAAACCCTTTTAGACATAAACATGAGTGACCTCTTCTTGAACATATCTCCTGGGAAAGGAAAACAACAGCAAAAATGAACAAGTGGGACTGTATTAAGCTGAAAAGCTTCTGTACAGTAAAAGACACCATCAATAGAACAAAAAGGAACCCTACAGTATGGGAGAATATATTCATAAATGACAGATCTGATAAAGGGTTGACATCCAAAATATATAAAGAGCTCACACACCTCAACAAACAAAAAGCAAATAATCCAATTAAAAAGTGGGCAGTGGAACAGAACAGACAGTTCTCCAAAAAAGAAATACAGATGGCCAACAGACACATGAAAAGATGCTCCACATCGCTAATTACCAGAGAAATGCAAATTAAAACTACAGTGAGATATCACCTCACACCAGTAAGGATGGCTGCCATCCAAAAGACAAACAACAACAAATGTTGGTGAGGCTGTGGAGAATGGGGAACCCCCCTACACTGCTGGTGGGAATGTAAATTAGTTCAACAATTGTGGAAAGCAGTATGGACATTCCTCAAAATGCTCAAAAGAGACCAACCATTTGACCCAGGAATTCCACTCCTAGGAATTTACCCTAAGAATGCAGCAATCAAGTTTGAGAAAGACAGATGCACCCCTATGTTTATCGCAGCACTATTTACAATAGCCAAGAATTGGAAGCAACCTAAATGTCCATCAGTAGATGAATGGATAAAGAAGATGTGGTACATATACACAATGGAATACTACTCAGCCATAAGAAGAGGGAAAATCCTACCATTTGCAGCAACATGGATGGAGCTGGAGGGTATTATGCTCAGTGAAATAAGCGAAGTGGAGAAAGAGAAATACCAAATGATTTCACTCATCTGTGGAGTATAAGAACAAAGGAAAAACTGAAGGAACAAAACAGCAGCGGAATTATAGAACCCATAAATGGACTAACAGGTACCAAAGGGAAAGGGACTGGGGAGGATGGGTGGGTAGGGGGAGATAATGGGGGGGAAGAAGGAAAGGGGTATTAAGATTAGCATGCATGGGGGCGGAGGGAGAAAGGGGAGGTCTGTACAACACAGAGAAGACAAGTAGTGATTGTAGAACATTTTGCTATGCTGATGGACAGTGACTGTAGAGTGGTTTATAGGGGGGACCTGGTATAGGGGAGAGCCTAGTAAACCTAATATTCTTCATGTAAGTGTAGATTAAAGATTAAAGAAAAAAAAGAAAGAAAGAAAAGGGGGATTACTCCTTGATAGGATAAAACTAATGGTATATCAACGATTAACGCATGCTTTAAATATCCTTCATTTTGATCACCTAAAGGGTGTCAGATGATCGGCTATGGAGGTACACTTTTCTGTTAATATTCCTTTCTCTTAAAAAAGAAAGAGAAAAAAAAAAGCAGTTCCTGTGTGGTGACCTCCAATGAGTTCTACACAATGGTATAAAGGGCATATCAAAGTGTGGGCAAAGGGTCTGTTTGTGTTTATACAGAAGATTAAAGCCTAATTTGGCTACCCAGAAAATGAACTAAGATACGATATGAAGAAGAACTTCCAACATCAGCACTCTCTGGAAGACTCATACCAGAAGATGATCATCAAAAAACCTCCACAAAGATCCAGGCGATGCTGCAGTTTAGCTGCATTCATCCCACCGGTTCCTGGACTTGCCATTGGAATGAAGAAGGAGATATCTAATTTGGCCTGTGCATACAGTAAAACAACAAATTTGACTGGATCTATACTGTTGGAACTCAACCAAGAATTAGGAGAAGTGCAAGTTGTAGTGCTCCAAAATCTTACGACTACAGACTATCTACGGTTAAAAGAACATATGGGATGTGAACAGTTCCTAGGAATGGGTTGTTTTAATTTGTCTCAGAAATGGGTTGTTTAATTTCTCTCAGACTGTTCAAGTACGGTTGGACAATATCCATCATATCATAGACAAATTTTCACAAATGCCTAGGGTGCCTAACTGGTTTTCTTGGCTTCACTGGAGATGGCTGGTAATTATAGATCTGCTTTGGTTATGTAACTGTATTCCTATTATGTTAATGTGTGTGCACAATTTAGTTAGTAGTTTAAAACCTATACATGCTTAAGTTACTCTACAAGAAGATATGTCAAAGAAATAATCAATCCTCCCATGTTTTCTTCCATATGCTACCTCTATCGCTTTTCTTCTTCCTTCCTAATTACAACCCTTAAATAGAATTCATGCCTCATATCGAATTTACTGAGTATCATAATTCCTCCAAGTGGTAAAGATACCTCAAGACAAATGCCGGGCATAGAAGCCACAGGGCATAAATCTGCGAAGAAGTAAAAAGCTAACTTTTCAAACAATATGACTTCTCTCTCACTTACCAACTTTACATCTCCCTGTATGGCCCTGGAAGATGACTGGTTAGCCAGAGACGGGTAAGATTCCTCAAGGGAGGAACAACCTAAGACAGGCACAGTCACAGGGGGGCCATCAGGTGAGCAATTGGGGATCAACAGTCGTGAAGCTTAGAACCTCACCCCCCGTTTTGAGAGAAATCTTCTGCATCTGTGGATGTTTTAATGCCCTTGTCTAGCTTGGATTAACACATAGTCTACAGGCACACACCTGATCATCTACAATTGCTCTCTTACAACACTAAACTATGTTTTCTACCTTTATCTTGCATCTACCTACCACTTCAGCATTTTATTAAAAATAAAAATAATAATAATAATAAAGGGAGAAATGTGGGATCCACATATAAATCAAGTGTAAAAATCAAACGAATATTCATATTTGACCTGATTGTTTATAATTCATAATGCGTGATCAAAACCGAAAGTTTCTGTGATGAATGCCCTTGTACTGTTCATGTAAGAACTTGTTCGTTATGCTTCAGAAGATTGGAGACTGACGAGAATTAGGCTTGAGATGGATTAATGATTGTGCATTGAGCACTGACTCTCCTATACAGAATTTTATTGTTGTTAACAACCATTTGATCAATAAATATGAGAGATGCCCTGTCAAAAAAAAAAAGAAGTCTCCTTTGAGAAGCATTAAAAAAAACATAATTCTGAAGTTTTTTTAATGGAGAAAGGGATGTGTGGGGTAGATGTACCTAGAGTCCATGAGTCATGATGCAGCCCTCACCTTGGGGGGCTGATGTCTGTCTGAGCCCTTGGCACCTGCCTTTATCAGACATGATGGCAAGCTCTCCCCATCTCTGTTCATGTTGTATTCTGTGTGATCCTAAGTCAGTACATGTCTCAAGCTTTTAAAAGGACAAAACAGCCCCGTATTCTCAAGCTCTGTATAATCTAGGCGAGGAGACAAGATCAGGGGTCAGCAACAGGTGCTCTGCAGTTGATCATGCATTTGGACGTTTCTTTTACAAGTTAATTACTCATAACTCCCTTGTGAACAAACTGCACATTTGGGAAAATAAGTGCCCATGGAGAATGAGTTACTGGAGTTTAGGGGAAGCACAATGGTTCATTCATCTGGATACCCTCAAAGGGCTTAACAAAATCCCCAAAGCTCTTAGAGGCACCCGAAGAATGAGTTAGTGTCAGGTTGAAGCTCACCGTGGGAAACGTGGAGACATGGCTCCTGACACCTACCTGCCTGGGTGACCCCTTTGCGTCATGCCACCCCTCCCGGAGCTTCTCCTGATGCTGGGCTATTCAACCTCATATGCAAAACACTCCACTTTCAGGTTCACATGTTCATGGTGACAAAAGAGCACTGTGCTAACCAAAACCCTGCTGTTTGGTAAGACAGGTGCAGAGCTTGGATCATTGTTACCACATGCCTGTTTAGACTTTATTGTTGTACACTGAGTTTATTTTTCCCTAACTTTACTGAAGTATGATTAACAAACTTAAAATTGTTTATATTAAAGTATACAATGTGGCATTCAACACAAGGATACCTGTGTAATGATACCACAATCAAGCAAGCTGATTAATATATATATCACCTCACGCCAGTTACCATTTGTGTGCATGTGTGTGCATGCCTGTGTGTGGTGTGAACCCTTAAGATCTACTCTCAGCAAATCTCAAGCACTCTGGACTTTAACAATGACTATTTAGGCAAAAGTCCCTTAAACACATGGTCTTCTCACGTGTTCACTGGAGATGCATGATGGCTAAGCCCTGTTCTGCTGAGGGTTCTGGGATCGAGCTGAAGGCCAACCCATTCTGACCTGGTCGTAGGACTTCTGTGGCAACTCTTCAAATGGGTGTCAAGTATTTTCACAGAGCAGTGGTCTTCAATGATAATCCATAGAAAAGAGCGGAAAAAAAAATACTAGAAACCTCTCTTTATATTTACATTCATCTTATCCTCTATCTTTGTATATGTTTAATAATATATGTAATAGTGGCTCATGTAATTGTAGATTAATGATACCAAACATATATAGGTAATAATACATAACCCATGTAGATGTATAATCCATACACAAATATGCATATACTCATACATTTGCAGAGATACAAAGTATTTTCCTCACAGGGATAAATAACAGAAAACCCTTACTATTTCACAGCTTTCAGGTAAGTTGAGAGGGGTGGAGAGCAAATATGTCATAAATTCACCAACAGATGTCTGGCCAAGGAACTGCCGTTGGACTTCTATCTCTAGCTTTGCCTTTAGTCCTCTTTTTTTTAAATTTTATTTTGGTATCATGAATCTACAATTACATGAAGGATATTATGTTTACTAGGCTCCACCTTCACCAAGTCTCCCCCACATCCCTGTTCACAGTCACTGTCCATCAACATAGTAAGATGCTGTAAAATCACTCCTTGTCTTCTCTGTGTTGCACAGCCCTCCCCATGCCCCTACCCACATTATACATGCTAATCGTAATGCCCCCTTTCTTTTTTTCCCACCCTTATCCCTCCCTTCCCACCCGTCCTCCCCAGTCCCTTTCCCTTTGGTAACTATTAGTCCATTCTTGGGTTCTGTGCTTCTGCTGCTGTTTTGTTCCTTCAGTTTTCTTTTGTTCTTATACTCCACATATGAGTGAAATCATTTGGTACTTGTCTTTCTCCGCCTGGCTTATTTCACTGAGCATAATACCCTCTAGCTCCATCCATGTTGTTGCAAATGGTAGGATTTGTTTTTTTCTTATGGCTGAGTAATATTCCATTGTGTATATGTACCACATCTTTATCCATTCATCTACTGATGGTCATTTAGGTTGCTTCCATATCTTGGCTATTGTAAATAGTGCAGCGATAAACATAGAGGTGCATCTGTCTTTTTCAAACTGGAGTGCTGCATTCTTGGGGTAAATTCCTAGAAGTGGAATTCCTGGGTCAAATGGTATTTCTATTTTGAGCATTTTGAGGAACGTCCATACTGCTTTCCACAATGGTTGAACTGATTTACATTCCCACCAGCAGTGTAGGAGGGTTCCCCTTTCTCCACAACCTCGCCAACATTTGTTGTTGTTTGTCTTTTGGATGGTAGCCATCCTTACTGGTGTGAGATGATATCTCATTGTGGTTTTAATTTGCATTTGTCTGATGACAAGCAATGTGGAGCATCTTTTCATGTGCCTGTTGGCCATCTGAATTTCTTCTTTAGAGAACTGTCTATTCAGCTCCTCTGCCCATTTTTTAATTGGATTATTTGCTTTTTGTTTGTTGAGGTGTGTAAGCTCTTTACATATTTTGGATGTCAACCCTTTATCAGATCTGTCATTTATAAATATATTCTCCCATACTGTAGGATACCTTTTTGTTCTATTGATGGTGTCCTTTGCTGTACAGAAGCTTTTCAGCTTGATATAGTCCCACTTGTTCATTTTTGCATTTGTTTCCCTTGCCCGGGGAGATATGTTCAAGAAGAGGTCACTCATGTTTATGTCTAAGAGATTTTTGCCCATGTTTTTTTCTAAGAGTTTTATGGTTTCATGACTTACATTCAAGTCTTTCATCCATTTCGAATTTACTTTTGTGTATGGGGTTAGACAGTGATCCAGTTTCATTCTCTTATATGTAGCTGTCCAGTTTTGCCAGCATCTGTTGAAGAGACTGTCCTTTCCCCATTGTATGTCCGTGGCCCCTTTATCGAATATTAGTTGACCATATATGTTTGGGTTAATGTTTGGAGTCTCTATTCTGTTCCATTGATCTGTGGCTCTGTTCTTGTCCCAGTACCAAATTGTCTTGATTACTGTGGCTTTGTAGTAGAGCCTTTAGCCCTCTTTGGTTCATAGACATACAGCTTCAAACAAGTAAATTTAATTTGAGATGAAACAATCTGGTCCATATTCTATCAGTTTGGGAAGGGGGATAGAATGAGTGAAGGCAAGTGCTTCTAATTATTCCTTGCTATTCAGATTCCACAAATGCCCCCAGACAGTTGAAGACCTGAGAATGTCACAGAGAGGCTGAACCTACCCCGCCTGGACCCCAGTCCCATCCTGTAAGTCACAGCAGCAACTGTCAAAGCTATAGCTTTCTGTCAGCTATGTTCACAGACTGGATGCTGTGGACAAGCAGAACGATTGATCTGCTGAATCTTTTTCCCCATTGTAGTGGCAGGACCCATGGCCTGAGAAAAAACAGAGATTTTTATTACTCGAACATTTTAACTGAGAGCCTCACTTAATGTGTAAGAATAATATCATTAGATTCCTACATTGATTTTTATATAATATTTCAAAATGCATATGTCTGCTCCCCAATTTTTATTTATGCAAGTCATTTTGGAGCTGTTTCTGTAATTCTCATTCTCATATTCAGACTGAAAATTACCACTTGGACACTTGGCTTCTTGAAGCCCATCGTTTCATTTTCTCAGTTGAAGTGGAAGTTCTTTCCTGCAGGTGTGGACATTTTCAAGAGAATTACCATCTACTTGTGACACTTAAAGTGTATCCTCAAAGGCTATATCTGGACACCTACTGAAGTAATACAATTCATATGAAGAGCTCATGATTTGGGGCTGAATCCCAACTTTGCTAGGTATAAGTTTCTGGGCAACTTAATCTCTCTGTGCCTCAGTTTCCTCTTCTGTGGAATAGAAACAGTAATCCTGTCCATGTCTTGGGGTTGCTATGAGGACAGGGTGACTCAGCATCAATCATTCAGTACAGGGCACATGGCACTGCTGCCTGGAAGCTCAGTGATTTCTGCTGTTGTTACCGAGAAATGTGGCCATGTGGTGCCATGAATGAGGTTATATTCTACGCAAGTCTCTAGATGAAGAAAACTGGTAAGGTATCCCTTGACTAAGTCAAGAATATGGATGAAAGCTCTATTAAACTCTTGGTCTACCCAAACTAGACTGATGGAAAGCTATTTAAGGTTACCACAGGAAGGGAGCAAGAAAAGAAGGATCACAAGTAGATCCTTGAGAGAAAAACGTGCATTGTGACTTAAATACCACACTCATCAGAGGAGTTGGCTTTCCCATTCATTCACTGTGAGATCTGGCACAATTCCCACTGAGTCCTGGGTCTCAATTTTCAAGTCGGCATTATACAGGGGTCAGGTGAGATTACACCTAAAATCTGTAATGGTTATATGGTCGTTATAAATCACCAGAGGAAATTCTACAGAGATAAACCTATTTCTTTGCTTTTTTGCTTCTGACACTGGGTATGGAAATAAGTTGTGCATTGTCCCTAATTCTCAATGAACTTTTCCCTGTAAATAGAATAATTTCTACTTACAGTAGTGACTCTATAGCATCTTACTATGCTGATGGACAGTGACTGTAATGGGGTATGTGGTGGGCACTTGATAATGGGTGGAGTTTAGTAACCACAGTGCTACTCATGTGATTGTATATTAATGAATCCAAAAAATAAAAATAAAATTAGAATTTAAAAAAAAGAAGAATTTAAAGAGCTGATTTATACAAAGTGTTTCTAAACACTTGGAAGCCTCTATAATTATTTCAGTGGCACAGAGATCTACAGAACTGGAGATAAGTGAACTGCTCTGGGCAGGGACCAGAGCCCCGAGCTTTCAGTGTCAGGGTGTGTCAGCAGTTGCACTGGCACGGGAAATCCCTGTGTGCACACATGCACCTCCTCCCCTTCAAGTGTGTCACTGCCTGACTCTACCAGCCTCTGCTGAGCTGACATTAGCTGGAGCTATGCCACATATGCCAGGGAATGCCAACCCCAAAAAGCCGTTTATTGTTTACAAGCAGTCGTCTGCTTCTGCTCGCAGGTGCTTCTCGCAACTGGCTGCAAAAGGACCCTGCCCACCTCTCCTTCCCCGCGCAGCCTTGCTCTCCACCCGCCTTGTGATCACCTATTGACACGGAGATGGGCTACTTCTCTGCATCCCTTGGAAACACCTGCTGATATGGAGATGCACTAAGGCCAGGTGAGAGATTCTGGAAACGTTGCAATTTTACCCACAATCCCCCACGAGAGTGGCCTGCTAGTCTCTCTCTCACCATCTTGTTGCCCGTAACTGGCCCAGGATATCTCATCTCAACCGATGTTACCTTTAAATTTCCCCCCTCCATGGATCAAGACTTCCTAGGAATGAGCCTTCCTAGCAACATGGGACAATGCCCTGAACATAAAGGGCCGTTCTTAACTGCTAAAATTAATAATAGACCTTCATCAGCAATGATTTCTATGACAGATCTTGATGAAAAGAAGGAAATAACAAGTAAAAACTTCTGAAATGTCCTAAATTAAGTGATACAAGAGTCAGAGACAGAGGGAGAGAGACAAGGGAAGGCCATCAGTCAATAGCCATAGGCTGCGGCTGACCAGAGACTCCACCTTCCCAGATGAAGTCATTTCAATAACCATCTAGAAGGTTCCCCAGGACCACTGCATCCCCCTTGCATGTGACCAATGTCTGACCATGATCAACAATGAATCCATGAGCCTTTTCTGTGGACTAACCACCCATCCCGGGACTTTCCCCACTCCATGTTAACCTACCTTTCTTATCTGTAGCCAATGTGAATTCAACTGATTTGCTTTCCTTGAGCCCCATCCTAAGTGTGCTGTTTCTTGGGTCTGGTGGACAAATTGTTTCTGTTAACTGGCTTTTTATTGCATGCCTTCTGTAAGTTAGATGATATTGGATACCAAGAATTCAGAGACAAAATGGCAGTTCCTTCCCTCAAGGAGCACACCTTCCATTAGGAAGGCAGATGTAGCAACTAAATAATTTCACCGCAATTTTGTGTTGTGGAATAGATGTATGAAATGATCATTCATTATAACCATGGGCCTCAAAGCATTTTGAAGATGGATACGAGGAAGATGAGAATAATAAGGAGAAAGACCAGAAAGCAACTGCCGTAATTTAAGCAGGGGTCTGAGCAGTGACAAAATGCAGCAGGGACATCCATGTAAGATCTTCTAATGCAATTATTTACAGTTAGCTGTTGGTCCATTGCCCTCACAGGAGTATGAAGTGACTCAGATGACTCAAAATAACTTTTAAAACATCACTGACTCTGGAAGATTTTATAAAAGTCACATTTTAAGCTATCCAGTAAATGTCTGATGCTTCTGAACATACCCTTTTTATTATCTCCAGCATTCCATGAGTACATTGTTTATGCCAGTATTATGCTTAATTAAGCACCATGACAATATCAAGAACAGTCAGAAAGCAAGATGTAGCACAGATCATCACAAAACAGCTATTCTGGCAAGCTAAGGATTAACCTTACAAAAAATTATGTTTCCAGAAATTGTTTTCCCTTTAACTAAAGGATCCAAGAGTCATAGGCTGTACCCCAAGGATGAGTGAGCACAGTGCCTGTGATCATGTCAGCAATCTCTAGCCTTTAGAAACACCACATCAGGATTTATACGCCATACAAATGACACTGGGCTGCTTTGCACATTTCATGAAGGGCACTGTAGGGACCCAGGGCAGGCCTCCCCACCAAGATGTGCCATTGGGACATGCAGATTATTTCAGAGTCAAGACCAACCAAGAGCCAAAAAACTCGGACTTTGACCTCCCACCCCCAACTGCATAAAAGGAATTCAGGTAGAGTACCCGCTCCAGGAGGGCAGCCGTCACCTTAGGGACTGTATCATAATGTGAACTGGACAGGCAGGGGTGTGGCAGTCTGTAAAAACGCCTCTTTGTGCCCCCTCATTGTTTCTGGGTGGCTCAGCAAACATTTGTTTACCAAACATTGGCTCTTTCCATATTCCTTTGAATCGGTCCCTTTGTCCTTTGAAGTCTCAGGCCCTCACCCCCGTCTTGGTTCAGGATGACATACATACTTCATTCTCTTGTCGGGCTTTGGAACACATATCTGTGGCTTCCCCATAAGTATGTAATTAGTAATTAAATTTTGGTTTTTTTCTCATGTTAATCTGTCTCATGTCATTTTGATTCTTAGACCAGTTAGAAGAATTTCAAGGGATAGAGGAACTTTCTTCCTCCCCAATAGCACTGTCTGCTTTCTTGTTACCCAATGGACAGACCCTGGAGAGAGGGCCTCCAGGAAGCATACCTTTCTCCAGGGAGCCTCCCTGACCACTCCGGCCCAAGGCGCTCCCTCTCTACTTCCATGTTTTCTTAGAACTCCACCTCCCTTCCTCATGGCACACAGCCTTCCGCACTGTGCTCACTGCTTCAGAGTCCTTTACCCACCGAGGAAGGCCGGGTGTGTGTGTGGGTTGTATCCACTTGGGTGACCACCAGCCTTCTTAGGCGTACATTCATTCATACTGTATTTGGGTGCCATTTGAGTCACTGGGCATGTAGTGCTGGCAAAGACTGACAGACTCCCAGTGTGATGGGGCTGGTCTAGTGGAGGAAGACAGAGAGTCAAACAAACACACAGTGAAATAGATCCATAGTTTCAAATTAGTGATGAATGATGAATGATGAGCAATTAATGAAGCAGGGCGATGGGCTGGCAGACAGTGGGGTGGGAGGGCCCTTCAGATGGAGTGCTCAGAGCAGGCCTTCCTGAGATGGAGACTTCTGAGCTGAGAACAGGCACCAGGCGAAGACATTGGCTCTAAGGACCATCTTAGGCAGAACAAATTCACACACACAGGCCCTGAGGTTTCCTGTGCTTGGAAATTGTAGGAAATGGAAATGCAAGTCCATTTACTTAGAGCACAGCTATCAGAATAAGATGAGGAGAAGAGTGTGAGGTGCAGCTGGAGGCAGGAGGAGGTTCCAGATAGGCTTTACCTGTGGACCATCTTAAGGAGAAGGATTTTGTTCTAGATCAGTCAAAAGTCACTGGTGGGTTCCAAGCACGCTAACGTCACGGTCAGAGTTCTATCTTTAGAAGACCGCTCTGCGCATTGCCTGAACCATGCAAGGAAGGCTGTTGCCCAGAGGCAGCGGCTGCCATCTGGGGAAGGGCGGGCGGTGGCTCGGCGTGGCGAGCGGAGGGTGTCCCAATCTGGGGCCCTGCCGACGGGCCTTGCTGATGGAGCAGGCCATGAGGGAATCAGCCCTGACCCCAAGGCTGGCGCTGAGCATCAGGAAGATGGTGGTGACCCTCACGGGACTGGCTGAGGAAGAGCTTGGGAAGGCGTGTCGAATCGAGTGTTCATTTTAGATGAACTGAGTGTGGGAGGACTGCTGGGTATCTACGCCTTCTGAAAGGGCTTGGAAGTCCAGGGAAATCAAATGGTGGAGAGTCCCCTGAATAGTTTTCTATCACCGTAGAAAAGCAGTTAGGATCCTGGGCTGTGGAGGGAGACAGACCTGAGGGTACCCTGGCTTTCCTGTTTAATCAGATGTGGCGTCTTGGACAAGTGCCCTTCATGTGTGTGAATCACTGAGTGGAGTACATGGATCCTAGTAAGTGTTCACCAATGATACCCCAAAGTGTTACTTCTGGCTGTGGTGACAGTGACTTGGTTAAAGAGTAAAGACTCTGGGCAAGGGGAGGAGTGGGGTCGGGTACTGACAGGGGCTTGAAGAAGGGCAGGGCCTTTCTCCTCCTGCTTCAAGTTTCTTTCATTTCAGGTCTTATGAGGGCCACACCTATTCCCCAATGTGTGTAGAATTTTTACCATACAATGACTAAACCTTTCTTTTGTATACAAGGGTTTTAAAAAATTTACTAAGGTATACATAACAGAGACAATTTTAACCATATTTAAATGTAAATTTCCGTGGCATTAAGTATATTCTCAACTCTGTGCAACCGTCATCCCATCCACCCCCTGAACTCACTTCATCTTCCAAAACTGAGACCCAAAACTACTTCATACTAATCCTCCCCACCCCCCAGTCCCAGCGACCACTGCTCCCCTTTCTGTCCCTGTGGACTGACTGCTCTAGGGACCTTACATGAGTAGAATCATACAGTATTTACATTTTTGTGGCTGGCTTATTTCACTTAGCACAGTGCCTGCAGGCTCATTCATGTTGCAGCAGGGATCAGGAGTCCCCTCCCTTTCATGGCTGAGCACTATCTCACTGTGTGTGCACATCACCGTATGCTCAGCCATCCACCTGCCAGTGGGCACTTGGGCTGCTTCCACCTTTCAGGTGTTGTGAGCAAGGCTCCCACAAACATGGCATACTGTACAGGAGATGTTTGAAGGCAGTATAAATATTCAATTATTTATTAATTCATTTATTAATTTTCTCCCTCAAGAGATATTTCCCAAGTACTTATTCAGGCTGGTACAGATGATGTGCATATATATATGTGCTATAACTCAGTTGTTTACAGTATTCTAGAGACACAACAGGATTATTCAGAATGTTAACTTCCCTCTAGGTTTAAAATCTGTGGAAGAAACTAAGACCCTGTGGTTTAGCAATCCACTCAGCAAGTTTTGAAGGCTGATGCTGTATATAGCATAACATTTACCTCAGAGAATCTTGCTTTTTAACCCACAAAATCATGCTTCAAAAAAATGCTAAAGATCATCAATACATAATAAAGAGACTAAAGAGAACTTAGTATAGTTTTCAAAATCCTGGGTCTATGAAAAGTAACTTACATTTTAGGAGTCAATTGGAAATTAAATGAAGTCAAAGATTTTCATTAAAATGTATTCCTTAGATATATCTTAAAACTACTAATTTATTTATAAGTTGTATAAATATTAACCTTATGTTTATTGTAGCAAATAAGTATTGGAGCTGATGAATTTGATTGAAAACTTGGAGATGGGGCTTAACTTTAGAAAAAAATGTTCTCTTAGTTATAAAATGGGTACAGTTTGAATCTTCTCCTTAGAGTTGACAGAGTCACATAGAGTAAATAGGAGAACTGGCTGGTGCATAGAGCATGTGCTAAACAATGAATGCATCAGAAGGGAAGGAGGCAGCAGGGGACGCCAATGGAGGGAGTGAGAAGGGATGTGAATGGCAAAAGCAGGCAGGGTTGTAGGATGAGCGCAAAGCCCTGGCAGAAAAGGCTGGAAAGTCTTGCAGTATAATGAGTCATAAGAAATACATACTCGCCCATTCAGATGACTGAATACATATGCCCAGGTGCATTCTGTCTCCATGCACAGTTCCTGAAAACACTGCAGAGCCTTCAGGGTGAAATGGATGTCTAGTTATGTTAGTAAGACTCTCAGACTCCCACCCAGGGACACAGGCTGGAGGCGGAATCAGTCAGTGGCCAGTGATGGAGTGAATAGTGACCATGCAGTGAAGCCCTCACAGAACCCCCAAGAGGAGCATATCACTCTCAGGTACTGCTTCTCTGTGGGAGGGCATCCACACCTGGGAAGCCAGATGCCTCCATGTACCCCGAGCCAGGCCCCAGGCCCCACGAGGACAGAAGCTCCTTTATTTGGGACCCTGCCCTAATATCTCTTCATCTGGCTGTTCACTTGTACCCTTTACTAAACTGGTGAATGTAAATGTTTCCCCAGTAATGTGAGCCACTCTAGCAGATTACAGAACCCAAGGGGGAGGCCATGGGACCCTCCAGTCTGTAGTCTGTAGGTCAGACACACAGGGAACTGCCTGCACTTGCAGACCAGCATCTGGAGTGGGGGTTGGAGGGCAGCCCTGTAGGATGGAGACCTTAACCCAAGAATCTGGTGCCATGTCCCAGCAGACAGCATCAGAACTGAGTTGAGTTCTCCAACACCCTGCTGGTGTTCGAATATTGCTTGGCAATGTGTGTGTGGGAAGGCCACCCCCCACATACCCCCACCACACACACACATCGGAATCGGGTCCAGGAACCTGAAAGGAGTTATACTGTTATACTACTGTATACTACTACTGCGTTGTAATATGTTATTATTGTTGTGTAAGAAAAAACACCAGCTCTCTACTCTGCTTTCTTCAGATGAGAACCCTGCCATCGTTTTGAAAGAATAGAGCTAAAGAGAGATGCTCCAGAGAATAAAAACCAAGATCACAAAACACTCAGGCACCAAGCCTAAATAAATGCTTTGCAAGGCATACATTTATACCCATCCTAAAATGTGACTTGAGAAGGAGTGTGGATCAGGGACAACTTTCCCAATTTTAGGTATGTTGGAGGGTAAGAACTGATCAATGTTCAGAACTTAACCAAGAGTGTCAATCCAGGACAAAAATGAATATGCACAGCTGTGTTCCACAGTCTGACCTCAGGACATTGGATCTTTAGTATTTCCATAATATGACTGTAAAAAATATGTTCCTCTAGTCTTATTTGCTTTCCTTAATGGATAATACTTCTGGCTTGGATCTTTGTGTGGAAAAAAGGATGTTTTGTCTCATAAAATGTTACAGATGCTGCTATGGTGACCCACTTAAATTTTATTCCTACTCAGAAGATGAACATGGAAAAATGCAATCTGCAATTTAACCTAACATTTACCATTAGCTTTAAGTCCACAGAGCATCTTGGTTTTGTTTTTAAGGAACACTGGCACTTTTGTTGACCTGCTGTACTCAATTATGCAGAATCCTCAAGCCCCATCTAAATGGAACCGCTCTGCCAACTTAAAAATACCATGTGGCCAGATTTCAAAACCCACCAGGGAAAGAGAGCATGCCGCTTCTATGACAAAATTCTTAGGTGGCTAGAATGAGTTCACATTTGTGGGAATTATCTTCTAGGCTGAAAACAAAAGTCAAATACCTCAGCATTGACAAAGGCAGTATCAATTTGGTTTGAAATAAAACAAAATAGAGAATTACTGAATGTTTTTCTATTAGTAAACCCTGCTATACAATGCATTAAAAAGCTTTGGCATTAAAGCAAGTTGTTTACCTTGCACTCAGTAAATAACTGAGGGTACTGCACCCAGAGGAGGTAATTTGAAGCCCAGTTCCCTGTTGTTTTAACAATATACATTTACACAGGAGGCAGAGGTTTTCAAGCTTGCCAGCATTATAAAAAACAACGTGAAAAGCACAAATAGAAGGAAAAACACAGGAAACATGGTCACTATTGCACTGCATGGATTTAAATCCTATGACATTTCCTTTAGGATTGTAAAGGGAAACGATCCCCCAGCTGTGTTTTTTAAAAGCTTATCTGCAGTTACATCACAATTTTTATTGATTTTTCTCTTCTGTAAAATAAAGGTTGGCAGCAGAGGGGTTAATAAAAGCTGTGTTCAATTTACACAAAGTTTCAATCGCAAAGCCTGAGAGTCAAGTCTGATTCTGATTCACCATATGTCACACTAACTGGTTCCAGAGTCCATTCTCCCAGCCACTCAGACCAAGGTGCCTTGTTCATGCATTAAGTGACAGTATACATGCAGTCTGCTTAATTTTAGTTCTTAGAATAAGAATAAGTATCATTTATTGACTCATACACTGACACTTAGAAATATCCATAATGAGTATACTAACACTACAATAGTTTTCAAATACCACAACATATACAAATTACAGTAATTAAACTGAAGTGCATACCTAAGTTGTTCTTGAAGCAAACTTTAGCACTTTGTCATATTTTCCCTTCATAAAAGTCCCAAGTATTTACACTCTGTAGATGAGGTCATACTCTTGAAATGGTAAAGAGTAAATGAGAGGGAAATGTGACTGAGAGATTATTCACACTCACACTGCTTGTACTGAAAGTATTTGATGGCTTGGTCCTGCTTCTCATTGGTCACTCGGGGCTGGAACAATATTTGCCCAGTTGCTATGCAGACAAGAGTGGCTGCCAATCCACTTCACTGATAAACCTGAATCTGGCCTTTGCAGATAACAGTGGTTATTGTTTGAGTCACTTGTTTGCTGATAAGATGCTCACTAATGAAGGTAAAAAAGATTTTTTGTGTGTGACAACCTGTAGAACTGCTGCAGACATTTCTCTGCCACTCTCCAAATTCTAACAGCTGCTGCAAAAAGTAAAACAAGAGACCATTTCTGGATTTTTAAAACTTAAATTGTACTTTCTTCTTTCAAGAACTCACAACTAAAATGATCAGATTTAAATATTTTTTAAAAAGGATACTATGCCTGATATATAGAATTACTTATCGCCCTCTGAGAATCCACAAAATATAGTTAGAGCATTCCATGTGATCTTTATATATATATATATATATATAGTCTATATATATGTGTACATATACTCACATATAATATATATTATATATATATTTATTTAGTTGTTATTATTTTTTTAGTAGAGGTTTACATTAGGAAAATTCCCTCAAATTTCAAGTGAAACAGATTGGATTTGACAGGATATATATATATACATATCACCAAATACACACACACACACACACACACACATACCCTGTCACCAAACTGAGCACATATAAGGCACACATATGTTTGTAAGTTTGCATGATACAAAACTAATGGAAGGCACATGCCAACTTAGACAGGGTTTGAAAAAAACTCAAAGGTAGATGTTTTTCTTTTTGTATTTAGAGAAATACCCTATTATTTTTTCAATTTATACTGAGTATAAGTGCATTTTTGGTGGGGTCTTGTGAAGACTGTTCAGACCCTGAATTTAACTTCATGTAATGGACAGAGATACATGAAAATAAGTGCATTAGATATGCCTTTAATAAATATTTTTGAATAATGATTTAGTGTGCCAAATATTAAGAGAAAAATGGAATAAATTATCTTAGCAAATAGAATGCTTTTTAGTACCCTATTGTAGAGAATTTCTCAAGATTATTAACTATGGTGGAAATGATTTATGTAACTCTGTTTTGCTCTTTAAAACTAGTTAAAGAAAGCACAATGGGTCTTTTGCTATATATTTGCTTATTGGTAATTAATTTATAAAAACTAAAAAAATAATAGATTCATATTAATAAACAAAATTTCTCATAGAACCAGAAGGGATGAGGGTGCTTTCAATTCTGCACTAGAATGAATACTGAAGAATTTCAACTTTAATCTTGAGAATTTTTCAAAATTTTCCAAAATTTTTCAAAATAAAATGAAAAGTTTTTAATTTAAAAAAACCTCAACAGACAACCCAAGGTGAAGTTTCTGGTATCTGAAAAACATAACTTTTTGAACTCAAATATCTGGGGACCGTACGGTGCTACTAAAACTTGGCTATGCCCAAAACAGAGGCACAGGGACAGCCAATGGACAGATCATGCTCACAGCTAGAAAGTATGCTGTAGAAATGGTTCCAGTTGTTTTCCTGTGTTACTTCCCCAAGTAAAACAAGATGTTTTGAAGGCACAGTCTGATGAATCCCCAGCCTCAGCGAGGTTGCTGATCTCCGCTGAGCCTGGCCAGCCTGAGATGTGCAGAGAGCCTTCACTGTGCACCTGTGTACAGCTCACACAGAAATGATCCCAGTGTCACTAGCAATACATACATTTCCTTTGCTTAGCTCTTTACCAGGGTATCTGGATAAGACCAGGGCTGGAAGAGAAGAATGGCAATTCTCATTTTACCAGGGGAATAAACATGCTAAGAAGAACAGAACATGTTTATATTTTCATGGGACTCACGACTTAATACCATTTCCAAAATGTAAGTACCTAGAATTTGTAATTATAAGTAAATGTCTTCCTATAAAAACTGGAAGAATTTTATCCTTTATAACAAAGTCTAAATCTAGAAGAGTGTGACCTGAAGTTGGTATCTCTAAAGATGTATTACTTTTTAGTACCTGATACTCTAGCACTCCCAGAGAAAATTTTCTGTTGGATGACGGCCAAGGAGATGAGCTAAATGCTAAGAGGTCATATCCTTTCTCTTACATTATCTCTGATCTACTTCTTACTATTACAATAAAAATACTCCCTTTGGGTCCAGAATTTGGTCATAAGACAGGTAAAAAATTCTATGGGTATTTAAGGAATAAAAAAATGCTATGCAACACAAAACACTAATTTTGCAACAGACGTCAGCAGTATTTGGCTAGATTTAGAAGACAATTTTTTCTCAAGGCTATAAAATTTCATGGAGCATAAAAAAGTACAGAAAGGAATCAGCTTTTTGATTATGACAGCCTTTCTCTTCAATGCAAAACAGATTCCCTTCTATGAGCTCTTCTTTTTTTCCATGAAGTGGGCTCATGGGGACAAGATAAAACATATTATTAAATACAAAACTGGAAATGCTATCAGACAACTGCTTCTTGCATCTAGGAATGATCTTTTAAGAGCATAAATTAGACCCTGCACTTTCCTGCTTGAGGCCCTGGGGGCTTTCCCTTGCCCTCCAGATGAGGCTGGAAGTGGCTGCCCTGCCTCTGTAGTCTTTTCCTGTCTGTGTGTCTGGAGTTCACCCCCTTCAGTCAAATAAGACTGGCTTTGGGTGACTAAGGGCTTGACGTTCTTTCTCACATCCAACTTGCACACATGTTTCTCTTGGCCTGAAAGGTCTTCCTTTCTCACTACTTTCCCTGATGAATCTCCAGCCTCTTTCAGGTCTCAGCTTGGGTGATGCACTGTTTCCCTGCTTGATGGCCCATAGCACTCAGACCTTCCTTTCTGTAGCACATGTCAAGTGTGCAAAGGACAGGAACTGCTCCTAAATATCCTCAGAGCCTGCTACAATGTCTGGTGGGCATATAGTAAACACTCAATGAATATTTGTTTAGAGAAGTTGAGTTTGGATAGGAATAGATGCTTATGTTGGTCGCACTGCTCAGAAAAAAATTGTGAAAGACTAAAGTTTTCTCAAGGGCAATGTAACATTGACTTTAGGAAAACATTTGCTCCTTTTTGGGAGCAGTGATAATGGGGGTGGGTCTGCTTTGGATCGAGCTGGGGACCTCTGCCTTACTGGAATCTGCAGTGGTTTTCTTTGAAAACACAAAGATGCAGACCTGAGGTTAATAATCACACGAGCCCTCTTGGACTCTTGCAGAGATCAGCTTTGCACATGCAGTACATATATTATCTAGGTGGTGGTTTCCATTTATTTCCACTCTTAGGTTCAGCCCCCAAACTTTGAATTCCTCCATGGATTCCTGTCGTTAGTCTCAGTCATGAACTTTAATGGGCATTCTACAGTCCCTCCTGGGCCATATACAGGTAATATCTCATTGTGTCTATCCACAATTTTAGATCATTTCCTCTTTCCTCATAAACTTTTGAAGAGAGGGTATTTCATTAGTGCTTCTATTGTGTCTAACACAGTGTTATGTTCCAGAACTCAGATCCTTGCTAAATAAAGAGATGAATGAGTAATAAGCAGTTATATTTTAATGGAAGGAATTATAAAGAGATTAGATATTAACAATCACAGTAGACTGAGCAGAAGGGGTGGCCTCCCAGGGGCTCTGATTGTGTTGGAATCTACAGGGCCTTATCCAATCTCACTTTACTAAAAGACACCAGCTTTATTAACATTTGAAAAAAAGACCCAGAGATGCTAATTCAGGAATCTCAGTAAATGCCAGTGAAGTCCCTATGAACAACTGTGTGTGAAAGATGACAATGTCACGGTCAAGGACAACTAGGCTCAGAATAGAGCTTCCATCCTCTCCATCCTGGTGAAGCTCAGATACATTTTCTTTCATTGCATTTCTAGAATTGCTTCACAATTCTTGTGCTTCCACAGAATACAAGTTGAAAAATCAGTGACTTTGGGAAGAGATGCTCTGAGGGAGAGCTGTCCAGTTCCTGGAATATCTTTTGTAGTTCACATCACAGGAGGCAAAAATTTTATGATGTTACTCTATCTATGAATAGGGAAAATCACCTCTCTCCCTCACATGCACTTCAACTGAAGATGAATGTTTTTTTTCTTGCTAAAACTTCACACCTCAAAATCTACATTCATTTAAAAGAGACATATATTAAAATTACTAACATAAAGAAAAGCTGAGGGGAAAATTGTTTTACATGTAATATTTTGGGAGTTTCTGAGTGTGATTGGTTACATTGAGATTTGGCTTTAATCACTGAGATGCGTGGTGAAAGATATCTGACTGGTATTGGGATGCCTTTGATTATGATCTGTGTGTCCTTAAATGACAGAGACACCAAGGGTCTGTCTAATTCCATTTTCTAGAAGAGCAGATGCATGTGGCTTCCTGGCTTTACATCCTGTGTATGCCACCTCCCAGCCTTTCACCTCTAGTTCTGGAGGCTGTGTGCCGCTGCTCTGAGATCACTAGTCAGATGACTGATAGCTATCTCCAATTTCACATATTTGAAGCAGAAATCTTGATTTCAACTCTCTTCTCCCTGACCTGTGAAACCACTGTGTCCATTTCAGTCAGTAGATCCACTATCCATTCAGTGTGTAGGTCCTAAATTGCCTTTTATTTTTCTGTCAGTTCCCACAAGCAATCTGTCAGAAAGTTCTTCCAGCTCCACCTCCAAAAATAAATCATAAACTCCACTTCTTCCCTGAATCCATGGCTACACCACATCTCTCCTGTTTTCCTGCTGACCTCACGTGTCTCTCTGTCAAACACTCTTCTGCTGTTCATTCTGCACACAGAGCACGGCTTCCCAGCCATCTTCTGAAAACAAAATTCAAATCATGTTTCTCTCTTAGAACCTTCTCATGGCTTCCTATTGCAGTTCAAGTAAGAGCCAAACCCCTTTTCTTGGCCGAGTGCACCATAGGGCTCGGGCCTCTTCATGCTCAACCATCCTGGCCTCTCTTTTGACAAGCCTCCTTCATCCCTACCTGGACCTGTCCCAACTGGTTACCACCTCTAGGAACACTTTCCTCTCCACTGAGCGTTTCTCAGAGAGACTTCTCCTGACCACACCACCTAGAGGGGTCCTTCCCCAGTCACTCCCCTGCCTCCATCATTACCTTCCTCAAGTGCTTGGCACTAGTTGAGATGATATCATGTACTTATTTGTTTGCTATGTCTTCCTCTGATCAAGAACTTAAGTTCCTTGAAGGCAGAAAGTTAACCTGTCTTATTTGTAAATGAATCCCTTCATTATAGGTATGAACTGAAACAGCTTGTAGAATATTCTTACTGAATAATGAGATTTGTAGGCTGATTTGAAACAAAACAGGTTAGATATCCTAAATGAAATTCCTGACCTGTCAAAAATTCACTCTCATTCTATAAAGCCATTCACTTCCTCTCCACAATGACACCTGGCACCTGATGCAATTCTTTAAGAATGAAGACCTTCTCATCTGGTAAAGCTGAAGCTGGAAAGGAGGCAGAAAGTAGAAGTGCTAGAACTGTACACAAAGTTGCAGTGTGATCTGACACTAGTCAGCCATTTCTAGTACCAAGTTCACACATAATTTGAAACAGATGGACTTCTTTTCAAACTTTCTATGAAAGATTTTACTTAAACTGGAAGATAGAGTGCAATTATCAGAAAAGAAATTATTCTAAGTAATCAAAGTGAATTAAATAATAACTACAATTATTTAAATGAATCATAGTACCTTCCCAAGTAGTATCTTTTTCAAAGTATCTCGTTCTGTAATCAAGCCCTCAGGAGATCTTGATCAGAAAAAAAGCTCCTTAAATCACCCATACAATCATTCAACCACCACTTACTGAGCATTTAATAAGGTCCAGACACTGTGTTAAGCACCAGGCATATTAGCTTCATGGAAGGCAGACCCCATCCTGTCATTGTGCTTTAACCCTTAAATACATTTCACAGAAAGTTGATTTGCCATTTGGATATCCATGCTAGAAATGAACAAAGATTTTAGTCTACTGAAAAATGCATACACACAGACACACACATGAATATTCTAGCATAACTAATATGTTGGTTATTGTGATGGTTAATTTTGGCATCAATTTGACAAGGCTAAGGGATTCCCAGATAGCTAGTAAACCGTCATTCCTAGGTTTGTCTCTTGAGGCTGTTCCCACAAGGCAGTAGCATTTGAATAAGTAAACTGAGTAAAGACAGACCCTCACCACTGTGGGCTATGACCACCCAGGCCACTGAAGGCCCAGGGAGAACAAAGAGGTAAAGAAAGCACAAATCTCACTCTCCTCTTCCTCCTCCTCCATCCCTCTCCCCCACCCCTTTCAGACTCTTACCTGACACTGTATTTGGGGCTACCTTTTATATATGAAATATATGTTGAAATTATATGGACATAAATATTTTTTAAGCTAAGTATCAGGTAAAATGTGCTGCTTTACATATTGCTTTCTTTAAGAGACATAAAGTTTCTCTACTTAAAAGTGCCCCTTATCACTGCAATAATTTATTTTCATTGGAAACATGCATATTCAAACATTTCATCTTAAAATGTTTCAGTTATGTTTGAATTTTGATGTGATTCTATTTGCTAGAAATCAGAATCCAGTGTCAAAGAAGGGCTATACCCAGTTCAAAAGCAAATAATTTTTGCATCATTTCTCAATATTCCATGCTGGCACCCTTAATGACTCTCCTCTTTTCAGCAAAACTGTCTGAACAACTCCCTTTTCTTACAGTTTCGCTATGGCACTGGCTGACTAACTTGCTAAACTTTTGAGTTTTTAGAGATTAAAGACTGAGTCTGAAAAGAACCTGAAGGCAGATATTTTATGAAGTGCTGTGAAAAACGTGTTATGGCTAACAACCCAGGGTTCCTTTTGTACTTTACTACATTCTTCTGGAGAAAATATTTCTGCATTTGGTGTCAAAGGCATTTGTGATTCAGAGTAAGTTAAAGCTGCATTTCTAGCATGATGTCAGAACTATAAAGAGTTGTTTTAGAGTAAATTAGGTCACATAACAGTCAATGTATTCTGACTTAGTTCTGTGGTGGCCTTAGTCTGTGATTTCAGTTGCTATGTGGGAAGTTACTTTACAATGTGAACCTTGTCATTTTATAAACACAGTAAGAAGACACACCTAGGTCATGTTTTACAATGAATGGCAGACCATTTTTGCTTCCTTTGGTATTTCCTTTGTAATGATGATTTGATGAATTCTTGGCACCATGACAATAAATAGCATTCCAAAGAAATTCCATTTTCACTTATGTAATCAGACATTAAAACGGCACTCTTCTTGCCTCTGCTTCAGCTGGAGCACAAGCGTGGTAGATAGCAGGTCCTCATGTGTGTGTGAGACGAATCCACATAGGTAAAGAAAATGATTAATAACAAGTTTCAAGACTCTTGAGCCCTTCAAGTAATAAGATACAAATAATGACCAGGGTTTGGAGAGAGAGGAAGGATTTGGAGAGGCTGTTGCTGGGCATATTCCCTTTGTGAAAAGGGTGAGGGAGGGTGCTGCCTGCACATCTGGAGCCTAATGATGTGAAAAGGCGTCCTCAAGGACTTGGAAACATGTTCTTACACCTGGGATATGCAGAGGCTTGGTGCCTGACGTGTGCCTGAGAAAGGTGAAGCGCAGTGTGGACTGGGGTCCGTTGTGCCCTGGGGAAGTTTATGGCGAGTCCCTGTATGTAGAGAAGCCAGTCAATTACTGATAGGTCTTCACTCCCAGGTAGGGGGCCAGGGGTGTGGGACAGGAGCTGCAACCTGCGAGGGTAGGGGGAGACCTTGTCAGCAAGGGTCTGGAGATGAGTAACTGACCTGTAGGGGGTGAGGAGTCACAAGTGGACACTGGGCATGAGGATGCACCCTCCAGGGTCGTTGGAACTGGAAGAGAGGGACTCCGCAGAAAGACAGCAGAGCTCATTTATGTCCGCCGGGAGAAAAAGCTGACTTGAGCCATCTGAGGTCCAGAGAGAGGGAAGCCATGCAGGCAAGCAGGGACTGGGCTGCCCCTGGCCCTCCTGCCTTTCCCACTTGTGCCCTGGCAGGGATCATAAACGAGGGAAGAGGGGCGGGGAGGGGGGCGGGGAGATGACAGAGCCGGTGGGAGCCCCTCCTTGCAGCTGCCTACAGACTAGATCAGGGCCAGGGCCGAACTGGAGGAGGGGAACAGTCTCACCTGCACCAAGCCCAGAGGCTTGACAATTACATCAGACTAGGCCTTCGCGTTACTGATGGCAACTGTACCTGCGACTTCACATCAATGCAGGCACTTTCACCTGTGAGTGGACAGTTTTGTGGAAATTTTCGGAGTTTTCACCCAGGACAAGGGAAGAGTACTTCAGTACAATGGAATAAATGTAAACAGAAAATGATAGAGAAGAATAAATCAAATCATGATTTGTTTATTTCCTGCATTGAACTAGTTCAACATACTGGCTATGTCCAGGGTGAATCACTGTATATTATTTAACGGCTATGGTTTGAAAATTAATACTCACACAGACAAATTAAAAATAGAGAGCAAAATAGTGATTCTGCTCTGGACCCAGACTTCTGGAACATCCTCAGATGCATGCAACACTCTAGGGCAACATACATTGAACAAATAGAAAGTGGAAGTATGAGTTGAGAGGCCACCAAATCTCGGTGCTTCCCGGGGAGGACAATGCAGAGACACCTGCTCTGCTGCCTTCTGATAGCTGGGCTGTACATGCTTCAGAGCGAAACAGGGCTGCGAGCTGCAGGCAGAAGCGGCTCACCTCATTTCTTTTAGACTTTGCACCGTAGTCATAGGACAGGACGGGGCACCTTGCACGTTTGGGGCTAGTGAGCATCAGGCAGCTTTGAAACTGTTCCTCACACCTTTCTCTCCAGCACCAATTTCTGTACTTTCCTGTCTTCTCAGTCTTTTTTGTTCAGTGACTTTGAAGTAGGATATGAAGACTGATATTAATAATGATGTCCCTTTTGTGACTGAGATGACTTAGTAGCACGGGGTCAAGGTTTCAAGCTTGTGTGGGGGATGGATAGTTTTGGCTTTTTAAATTCACGCTACCAAGAGATTAATTTGCACACATCAGAGACATCCTACTCTGGTCCACTCACTCTTGCCCAGGAATTCTACTCCAGAAAGTCCATTTTTAAGAAATGGAAAATATATGTGAATAGAAGGGGGAAAAAATACCTCACCCTTCTTAGAAATCCCCTGTTTTAAGAGATACTAATAATGTGAACTACCATTTATGAGCACATAATATATGTTAGGAGCTGTGCTAAGAGGTTTTAGGCATTTTCTCTCATTTCTAGAACTGACCTTTAAGGCTGTCCTATCTACATGTTGCAAAAGCAGAAACAGAGGTTTAAGAATGTTAAATAATGTGTTGTAAGTCACAGGACCAGTTTACATCTGGAGTTGATCTGATCTTTAGACTGGATTCCCAGCTCTTAACAACTGTACTATGCAGAGCTAAGCTTTTGAATAAATTATTAATAAAGTGTCAGACAGGCCATGATGCTGAATACGTAGATGGATAAAGAGGCATTAACTAACTGCCTTGGGATGAACTGCATTTTGTTTCCAAATCTGTTACAGTGGCAGGTCTACGCAGAAATAGAACAGCTGGCCTCCCAACTGTTGTGATCTACTTCACCCCCTGGTTTAACTGTGTAACAGAAATCAAAGAAAAGAATGCCTGATCTACTGATAGCAAGTCATTCCTTCTAATACTCAGATGCAGACCTCTGAAAAAATTTGAGTACAGCTTTGTGGCTGCTTTGAAAGAAACTCAGAGAACAGCAAGTTTTCTCAGCAACCGGAGTTTACAGAAGCCCGCCTGTTTGCAGGGGTCTGAATGAAGTGGCTCCAACCCTGCCCACTAGGCAGGGCCTGGTATCTGCCTCTGAGGTAAAGAAAGGCTGCAGGCTGGAAATGGATTTTCTCAGGCCTCAACCCTCTGGAGTGGTTTCAGTTATCTCATTCTGCCGTTCCACTCTCTGTTCTGGCCTTAACCAGCATTAACCTGCATCCCCTTAGCAATTATTGCAGGTATTTAGAACTTATTAACATGTTCAATTCATTTGGGAAAAAATGGGGGAAATACTTAATAATGGTAGGGCTCTATTTTTTCCCCCTTATCTTTCACATTTCATCAGAAAAGTAGACTCCATAAAACAAACAAAATATTTGTATTATTTGTATCTTATGATCAATGTATTCTATTGCACATAATTTAAAAAATATGGGAACATACAGAAAAATCTCTCAAAATCATGTTACCTAGAGGCAAACACTTTTCATTTTGATGTACTTTCTCCCAGTTTTTATTATTTAAATTTTACTTGATTGAAATTATACTGCACAAATCAGAGATGCATGAGATGGTTTTGTCCTTTAAATATCATTAAAGCTCTCGAAATACCTGAAAGAGGATGATGTTTTTGAGAAACTCAAGGATTAGACTCTGGTACTTTCTGAAATTGGGATTATTATTAGAAAGATAGAAAGGCAAAACATGAAAAAGATTTCTTTACAGTTGGAAAGTTGAGAATTCTCAAATTGCAAATCTTTTAAAAAATTTAATTAAGGGCTTACATAGTCTTAAAGATTTCAATCTATTTTTACACCCCCCACACCACCCCATTAATGTAGAAAAAGGTTTGCAGCAGAGATATAATAACAGATCTTCAAAAGCCTGTATTATGGGTTGCTAAATAATAATGGTTACTTTTAGTTTTAAATATTCTGAAGATTTAAGTAACGCGCATGGCTACAGGGCTATACATGTCTGCAGTGGGAGCTGAGAGGGGGCCACAGAGTCTTTAGTCTCTGGCTGTGGCCTCATGACTCCATGACCTCTCCCGAGGGAGACGCAGGCATGTCCTTGTGGTGGGGCTGGTGGGTCTTCCTCCGTGTTAATGGCCTGAGGAGTGGGAGGGACACTGACTACAGGCACTGGGGAAAGTGGGTAGTGAGCCAGCTTTTTTATCAATCAGGAATTACAAGAAGCAGCATTCTCTTAGCATAAGAAAAAGTAACGAAAAAGAAAGAAAAATAAACAAGCGAGACCAAAGAATGACCTAATGACAAGTTCTCAAGTATCAGATATTTAATAAATGACAGTGAACAGTGTCCCCTCTGGTCAGTGTCCTTTATGAAACATCTGATACCTGAACACAAACAGAGCCAGTGGGCTTCACTTGAAGTTGAAGGGTTTCTTGCATTTAGCAAGGATTTGGTGACAGTGCGCTACATGCCAGGTGCTGTGCTGGGCACTGCGGGCGCAGCACAGGCACCACCTCTGCTGTCATGCAGACTCATGACAAGACACATCAGTGAACAGCTTTTGAAATCACCATTGTCATAAACACCAGAAGGAGAATATACTCAACAGAGATTCCTCCGAGATTTTAGGGTTGTCTGACTTAGCAAATAAAAATGTAGGATGCCCTTACCCTACCCAGAAGGCCTCTCTGTTGAGTAGTATTGGGTGGGGGCAGGAGGAGGGAGGGTATTTCAGGAAGAGGGAAGTTCATATTGAAAGGTATCCAGCTAGGGAAGCAGCTGCATGAGTGTAGAAATCTAAGTTACATACAAGAAAAAATAAAAACAAAGTCAGGCCAAAGTGGAAAAGTTGAGTAAACACACCCATAGCGATATGTTTTCAAGTACAGCTCAAGAATCACCACCAGAAACTTGCGGTGTTACTCACCCAGTCCTGTCCTGCTGGCAGCTGTACCATGTTTGTAGGCAGACCTAGTCATGTTTCTTTAGTGCTAACCCGAGCACACAAATATTCTCTTAAGTAACCTGGTTTTCCTTAATCCACTGATCGCAAATATGTCACTTACTGGTTTATCTGAACATTATACAACTTAAATATTCTCAATTGTTTTATGACTTGTGTTAGTGATGCTCAGAAAGGAATTACCTTCTTTTCAAGTTAGTATACTCTATTTAACTTAGCTATACCAAGCTCTATTTTTTATAGATTTTTACAAGAGAATTGTGAGACTGTCTCTTTCCAGACTGACCTGCTTTCCTTACAGTCTCTTAAGTATCTTCATGGATGTAGTTCCTTCTTCTAGCACATGCATGGGCAATAAAAATAGGCTCTTAGACTAGTCTGAACTTCAAACTGTTCACTGGCTGGATAAGCTTGGTGATTTCCCTAGTATCTCTGAGACTCAGTTTTCACATCTTTAAAATAGGCCAATGATGACTAGAGACTTTCTTCATAGGAAATTGTGAGGCTTTAATAATCCCATACAACATACTTTTAAAATTCCCCTTAAGATTTCCACAGCTTTCTATAGAGCTGTGATTTTTTACTGGCTAGGATGATGTTTGCCCTGATTTCCAAACAGGAGAACTTAGCTGATGAACCAGATGGGTTTTGGGGGGTGAGTTAGTATTCGGAGATCATGAACCTAATGGGTGGTGTAAGGTAGTGCATAGGTTCAAGAGATTCATTGTTTTGCAGTATTAAACTTCCTTGAAAGTAATCTCACCTTGCCCACATTTAAGCCTATCTGCCTCTTTTCTGCCAACTCAAACAAACAAGCTTCTCGTTTCCTTCCCACTCAAAAAGGAAACTCATGGGAGCTTAATGTCACCTGCAAATTGGAAATGTCACTGAATACTTCCTCTTCCAAATCATTATTATAACATGAAAACCACACACTTCCAGCACCGGTCATAAGAGTACAGTACTGTTTAATTCCACTTCATGCAATGTAGCGTTTTCCTTGGTGCCCTGTGTCTGAGTCGGACCGCTGTCTGTGGAAACGCTGCTCTGAATCCACAATTCACCTTGCCTGTATTTCAGCAAGTCACAGTGTAGCTAAGGTTTACTGATGCAATAAAAGAAATGAAAATAAAGCAATGCAAAACAAAGTAATTTTTATCCTAAACTGCTGTCAAAGGCCTTGGACAGTCTAATAAATTTATCTGTAGTTTTACTTTCATCCACATCCATGTCTCCTCCCTCAGAGAGTTGATAATAAATTAGTCAGCCATAGTACTTTGAAATTTCACTGTATTTCTCTTATTACTGTGCAAAGTACTCAGGAATTCTACTACTCACACACAAAAATTTGTAACCCCCAAGTTTGTAGTTTTGAGGTACACTCATGGGATCCTTCTTATGAATGAAGTCATATTGCCAGTTCTTAAACAAGTTAAAAAATATATAGCTAATAGTTTCCTAATTTTAGCTTTCAGTCAAAGTGAGGTAGAACAGGGAAATGGGACAAGGGTCATGCCACTGTAAAATCCATTTAGCCTGCAAAAAAAGCCCAGTGTATTCTCTAACTTAATCTATATGCTGTTCTTCTTCTTCTAGCCCCTAAATCAATTAAATAATTTTGTAACCAGGGCAGGAGATAGACCTCCAAAGTGTAAATTAACCTACATGGATAAAGATTGATGAGATCCAGACCAACACAGTCACCTAAATAACCCTATTACTAAGATAAAACTTCAAAGAAATTATGAATCACCTACCTGTATATCTCATGCTTTATGCTGACCCCTGATCAAAAGGCCCAATAAAACCGCAAACCCTAAAACCTTTAGCACATCTCCTGAGGTCACCTGCACTCCCACCTGACAGTATACTGTCTTAGAGCAAATGCACTTACTTGTTGCATAAGCAAACTGCACCTGTCTCTGAACTCTTCATGATAAAGACAAGACCTCTCTGACCTCCTCCTCCAGTGGTTAATGTCTTTGCTGCTTTGCTATTTCATGCAGCTTTCTAGTCTTAACACAATCCTTTTCTCTCTCCTTGTTTTATTTCAGACCAGTAGAGAAATGGAAGTTCTCAGAACACAATCTCACTCTATCTGGTGCTCTGTGGCTCCCCCAAATCCTGGGGTGGTGGGGGCTTAATCCCTATGGTGTGCAGATCCAAGTGGACACTGGATGCCAGAAGACTCTGGACTAAGGAGTTAGCAAGGGACCTGCCCTGTGCCGAGCAGGAGGTCAGTGAGCCTCCCTTTCCTCCCTCTGCTCTTCCGTGCTCTCTGCTGCCTTGCAGGGCTGCTGCCATTCACTACCACTCTGGCTTTAATGAATTCCTTTCTTACCTACACTTGCTGGACCTGTTTGAGAAGTCCTTCTCAATTAGAGTCAAGAACCCTCCACTGTCTGGGTTGAGGTTTCACCTAGTGCAGGGAGAGACCTCCCCAGATGCATCTGCCTGACAACAAGAGGACCTGAGCAAACAATTCACAAAAGAGAAAATCCAAAGATAAACACTTAAAAATGTAATTAATATTCAAAGAATGTAAATACAAATAGATTTTTTAATGCATCTAATTAATAGAATTTGGAGAAAATGGGAATTTCTGAGCAGGATTCCTGCCAGGCCTTAATAGTGTCTCTTATATATATCTATGATAAGAGCCTGTTTGCACATCTATAGGACGTTTGCTGGCACCAGAGCCCCTGGTCAGTCACTGGAGTAGGCCCAGGGGAAGGGTGGAGAGAAAACACCCATCCCCCTCCTCTCCCTGTGTTCCGGGGACGCAATTGGTAGATGTCCCCCAGTCACTAGGACCTACCCAGAGGGTTCCTCCTGGTGCTGGGGTGGGGAAGTAGAGGGCCAAAGAGAGAGGGTGGAGAGCTCAGTGGGCAGGTATGGGGAGGGGAGCCGTGGAGTCACACTGCTCCTGGAGGATTAAGCCCGAGGGTGGGAGCAAGGAGCAAGGAGGGAACAGAGGAGGCTAGCAAAGGGAATTAGACCAGACACTGAGACCTACTGGCATGAGAATGAAGTCCCTTTAAAACCCATCTTCCTGCCCTTGCCTTTATTCAGTCTTATCTAATTCATTAGGAACTTGCCCTGGGCAGGGAACCCCTTCCTTCCAGAGCAGCACAGAAGTTGAAAAAAATAGATAAAAGATTATCAATTCAGAGAGGTGGAGCCAAGATGGCAGCATGAGTAGGACAGTGGGAATCTCCTCCCAAAAACATATATATTTTTGAAAATACAACAAATACAACTATCCCTAAAAGAGAGACCAGAAGACACAGGACAACAGCCAGTCTACATCCACACCTGCAAGAACCCAGCACCTGGTGAAAGGGGTAAGATACAAGCCACAGCATGGCGGGACCCGAGGCCCCTCACCCCAGCTCCTGGTGGGAGGAGAGGAGTAGGAGTGGGGAGGGAGAGGGAGCCCAGGACTGCTAAACACCCAGCCCTAGCCATACACACCAGAGAGCAGACACACAGTGCATGCGTGGGGTGTTGGAAACTAGGGAAGCAGGACAGTAAGACCTGTGAGAGGGTCCCGCAGCCGGCGCTCTGGGACAAAGAAAAGCGAGTGCTTTTTGAAAGTCATAAAGGGACAGGGAAACCACAACTGGACAAAATCATCCCGGGTCAAAGTCCAGCAGCTGGAAATTCCAGGGAACTCTGGGTGCACTAACCCCCTTGGCAACAGCTCTGAGACCCCTCATGGAGGTAAACAGCCAAACAGCCCCCACCGTCCATTACCCCACCAGGGCCACGCGATAGCAGAGCAGCAGCCTGAGGCTGGTCACGTCCATAGCAAGGGAGCTTCCTCCATACCGGCCGGGCAAGATACAGAGAACCAGTCTACACACAATTGCCCAACACAAGACACTAGGGGGTCGCAGTTGTCCCAGTAAAGAAAGGCCAGGAGCAAGTGGAAAAAGTCTTGGCTCTCCCAGCTGACAGACGAGTCAATAGCATACCACTGCACCTATAAACATGAAAAGGCAAAAAAATTTGATCCAGAGAAGACTAACCTAGACGTCTTCGACATCTTCTACATCTTCCCCTGAGAAGGAACCTGGGAGATAGATTTAACCAATCTTTCTGAAAAAGAATTCAAAACAAAAGTCATAACCACGCTGATGGACTTGCAGAGAAATATGCAAGAACTAAGGAGGGGAGGCACAGAAATAAAACAATCTCTGGAAGGACTTCAAAGCAGAATGGACGAGATGCAACAGACCATAAGGAGAACAGGAATGCAGAGAAACTGATACAGAGAGAGATAAAAGGATCTCCAAGAATGAAAGAAGATTAAGAGAACTGTGTGACCAATCGAAACAGAACAATATCCACATTATAGGGGTACCAGAAGAAGAAGAGAGAGAAAAAGGGATAGAAAGTGTCTTTGAAGAAATAATTGCTGAAAACTTCCCCAAACTAGGGGAGGAAATGGCCTCTCAGACCACAGAGGTACAAAGAACTCCCATGACAAAGGAAAACCCATCAGGCTATCATCAGACTTCTCAACAGAAACCCTACAGGCCAGAAAAGAATGGCATGATATACTTAATGCAATGAAACAGAAGGGCCTTGAACCAAGACCACTGTATCCAGCACGATTATCATTTAAATATGAAGGAGGGATTAAACAATTCCCAGACAAGCAAAAGTTGACGGAATTTGCCTCCCACAAACCACCTCTACAGGGCATCTTACAGGGACTGCTCTAGATGGGAGCACTCCTAAAAAGAGCACAGAACAAAACACCCAACATATGAAGAAGGTAGGAGGAGGAACAAGAAGGGAGAGAAATAAAGAATCATCAGACTGTGTTTATAATAGCTCAACAAGCGAGTTAAGTTAGACAGTAAGACAGTAAAGAAGCTAACCTTGAACCTTTGGTAACCACAAACTTAAAGCCGGTAATGGCAATAAGTACATACCTTTCAATAATCACCCTAAATGTAAATGGACTGAATGCACCAATCAAAAGACACAGAGTAATAGAATGGATAAAAAAGCAAGACCCATCCATATGCTTCTTACAAGAGACTCACCTCAAACCCAAAGACATGCACAGACTTAAAGGGATGGAAAAAGATATTTCATGCAAACAACAGAGAGAAAAAAGCAGGTGTTGCAATACTAGTATCAGACAAAACAGACCTCAAAATAAAGAAAGTAACAAAAGATAAAGGACATTACATAATGATAAAGGGCTCAGTCCAACAAAAGGATATAACCATTATAAATATATATGCACCCAATACAGGAGCACCAACATACCTGAAACAAATACTAACAGAACTAAAGGAGGAAATAGAATGCAATGCATTCATTCTGGGAGACTTCAACACACCACTCACTCCAAAGGACAGATCCACCAGACAGAAAAAAAGTGACGACACAGAGGCACTGAACAACACACTAGAACAGATGGACCGAATAGACATCTATAGAACTCGACATCCAAAAGCAACAGGATACACATTCTTCCCAAGTGCACATGGAACATTCTCCAGAATAGACCACATACTAGGCCACAAAAAGAGCCTCAATAAATTCCAAAAGATTGAAATCCTACCAACCAACTTTTCAGACCACAAAGGCATAAAACTAGAAATAAACTGTACAAAAAAAGCAAAAAGGCTGACAAAAACATGGAGGCTTAACAACATGCTCCTAAATAATCAATGGATCAATGACCAAATTAAAATGGAGATCCAGCAATATATGGAAACAAATGACAGCAACAACCCAAAGTCCCAACTACTGTGGGATACAGCAAAAGCAGTCTTACGAGGAAAGTACATAGCAATCCAGGCATATTTAAAGAAGGAAGAACAATCCCAAATGAAAGGTCTAATGTCACAATTATCGAAATTGGAAAAAGAAGAACAAATGAGGCCTAAGCTCAGCAGAAGGAGGGACATAATAAAGACCAGAGAGGAAATAAAATTGAGAAGAATAAAACAATAGCAAAAATCAATGAAACCAAGAGCTGGTTCTTTGAGAAAATAAAATAGATAAGCCTCTAGCCAGACTTATTAAGAGGAAAAGAGAGTCAACAGACATCAACAGAATCAGAAATGAGAAAGGAAAAATCACGACAGACCCCACAGAAATACAAAGAATAATTAGAGAGTACTATGAAAACCTATATGCTAACAAGCTGGGAAACCTAGGACAAATGGACAACTTCCTAGAAAAATACAACCTTCCAAGACTGACCCAGAAAGAAACAGAAAATCTAAACAGACCAATTACCAGCAACGTAATTGAAGTGGTAATAAAAAAACTACCAAAGAACAAAACCCCCAGGCCAGATGGATTGACCTTGGAATTTTATCAGACATACAGAGAAGACATAATACCCATTCTCCTTAAAGTGTTCCAAAAAATAGAAGAGGAGGGAATACTCCCAAACTCATTCTATGAAGCCAACATCACCCTAATACCAAAACCAGGCAAAGACCCCACCAAAAAAGAAAACTACAGACCAATATCCCTGATGAATGTAGATGCAAAAATACTCAATAAAATATTAGCAAACCGAATTAAAAAATATATCAAAAGGATCATACACCATGACCAAGTGGAATTAATCCCAGGGATGAAACAATGGTAAAACACTCGAAAATCCTTCAACATCATCCCCCACATCAACAAAAAGAAGGACAAAAACCACATGATCACCTCCATAGATGCTGAAAAAGCATTTGACAAAATTCAACATCCATTAATGATAAAAACTCTCATCAAAATGGGTATAGAGGGCAAGTACCTCAACATAATAAAGGCCATATATGATAATACCACAGCCAACATCATACTGAACAGTGAGAGGCTGAAAGCTTTTCCTCTGTGATCAGGAACAAGACAGGGATGCCCACTCTCCCCACTGTTATTCAACATAGTATTGGAGGTCCTAGCCACGGCAATTAGACAGAACAAAGAAATACAAGGAATCCAGATTGGTAAAGAAGTAGTTAAACTGTCACTATTTGTAGACGACATGATATTGCACATAAAAAACCATAAAGACTCCACTCTGAAACTACTAGAGCTAATATCAGAATTCAGCAAAGTTGCAGGATACAAAATTAACACACAGAAATCTGTTGCATTCTTATACACTAACGATGAACTAATAGAAAGAGAAATCAGGAAGACAATTCCATTGACAATAGCATCAACAAGAATAAAATACCTAGGAATAAACCTAACCAAGGAAGTGAAAGACCTATACCCTGAAAACTATAAGACACTCTTAAGAGAAATTAAAGAGGTCACTAACAAATGGAAACTCATCCCATGCTCCTGGCTAGGAAGAATTAATATCGTCAAAATGGCCATCCTGCCCAAAGCAATATACAGATTTGATGCAATCCCTATCAAACTACCAACAGCATTCTTCAATGAACTGGAACAAGTAGTTCAAAAATTCATATGGAAACACCAAAGACCCCGAATAGCTAAAGCAATCCTGAGAAGGAAGAATAAAGTGGGGGGTATCTCACTCCCCAACTTCAAGCTCTACTACAAAGCCACAGTAATCAAGACAATTTGGTACTGGCACAAGAACAGAGCCACACACCAATGGAACAGAATAGGGTCTCCAAACATTAACCCAAACATATATGGTCAACTAATATTCAATAAAGGGGCCATGGACATGTAATGGGGAAATGACAGTCTCTTCAACAGATGGTGCTGGCAAAACTGGACAGCTACATATAAGAGAATGAAACTGGATCACTGTGTAACCCCGTACACAAAAGTAAATTTGAAATGGATCAAAGACTTGAATGTAAGTCATGAAACCATAAAACTCTTAGAAAAAAACATAGGCAAAAATCTCTTAGACATAAACATGAGTGACCTCTTCTTGAACATATCTCCCCGGGCAAGGGAAACAAAAGCAAAAATGAACAAATGGGACTATATCAAGCTGAAAAGCTTCTGTACAGCAAAGGACACCATCAAGAGAACAAAACGGTATCCCACAGTATGGGAGAATATATTCATAAATGACAGATCCGATAAAGGGTTGACATCCAAAATATGTAAAGAGCTCACACACCTCAACAAACAAAAAGCAAATAATCCAATTAAAAAATGGGCAGAGGAGCTGAATAGACAGTTCTCTAAAGAAGAAATTCAGATGGCCAACAGACATATCAAAAGATGCTCCACATTGCTTGTCATCAGAGAAATGCAAATTAAAGCCACAATGAGATATCATCTCACACTACCATCCAAAAGACAAACAACAACAAATGTTGGCGAGGTTGTGGAGAAAGGGGAACCCTCCTACACTGCTGGTGGAAATGTAAATTAGTTCAACCATTGTGGAAAGCAGTATGGAGGTTCCTCAAAAAGCTCAAAATAGAAATACCATTTGACCCAGGAATTCCACTTCTAGGAATTTACCGTAAGAATGCAGCACTCCAATTTGAAAAAGACAGATGCATCCCTATGTTTATTGCTGCACTATTTACAATAGCCAAGATATGGAAGCAACCTAAGTGTCCATCAGTAGATGAATGGATAAAGAAGATGTGGTACATATACACAATGGAATATTACTCAGCCATAAGAAGAAAACAAATCCTACCATTTGCAACAACATGGATGGAGCTAGAGGGTATTATGCTCAGTGAAATAAGCCAGGCAGGGATAGACAAGTACCAAATGATTTCATTCATATGTGGAATATAAGAACAAAAGAAAACTGAAGAAACAAAACAGCAGCAGAATCACAGAACCCAAGAATGGACTAACATTTACCAAAGGGAAAGGGACTGGGGAGGACGGGTGGGAAGGGAGGAATAAGGGCAGGAAAAAAGAAAGGGAGCATTACGATTAACACGTATAGTGTGTGGGGGGGTGCACGGGGAGGGCTGTGCAACACAGAGAAGACAAGTAGTGATTTTACTGCATCTTACTACGTTGATGGACAGTGACTGTGAACGTGTATGTGGGGGGGGACTTGGTGAGGGGGGTAGCCTAGTGAACATAATGTCCTTCATGTAATTTTAGATTAATGATACCAAAATAAAATTTTTTTTTTAAATTCTTAAAAAAAAAGATTACCAATTCAGGCAAGAATGTCATGTTTTGACTTTCTCCTATATAGGCTGGTGTAAGAATACATATAGATTACCATTTGGAAAACAATGTTTGCAATACGTGTGTAAGAGATATAAAAAAATTTATAATATGTAACAAAGAGACAAATTATAGTGCAGAGATAACTCTAAACTTTTATTCTGGACTTACAAAATGTAAAACTTCTGAAGCACTTGAGAACTTTGTAGCAACTACATACCAGTGTTGGCAAGTTCTCCATTAATTTAAAATGTACACATTAGTACTAATAACAAGACATGAAGTTAGGAACCATTTTTTTTCTCCCAAAATAATTGTGACCTGTAGGTGAAATACAGTTCAGTGAAGGAACATGGATTTGGGACAGAATATCAAATTGAAAAAGAAAACTAAATTAGTAATCAAATAATTCACAACATGTGCCTAAGCAGATGACCTAAATACTGACATCCTCAACGTGAGAATAATTTGATTGCGTAACAAAATTTGATTTTGCGAGCCTGGCATCATTAGTAAAGTTGCAAACAGGTGTTCCCGCATAGTGAGTGATGAACGTGAATTCATAGGCTGGGTGAGTGTCTGGTACAGAGAGACTCTTCAAGAGACTCTTTGGACGCTCAAAAAAATCTCTAGCTTTAAGCCAGCTGAGTTGTAGGGACTTCTTGGGTTTTGTCATTTTGCCAAAGAAGTCAGTCTGCTTCAGGTCCACATTTGGCTTCCCTGTGAGTCTTGGAGGGCTTTATTCTATTTTATCCTAGAGGAACATGGAATTACAACTAAAATATTTGTAGGCTTGGGGGATTCAGATGACTTGGATACGGTACTTCTCTCCATTTGGTGGGTATGATTTGAAGTACTTTATGTTTTTCTTGTTTTCATTGTCTATTTTGATGAATATTTTGTTTTACCACAAAAGAACTCATACAAAGGAAGACATCCTTTTCCAATTAGGATTATCCCTGAGGACCTCTTCTTTTCCCCTTTATTATATATGACCTTTTCCCAATCCCTTTGGAATCCTAGCCCACATGATTCCTAGGCATTTAATAAGATGTGTTGATGCACGGAAGTGACACTGTGGTTTGAGAGAAACAAACCTGGGTTTTAATCTCCAGTGTTTTGTATTCTGTGTGGCTAATGGATAAATGACTGGATTACTCAGATTTATTCTATTTATAAAACGATTACACAAGAATGCTGGGAGGCATAAATGTATGGGAGCATTTTGTAAATAATGTAATTCTACATAGATGGATTATCAGCATCATCATCAACTTTTTCAGTTTAGGGATATAATTTCAGTGTCCTTTGCCAAAAGCTACTATGAAATATTTACAAATCTCTTGGTTTTCTGAGGGTTAGGAAGTTGTATTTTAATTCCAACTTTCATATTTTTCCTCTAACAAATGGCAACAAATGTCTAATAGTTACCTTCTCAAAAACTGAATAACCATTTGATGGATATCTCAGGTTTTGCATCTCTTGCCAGAACACTGAAATAAATTGTGGGCTATCTTTTTCCTAGAAATAGGATATTCCCCTTCCCCTTTTTGGAAATAGTAGGGTAAAGTCTTAATAGGAGGGAGGGATTGGACTGGGTTAAAAACATTAAGACCCTGTGGTACTAGATGTTTGAAAATCCACGGGATTAAAGAATACAAATGATCGATTAATCCAGCAGTTGATGTTAACAATATTTTGTTTACTAATTGACATTTCACATCAAATGAGTAACCATTTAAATATAGAAACTGTTGACTCGGGTCTGTGTTTTGAGACTGTACAAACATTTATGCTGAGATAGCCAACTTAAAAAAAGTTGTTTTGAACACCCACCAGTATAAAGATTTGTTTTCCATTGACTTCCCTCCTGCTTATGTTTAAATAACTTTTTTAAAGGTGAGACACTGCAATCACTTGACAATTTTAATTATTACAGTAAAAGCTATGTAAAAGAAGAAAATTCATCCCTCAAAGAGCACACCACATGGAGGTTTAATTAGACACTAGGTGACATTCACATGGTTTAAATAATTAGGTGTGTGGTTTGTCTTGAGATATATTCTCCTCAAATCTTAATAGTACTTTCACTTTATTTACTACCCTTCCCAAAAGTTTCTAAACAGTTAACTTCAAAAATAAGAAAGATTTAAGATAATATTTTTAAAGAACCTTTAAAAGAAGCCAGCATGTAAGATAGTGTTTTGTAAGAATTGTGTTATATCTTTATGACATCACGGGACTCACTTCCCTTGAGCTTCCAACTTTAGCTTTTGCTGAGGCCGCAGCCCAGACTGGTTCAGTTAGAATCTCTTGGGGTGGGGATCACACATCAGCACTTTATTTGCTTCTTTTGAGTCTGCACATCAGAGAATCTCTTTAGCTCAAACTAATTACTGGAAGAACTTAGTCTTCAAAAATTATCTCAAATGGTTGTTTCTTTTGTCTGTACGCACCAGAAAACAAAGTGTCAAGACAATTCAGAAGTACTGATACCTGCTGAGAGCACTCGTTTTTCCATTTTTTCCCTAAGTTAGAAGGAAATGCTCCCTTTTCCCTTTTTTATCTGATAAGAGCAGAGAAACAGCCCTTTCCCTCTTTAAATCAGAGCAGTAATTGTAAATATTTGCTCTCAGTGGCTGAACTCTCATTTCCCCTTTGATCTTTTAGAATTTCACATCAATGGTTTGAGATAAGATACTTGTGTCTTAAGTTGTGTATGTCAAGCACCTGGTACATTAGGCCTGCATACAGTAGGTGCTCACAAAGCAAATGCCAGATAGCTAAGCTGTGTGTTATCAAGCGCTTCCCTGGAAGGAGGTGTTATGGGTTCCCCCAGGGCTCCACACACTACAGGGCCTATTGACAGTGTTATATTGTCCTCATACGATTCAGGATGCTAAGCATGGTAGTAATATACACACTTGGTTATAATAACCTGATAAATTTGCCAGAGGCTGGCTTTTCTGTTTTACAGGTGGGGAAATGGAGATTCAGAAAGGTGTAACTGGTCCAGTGCATGTAACACCCAGTCAGTGTAAATATGGGTCGACAATCCAGGGCTCCAGATTCATTTTCCTTTTCTTCCTCAAAACACCTTGCCACCCCATGCAGGGTGAAGGCATATGGATCAAATCTGCAGTTGACCCAAAGGATGACAGAATCAGAGCTCTAAAATACTTCAACAGCTGGCATGCTGGCCACAAAAACCGAAAAGATAAAATTTGATGGGGAAAAATATAAGGTCTTAAGATTAGATTATGTAAGAAAAAAATTCTGAAGTGCAGAATTGGGAAGGGAGGAGGGGACCCAGTTTGTTTATGCAAAAAAATCCATGACTCTGAGATAAGCATGTGATGGGCCAAAAAACAGAGCACAGACTTAGGTCACTTTCATGACATTAAGAGAAGTATAGGACTTTCCAGGCCCCACGTTCTCTGTTCTGGAAGGAAACCATTTGGAATTTTGTTCTCCATTTTAGCCACCGCATTTCAACCAGGACAGTGACAACTGATGTCAATTTGGAGTAGAGTGGCTACTTTGACCCATACATCAGCTGGCGTGTTCAAGATCCAGATCAAGCTGGTCCACCTCCTCCCTTTCTAGGACCTATGGTAAGTTTAATGACTTAAAGAAGTAGCTATTAATTCACTTGGTAACTTAATTCTCTCAGTAACTTCTGGCTCTAAGCTTCCACATCTTTAAATTGAAATGACACAATCCCACCTGGGCTATACCTAATGTATCCTTTATGGACCCAGCTAGCTCAGGTAGCACAGGTGTCGTGAGCATTAAAGGAAATAAGGTATGTCATTAAAATTCACCTCCTGGGTACTAGGTACTCAAAATGTTTGAAAAACAAAGGAAACAAACAAAACAGAAATAGACTTGAAACACAGAGAAGGGACAGCAGGTTACCAAGGAGGCAGCGTGACATAGATGAGGGGATAAGGAGGTATAAACTTCAATTTATATCAATTTATAAGATAACATAGTCACAGGGATAGAAGTAGAGCATAGGAAATACAGCTCATAGTATTGTAATATCTTTGAATGGTGAAGATGGTAACTCCACTTCTCATGGTGAGCATTTAGTAATGTATATAACTGATGAATCACTAAGTTGTTCTGAAACCAAAATAATATTGTATGAAAGTATATTTCAATAAAATATTTGAAAAAACAAAATTAAAACAATAAATCTGAAATTATAGTTCTGGAAGCTAGCTTTATTACACATTATAAATGTATAGCTGTTAAATGTCTTTTTTTATAGTGCATAGATTAGTCTTTCTTTGGTAGTGGGGAGGACTAAGTTCTGACCAATGTGAGCATGGACTCGGAGCACCCAAAACTTGGAGACAACTGTGGAGACAGGGGAGAGACTCTAGTAGTGATTATTTTTTCCCAAAAGGTTTCTGGAATTATTCCAAAAATATTCCCAGTGAAATCTGAATTCAATGGGAAACCAAGATTTATTTCTGTTCGGCTTTGTATGGTTGCCTGTGTTCTGCAGTGAGAGTGAGTTGGAACAGAACGAGCACAATTAGAACTGAAATGAAAGGTGATTTAAAAAAGAGTGTCTAGGGCTAAAGTCAATTGAATTTCATAATTTTATTTAAATTTAAAACAACTTTGGCCTGAACTTGGAATGCCATGACTTAAGCAATTTTTCATTCTATGAAATCTTTTGATACTCATTTTATGCTTACCTTTTCATTTTAAAGGCAAGGGCCTTAAAAGATATAAATGTATTCTATATAGAAAAAAAGCAAGTAGAGTGTTAACTTACTCAGGATAATTAATTGTTTTATATTTCCAATTGTAAGATACACTTTATAATTATGTACACTATCAAGAATCACTCCCATTTTGTTTCAACTCATATTTTTTTCTTTATCCTACTTAATACCCTACTTGTTTAAGTAAATACTTCAGGATTTACTTACAAGGTCTGTATAATAGAACAATTCAGATAAAAACACAGCTTGTTTTGCTATTGCTACTCCTGTGTGTTAAACAGGGAAAGATCCAGGAATATAAAATATCTCACAGAAAGTTTCTCAAATGGTTATTTTCCCTTTAAGGAGGATAGGGTCCAATTTATGACTATGGTAACAGGTTAAATGTGAATGTGGCAATAGGGCTAAATTATGTTGAACTGATTCTAAAGAAAATAAAATTTTCCTTTCTATGAACCTTCACTCATTCTGAAGCTTTGAAATATTCAGATAAAATTTTCTTTCTCATTTTCTTCTGCCTTTGTGGTCTGACTAAGCCAGGACTTGAAGCAGACATACTGGACTCCTGAGAAAAAGCTTGTTCCCACAGGACTGCCAGCCAAATTTTGCAGACTCAAGATGTATGGAGAGTGTAGATAATCATCACAATTTTTGGACACATATCTGAGGTAAACATAAATACCAAACCTTGAGAGTCTCATTATTAGTGATAAGTATGATTCAATATGAGGTATTTCTGTTCTTGGCTGGTTGATATAAGCTAATTATAAGATTAATTGGAATTTAACTGAAAATACAAAGTAATGCATGTTAGTTTTTAAAGTATCACAGACAATTTGCTTCAGTATGCCAGATGAACAGAAAACAAATCAATATGTTATCAGCTTTTCTCTAACTCTAAAGTAAATCTCTTCTACCTTTGTCTTTCCTACCCTCATGGACCAATCATCTTTATCATTCCTCTGCTTTAGGATGATTTACAACCATAGTTTGAACATTCTTTCTAGAGATCTGGAGGCAGTCCCTATAATTTGTTTAAGGAAAATAAGGTTCTGGGCCTGATGATTGATTTCAGATTTATCATCATCACCTTAAAAATTATAGTTAGTCTTTTTAAGCAATATTTTTTGTTACTCTAAGACAGTCTTATTACCAAATATTCTAACAAGTAGAAAAAAATTATCACATAGTTCCACAACTATACATATTTGTATATTATACATATCAATAAATCTCATGACTACAAGCAGTCACTAATAATATATTACTTTCCTTTTTCTTCATGCTGTGAATCAGGAGTATGAGGTACTTTGTTGGAAACCTCTTGGTGTCTGATGACGTAAAGACTTCAGAGGAGGGGAACACTGCACAATCAGAGGGAAAATAATCTGGAGCTTCCACTGCAATCTGGAGAGAAGGGAGGCTGAGAGGTGGGGGTGGACTGGGGAGAGAGGCGAGAGCAAGGCGGGAGAGGAAGGGCCAGGGGTGTGTCCCGAGATGGCATGGTGGCCACGGACGTGGCCACGGACAGTTTCTGTTGGGCACCGCCATCTCATGATGACACTGGGCTTCCTGGGTGACCTGCCCTTTGAGCCCACTTAGACACGTGGGCATTCCTGTGGTCCCTCATCTCTCATCTGTCTCCTTTCACACCATTTTCAAGATAATGAAGACTGCTAGGCTCATAAATGTGAATGAAAAAATTTTAAATGTGACGATGAAAAAATTTAAAGAGATCCTTATTTTTCAAATCCGAGTCCACTCAGAGCAGCAGAGAAGCAGCATGTAAAGAACTGGGGCCCAGTCTGCAAGGAAGGAAATGGCAGAAATCCTGGGGCATGTTTTGCACTTTCATAAACCATGATACTGGCAAGAGTAGGAGAGACAATTGTATCTGTATCTAGACAGGCAGGAAAGTCAATTACAAATGCCCATATTGTCCATCTCCTCCCCACAATCTCAGGTTTATGGAGGGGATGGTCCTAATCCTTGAACCCACTGACACCTACAGAGCTTTACCGTCAAAGAGTGTTCTGTCCACCTTCATCACATGAGTAATGTATTCCAGATTAATGTGACAGACCTTCAGTAACAACATGAGAGAGAAAAGGCAGAAGTCGCACTTGCAGTAAATATCTAGTTTAGTGAAGACGTTGAGATTATTGATTAAAATGCTTGGCTTCGAGTCTTTGAGATCTTAATTAGCTACCTGACTTTCTTGCCCACTGCAGTGGATAAATTAGTGCTCCCTATTGTTACTCCTTCTCCGTCAAATTGTCAAACACTCACTATTCTGGAAAGTAAGTCATCATCAGGGTATCTTCCAACTCTTTACAGTTTGTAATCATTCTTATCCAGAACCCAAGGGCCACAGCAAAGTACAGGAATAACACGTTGAAGTCGGCACCAAGTGGGCAGGTGGGGAACCTGGCTGAGCAACATGAGACCTGTCTGAAGCCTGTATGTGCACACAGAGGCCAAGTTTCATTAATACAGAATAGAACAACGGAGCCAATATTTTAGGAGAGAAATATTATGTTTTGCTTCGATTTCTTTAAATATTTACTTCCATTTACTTATCTGGTTTGTGTGTAATTATTTTATTTAAAATTGCACCTGCATTATTGGATTGAGTGTGTGTGTGTGTCTTCGATTGTCCCCTGAAGCCTCCCCCTACAGAAGCTGTGGTTGAACTGAATCTTAGGTAGTTTTTGAAAATGAAAGGCTCAAAAATTTTATCACATTAAACAATTGTTCAGGCTTAAAAAAAACATGAGTTCAATGTTGCAGTTTCCCAGTGTGACTTTTTGGAGGGCCTCTGAATCTCCCTGTGGCAACACAGCTGAGTGGGATCACAAGGGGCCCAGCCCTTTCAGTGGCCATGTCCTGCTCTCCCGCATCTGGCTCCAGCACCTGTGCTCACAGACAGTGCAGGTCACAAGACTGAAGACAGCGTCAAGCTTCGAGGGCAGAGCCTGATTCTTTATGGCACCCCGGATCTTCATGTGAGGCATTTCCTCCTTGGCATTCATCTGGACTCCCCTCCTACCTCCATTCTGACTCCCAATTCTGACCCTGACCCTGTGGTCCCACCCCCGCAACAGCTGTGCATCTGCACTGTCATCACAGTTCACTCATTCCAGGATACCAGACACGAGAGAAAGTGCCTGAGTGTCCACCAGGGCAGCCAGTCTTCATGTAGACTACTGAGCAGGAGAAAATAATTAGTTGTTGTAAGTCACTAAGTTTGGAGTGGTGTGTTATGGACCATTAAATACAAAAATACCACTGCGAATACATGAACCACCAATGATTACAAAGTCTGCCCAATAGGCGATTTAGGGCATTGATCATCTCAGATACATCACTAACCAGAGGTGTGTCCCTAAGTGAAAGCCTCAGTTTCCTCAAATGGGAAATGGTGATACAGTGAAAACAAAGCCCTTCCTATAAAGCTCTTGTGAGGCTTGGCTGAGAAAATGGATGTAAAGTCCTTAGAAAAATGCCAGGCATCCATAATGCTCAATTAAATGTTATTCATTATTTTTCTCATTTATGGAAAATACACAAATAAGGAAATTCCAGTGATGACATAAGATGTGTTCTTACACCTTCACATCAATGTGATTCTTTTATCAAATTACAAAATTGTGGAGTTGGTTTACCTAAAATTTCTAAAAGCAAACTATGAGAAATGAAAAGGAGAACAGAGATGGAAAAATAATTTCTTGGCCAAGTAATTTTCTGGTGAGTAATCTAGAACTTACTTTAGCAATTGCAAATTGGTCATGCTGCCACTTCTGGATTTTAAGGATTGTGGTCATCTTCTAAGAAAGGTATGGGCAATCGGAAGGAGGGTGTGTCAGTTGTGGTCCCAACGTAGGAAGAGAAGATGCACTGAATCCCAGATAATACAAAACGGTGCTGGTGGAGGGACCAGACCGACAGGATTGCCAGGGTATAAGGAGCCACCTCGGTGATACGTCAGCCTGGGGCTGTACAGCAGGGGGTTGCCACTTGGAAGCCCACAGGACAAGGCAGGCAGCGGCTTCCCAAATGCAGAGGACAGCACCACACTGAGTGGATACCTTCATTTGATGGGCAGCCCTGAGGCAAACCCACGGGACTGGCAAAGTGCCTTGAATTCCTCTGGCCTGCCAGGGCTCTCCAGGGCTGAGCTCAACCACAGCCTGAAGGGACCTGCTACAGTCCACCCAGGCCGGCTTCCCAGGCAAAAGGGCTTGGGGAGGAGAGTGGGAAGAGAGTCTGTAGGGGTCTGCAGAGGACCAGCAGTCAGGATTGGGGGCATAGGCGGCCAGAGCGGACCAGTGGATCCTCACATGTAAGGACTTGTATTTTCATAATCGTACTATAATTTTGTGGTGGCTTGGGCAAAGTTGAATTTGTGAGCTTCTTTTCTATCCATTAAGGAGGTCTCTGTGAAGGCAGAGGGAATCCAAAGGAGGTGTTATCTGTGTGTCCTGTATACCTGTACTCCAAGTGATAAGAAAGAAATGTGAGAGTGTAGTCCTCTGGCAAGGACACAAGTCACTTCAGGAGGAATGTGGTCACGTGGTGTTGTGGCAGGCAAACAGCTCCCAGCTGGGACAAACAGCACACCCGGTGGGTAAACTGGGAGACTGGTGCATGTGAATCTGTTCTCCCTGGAGGTCTGATCTGAGGCACTGGTGGATCGCTGCTCCGATGGTCCCCAACACTTGACTTTCTGCAGTTCTCCTTTTCCTTTCTTCTGGAACAGAGCCTGATGCCAGCTTCTAATCCTTCACCTTTCCTTTTTCTGACACTTTTTTGAGCCTTCATTTGCCTGTCCATAATTTTTTATCCCCTGACTTCTAGGTTTTCTGATGCTCTGTTAACCTAAGATCGGTTTACTGTGTTTGGCTTACCAGACATGGCCAAGCCCGTGAGGCTGAGGAAACACTTCCTGCCAAAAACCTTGGTAGTTTCTTTCTTTCTTTTTTCTACCCCCACCCCTTCGAGTAGTTTCTGATACTTGTCACCCATCATCCCATGGGCATTAAGCAGAGGTGACTGGCACGGGCAGGGTGGCATTATGTTGAACACTGAGAGACAAACTGAGTCGTGCTTCTATAAATACATCTGAGGGGTAAGCAGGCTTTCTAGAAAAAAGCAAGGCAAGAGGGTAAAAGACACGTTATGTGTAGTGAGTGGAGAGACTGCTTTGCACTGTGGGTAACAGTGAGAGAGAAGACGAGCCTGACTCGTCCTCCAGTTTGCATTGTGATTTACTCTAGTTTCATGGATGTGAGAATATTTAACATTCCAACCAAAGCAAACTGTAATGAAACACAGGTTTTGGCTAGGTTTGCTCTTTCTCTGATTTGTCAAAATCTAAAACCAGAAAACTATCAGAAGGAGAACAGAAGACACACATCAGGGACAGAAGAGAACTTGAAGGTGACCCCGTGGAGCTGAGAAGCTGCTGAGACCACATATGCATCCTGAACTGCAGGAAGCTGAGAGTTAATCTTGCATTCTGAGAAAAACATGGTTTGGGGAGCTCCTAAGTGTGGGAAGCTTAACTGTGTGCTGAAAGGTGAACGGGCTGCTTCTAGGTCTTGTTTACACACCTTTAATTTCCACACCTTTAAATTCCAAAGGGCTAAAGCCATTTTATATAGTAGCCTGGATGAACAGATGCTAAGATTTTAAGGTTTACAGATGGAAGGGACTGCGTAACTATGAAAAATTTTAATTGGCAACATATGTATTACATGTATACATTATCTATTACACAGTGGCAGTGATGTTACTTTGATTTGGAGTAGAACAGCCACATCTTGTTAATGGATTCATCATTCTACCTGCATTGGCTTGTTAGGAACTGAGGGGGGAAATAAAGTTCAAACACAACATTTCTCACACTACGGTGAATCTACTGGCTGCTTTTCTGTGGAATCCATTGCTTAAGACTGATGGCATCTCTAATTTAAGGCGGGACACTGGCATGCTCCATTAACAAATAGTGAAAGAAATGGAGTGCTTAAAGCATATGCTCCAGTACCCTCCAAATATATATTTTTTAATGTTGCATATTTAAGGTATAGCACACGGTGATTTGATATACATGTACATAGTGAAATGATTACAGCCAACCCAACTCTCCTATCTCACATAGCTAACTTTTGTGATGTGTGAGGAAGCACCTAGAATCTCCTAGCAGTGTTTCTAAATATACTTATCAAGCCTGCATTTTGATTTCTTGTAGTCTCTTATGATCCTTTGTATTTCTGTTATATCACTTGTAATATCTCTTCTCCCATTTGTTTTTAATCATTTGTCATCTCTTTTCCTAGCCCTGTTGATGTTTTTTCAATTTTGCTTAACTTTTCAAAAAGCCAACTCTTAGTTTCATTGATCTTTTCTTGTTTTTTTTCTAGGCTCTATTTTATTTCTTTCTTTCCTCATCTTTATTATTTCCTTCCTTTTCCTAACTTTGGGTTTAGTTCTTCTTTTATAGTTCCTGGAGGTGCAAAGTTAGGTTGATTATTTGAGATATTTCTTTTTTTCTTAATGTAGGCAATTATCACTGCAAACTTCCCTCTTAGGACTGTTTTTGATTCATTCCAGAAGTGCTTTATGTTGTCTTTCCATTTTCATTTTTCTCAATATATTTTTTTATTTCCTTGTGATGTCTTCCTCAACCCATTGCTTGTTCAGGAACATGTCATTTAATCTTTGCATATTTGTGAGTTTTCCTCCTATAATTTATTGCTAAATTCATATCATTCAGGTCAAAAGAATATCTGATACTTCAGTCTTTTTAAATGTGTTCAGATTTATTTTGTGGCCTTTCATTATTTTTTATGGGTTCTGGCTTTTTGTTGAACTTCTCATTTTTTTCATGCATTGTTTCCCTGATTTTGTTTAGTTGACTATATATGTTCCCTTATAGTTTCCTGAGCTTCCTTCTGATGCCCAAATAATTTTTTGTCAAATATTAGGACCTAGGAGAGAAATGAATTGGTAAAGATATTCATGGAACTGAGTGTGTACAACTTAGTAGCACATGTGCAGTAAATTAAGCTCAGACCTGAGGCAAGTTGGCATTTCCCCAGAGAGCTTCCCTGGTCACACACACACCCCTTGCCCCCAGACTCCCCACACCACGTAGCCCCTTGTGAATTCTACGGTAAGCTGAGGAGTATCTGTCATTTTAATGTGTATATTAATTTTTGATGTTAAAAGGATACCCATCTCATGTATTGTCCAAAAATAAATTTGGTTTCTTGAGTATTGATACTTCCCTCTTAATAGCTGAGGAATAACTTAAATAAGTTAAAATTATTTATTTGGTAAACAACTACCTTATTGTATTTTTAAATAGCCTTTTGTAGGAAAGGCCTCTCAGAAATCAGTTGAACTAACACATTGTGGTGGTGTTGGGGCCTGTTCCCCTCCCCTTCACTTCATGCAGCGATGATTTGTCCTTCTTGGAGCACAGAATGAGCCCATGTATCAGGATTCTGGCCAACATAATGCCAACACATTCTTAATTAAAGTGCTGGCCACTAAACGTAAGAATCAAACAGTACCAGGCTGGATGACAAATCCTACCTGTTATGTTCTCCTTGGGATTACTGCTCTATTTGTGAGAGGGAGAGACTGGGCTCAACAGCGGTGGGAGAGCAGGTCAGAGAGCATGCCCTCACGAAGGACAGCAGCTGAGGCTGCCGCCCAGCTGCTGGTTCTCTGCCAGTCAACACCTCAGATGGGCTGGGGGTGAGCACGCTGTGAGGTCTTCTCAGGGGGACCAGTGAATCGCTGATCATGGCTCTTTTGTTCCCCAAGTTTCTTAACATTGTCTGGGGCAAGTGAAGGAAGCCACTTGTAGGCATTTGGCTTTTAGAGAAGTAACGGCTATAGGCACACGTTTTATTCTGCTTCACAGATAATGGCGTTTCTTACAAACTGAAGGTCTGTGGCAGCCCTGCATGAGCAAGTCTGCTGGCACCATTTTCCCAATAGTGTTTGCACACTTCACGTCTTGGTGCACATTTTGGTGGTTCTCGTGATATGTCAAATTTTTCATGGTTATTATATTTGTACGGTGATCTGTGGTCAGTGACTGTGACTCATTAAAAGCTCATATTATGGTTAGTATTTTTTAGCAATAAAGTATTTTTTAATTAAGGTATGCATTTTTTTAGACATAATGCTATTGCACACTTAATAGACTATAGCATAAAGATGACTTTTATATGCACTGGGAAACCAGAACTTCACTTGACTCACTTTGTTGTGTATTTGCCTTGCAGTGGTACCTGGAACCAAGCCCGCAATGTCTCTGAGGCTCGCCTGCACTGTGTCCATGTTCCATAAGGGAGCGGGGTCCCCCTAACTTTGTTCTGTGTGAAAAAAGTTCCACTTGCAATTTGATTGGGTTTCTCTATCAGTGGTCGAGGGACTAGCAGCTTTCTCCTTTCCTAGCAGATACTAACTATGACACTATTTCTTGGCTCAGACAAATTAAAATTAAATAGGAAAGAATTATTTCTATAGCTATATGTCATCTGAACACACCAGCTGGTAGAAAATGTTTGCATCTTGGTCAGCACTGGTAAGCTGTATCAAATTTCAGACTTATAACTGTATTTGCTTCAGTTATATTTTTAAAGTAACTTCTTCTAAGCATCAAAAGAATGCAATGCCTGGGAGGAGTTCTTGAATTGCAGTAATTACGCCTGAGCAAATCCAGTGATGCGTTATGTGGTTGCCCCGAAGCAAATGAAGACACATGTCAAGAAGTACTTAAAGTAACTCAAAGAAGAGATTTGAGGCACTGTGCAGTTTTGACTGTGAAGGTATCCAAAATTCAGAGTCAAATACTTTCAAAACAACTGTTCACAGTAGTTTGCATAACAGTACATTGAACTTCCAAAAAGCACATCTTTTCCCTTGAGAGCTTTGCTGTATGGTATAATACTTAATGAGAAGAAAATACAAAATCAAAGCCAATTTATTTAGCTGGGGGAAAAGCCTGCATTTGTTACTCAGATTATATTTAGAGTTTTCTTCCTGCTGAAATTATTGGAATACAAAAACAGAGAGTGGTTGAAGTGCAGGGGAACCGCTTTCCTTTGGCGTTAGCATATATTTAACAAGGAGCCATGAGATTAATGCAGGAAAATTGCTAAACAATTTGAAAAGCAGCAAGAAAACGACAGTCAAAGAAACTTGACTTTTGGAACGCTCTGCAAGTTGACAGTAATCCATAGTAAGGCCGACCTTCACAGCTTTGAGGTTTAGAAAGATGATGGGAGATAATTAATTACAGAGGGGAGGAGTAGAGATGGAAAGAAATGACTTTGGCTTTGATTCCATCCCCTGGAGCAGTGAAGGAACAGAAGGCTAAGTGATGTAGAAGTTTCTAGAAAATGACAAGAGACAGAGACCAGGGGACAGTAACCCATGTGTCCACCGCAGCCTTGGTGATGATTCTGAGCCCGACACCCTAAAGGGCCCACTGTCCAAACAGGGTCAGAAATAGCTTTCAAGATATATTACATTCCTTATAAATTATTTGCTTAGCATATAATGTTAAAGTGTTCCCTCTCCATAAGCTCTACACCATAGTGAATACTTAGGAATACAAAAGAAAATTATGGTCTGAAGATTTTAAAGAAAAGAAACAGAGTCAAAGATTTTTCAAGGAAGTAGAATGTAGGGAGTCTTTGTCAAATCAATGACAATAATCAATAAAAGTGAACACTTTATAATAATAATTAACTTTATAATAAACCTAATATTTATTAAGATATTACTATGTGCCTGGCACAGTTTTGAACTCTTTCTCTGTGTCGATTGACTTAACACTCCTAATAACACTACAGGTAGGTACTTTTATTATTGCCAATTTACTTACAAGGAAACTGAGGCACTGGAAGGTTAAATAATTCATCAAGGGGACCTGACTCATAAGTGGTAGAGCCAAGATTCACGCTCTTCTCCAGAATCTATATTATCTGCCACTAGGCTCCTCTGCCATTTGTTCCACAAGCATATATATTTTTAATGACTAGCATATTTTTAACTCTAAGGGGATTCTTTGCGATTACCTCCATTCTTAGGGAAGTTTATGTTGGTGTTTGTTTATTGACTGGCTTTCTTGTCAAGCCCAGAGACTCGGCCAGGGAGATGTGAAGTCAGTGAAATGGGGGATCAATTTGGTATTATGATGCACTTACTGTCCTTCAGAGCTAGCACCAGGGACTGTCACCATCAGCTAACATTTCTGACCAGTGATACTCGGCATTCCCCTTGAATATCAAGCCGGCATCTTGATTCAAGGAGCAACATTACTGTGGACAGTGGAATGGGCCTGTCACAACATCATGTGTCCTGGGCTGACTAAGAACAGGTGATAAGTTAGCTGCTGTCACTCTAGGATGTTCAAATCACTAAACAACAACTCCACAAAACAGAGGCAATATTTCGTGGGTTCACTGATACTGAGTTACCCCATTTCATTCACTGAAACAGATTCTCTAGAAGCTGATTCAATATTTTCATTAATGATGGCTTTTGGCAGTTAAAGTATTATAGCGGTGTAGCTAATTTTCAATGAGAATTACAAGTGGGTAGGTATTGGCTGGAAATTGGTTGAGAAAGAATGGAAAGGATAGGAAAGAGGACAAAATATCACTATAGGTCATATCCCTTTAATGTATTAACTCACAGAAATCATTTGTGTGGAGGAATCAGAGATAAGGGTATCTCTTCATTTCAATGAAAATAAAGTGCCACTCTGTTGCTTATTATCTTTTGGTTTCTCATCCAGTGGAAGTTTAATGTCCTAGAGAATATTTACTGTTCTCTGTAAAATATAAGAGACTTATTTTTTCATTTTGATGCAAATACATGGAGAAAGAAAAATAAGAAGATTTAAAAGGAAATGAGAGAAATGATTAAAGAATGAGAAGATAGGAAACTACAAAATTAAGTGGTGTTTCCTTTGGATTCTGCCCCATTTTGCTTGCTCTCATCAATCACATATGATGATATTCAGACTTTCACTAGGTCCAAAGAGGTACCACTTGTGCATGTATGTGTGTGTCTAAACATAGACATCTTTTCTTAAGAATGAGAGACTTGTACAAATTGTGTACCCTCTGCAGTCAATAAATTGTGTAGACTACACCATTAAAAGATCTTTGGCACAAGATTGAATAGATACGATATTCTACTAAGAACCATAAATTCAAAACAAGACTTTTTAAGACTCTAAAATATAACTAAAACAAGCCAGGAAATTGTGTTAATGGAATAAATTATGCCATTCAGTAGACATTCTGCTGCTGAATACACCAAATACAGAATTGGGATAGTAAAGTAAAAAGTCAATATTTTTCAGTAATAATAAAAATAACATAATTGACACCTGTGTCTCTACTATCTATCTTAGGATATAAAACATTGCAGACACAGGCAGAGCCCTCTGTGCGCCCCTTACTATCACATTCTTCTGTGTCTTTTAGGTGACTGCTATCTGGAATCAATATTTGGCATTCCTGTGCATTTCTCTATACTCTTACTATATTCATAAGCCTGAAATAGTACTGTTCTGCAATTTTAACTTCGTATGGATGAATACATTTATTCATGCCATCTTTATGCACTCTTTTTGTAACTTTCTTTTTCATGGATTGCTATTATGTTTGTAATTTTCAGACATCCTGATTCATGAAGCTCTAGTCCATTCATTGTATGAACACATATCACAATTTATGCATTTTATTTTCTTTTTTTCACCAGCATTGAGATATAATTGACCCATAACACTGTGTAATTTTAAGGTGTATATGGTGATTGATACACATACACTGTGAAATGATCACCACAGTAAGGTCAGCTACCACATTGAACACCTCACATCATCACAAGGTTTTTTGTAGGTGCCATGAGAGTACTTAAGATCCAATCTCAGCAATTTTAAAGTACCTAATACAGTATTGTTTATTATAGTTACCATGCTGTATGTATATTCAACCCCCAGAACTTATTCATCTTATAACGGGAAATTTGTACCCTTTGACTAACAACTGCTTGATTCATCCTTCCCAGAGTTCCTGGAAACTACCATTTTACAGTCTGAGTTTGGCTTTTTAAAGATTCTACATACAAGTGAGATCATACAGTATTTGTCTTTCTCTGCCTGGTTTAGTTCACTTAGGATATTGCCCTCAGTGTCCATCCATGTTGTCACAAATAGCAGTATTTCCTTCTTTTGTATTCTATTGCATATATGTGCTACATTTTCTTTATCCATTCATCTGACGATGGGCACTTAGGTTGTTTTAGAATTGCTAGTATCAAAAAGACAAGAGATAACAAGCCCTGGTGAGGACATGGAGTACAGGGAACCCTTGCACACTGTTGGTGGGAATGTAAATGGGAGCAGTAACTATGGAAAACAGTACGGAGTTTCCTCAAAAAGTAAAAAGTCATATGATTCAACAATCTCACTTCTGGGTATATATCCAAATAAATGAAATCCCTATCTCAAAGATATATATTTTTTTAATGAATATTTATGTTCTTTCCAGTTTTTTGAAACAATGCTATGAATATTCTTATACATGTATCCTTTGGTCACTTGAGCAAAAGTTTCTTCCAGGTACATACCTAGGAGAGGAATTCATTCACTGATTTATTCAATACATATGGTATTGTGTACCTTTCATATGCCAGATCCTATTCCAGGCCTCAGGAACACAGCAGCAAGAGTCAGATGGCAATCCTTACACTTGAGATTTTATGTTCTACTCAGGGAGACAGACAATTAACAAATAAACAAGTAAAGTGTAGAGTGTATCAGATAAGCTCAATGGGGAGTAACAGAACAAGACAGTGGAATAGAGAGTGGGGCAGCAGGATCCATCTTACATGGGGAATTATGGAAAGCCACACTCAGAGGTGACATTTAAGGAAAGACATGAAAGACATGAAGGACCAATCCTGTGGATCCGGGCAAATAGTATTCCAGGTAGAGGGAGCAGCAAGTGCACAGGTCCTGGGGTGGGAACACACCTGCCATGTTGGGGTACAGCAGGAACACTCCTGTGGCCGGTGTGGACTGAGTAGGGGTGAATAGCAGGGGAAGAAATCCAAGAGCTGGGCCTTACCCATGTTTACAAGGACTATGATTTAGCTGTGAGATGAGGAGGCCCTGGATGGCTTTGTGCTGTGTGGTGACCACAACTGTGTTAAAAAGCATCATGCCAGGTGCTGAAGACTTTGATGAGCAAGGATGGAAACAAGGAGACATATTAGGAAGGTAATGAAAGCATTCCAGAGAAAGATGGTGGCTTAGACCAAAGCCTTATTAGTAGAGGAGGTGTGAAGTAGCCAGATTCTGGATATAGTAAAAGGTAGGGCCACCTGGGTTTGCTGGACAGATTGATGATGTGAGGTATGAGATGAGAGAAGTTGAGGATGTCTCCAAGTGTTTTCCTTGAACAGCTAGAGGGAGATTATCATTTGTTGACATGGAGAGGATTTATCAAGAGAAGGTTTTTGGAGGAGAGAATCGTAAGTTCCATTCTGGATATATTAAATTTGATATATATACTGTTAGATATTCAAGTATAGATGTAAAGTAGTCAATTGGGTCTTACATAAAAGTTTAGGGTATGTATATCTTTATCTTGGGTATCTTTATCTTAGGGTATGTTTATCTTGCACAAAATTGTTCCCCAAATTGTTTATACCTATTTTCACTTCATGTTGCAATAACAAAATTCTATGGTCAGTTTTTCAGATTGATAATCTGATGGTACTATCTGTTACCTCTTGATTGACAATACTCTAACAAAAATGATAGTCCCGGGCTAAGCCATCAGGATCCTAACTTCACAAGCATAGTGTTTATCACCTACTGGTTTGTTACCACATTTCCCCAAACCAAAGTGGCCAATAAATGGTATATAACACATACTGATACACCCTTAGTAAGAAATGTGAATCACACCTCAACAAACAAAAAGCAAATAATCCAATTAAAAAATGGGCAGAGGAGCTGAATAGACAGTTCTCTGAAGGAGAAATTCAGATGGCCAACAGACACATCAAAAGATGCTCCACACTGCTTGTCATCAGAGAAATGCAAATTAAAACCACAATGAGATATCTCCTCACACCAGTAAGGATTGCCATCATCGAAAAGACGAACAGCAACAAATGTTGGCGAGGTTGTGGAGAAAGGGGAACCCTCCTACACTGCTGGTGGGAATGTAAATTAGTTCAACCATTGTGGAAAGCACTATGGAGGTTCCTCAAAAGGCTCAAAATAGAAATACCATTTGACCCAGGAATTCCACTTCTAGTAATTTACCCTAAGAATGCAGCACTCCAATTTGAAAAAGACAGATGCACCCCTATGTTTATCGCTGCACTGTTTACAATAGCCAAGATATGGAAGCAACCTAAATGTCCATCAGTAGATGAATGGATAAAGAAGATGTGGTACATATACACAATGGAATATTACTCAGCCATAAGAAAAAAACAGATCCTACCATTTGCAACAGCATGGATGGAGCTAGAGGGTATTATGCTCAGTGAAATAAGCCAGGCAGGGATAGACAAGTACCAAATGATTTCACTCATATGTGGAGTATAAGAACAAAGGAAAACTGAAGGGACAAAACAGCAGCAGAATCACAGAACCCAAGAATGGACTAACAGTTACCAAAGGGAAAGGGACTGGGGAGGATGGGTTGATAGGGAGGGATAAGGGTGGGGAAAAAGAAAGGGGGCATTACGATTAGCATGTATAGTGTGGGGGGGGCATGGGGAGGGCTGTGCAACACAGAGAAGACAAGTAGTGATTTTACAGCATCTTACTACGCTGATGGACAATGACTGTGAAGGGGTATGTGGGGGGGACTTGGTGAAGGAGGGAGCCTAGTAAACAAAGTTCTTCATGTAATTGTAGATTAATGATATCAAAATTTAAAAAAAAGAAGGAAAAAAAAAGAAATGTGAATCACTAGCTTGTTTCCTTCTGCATTTTCTTTTGAGGAGATGGAAATTTGTGCAGAGAGCCCTGCATAGATCTGAGAGGGCTAATCCTCTTGATCTCATTTTTGATGATGATCAAAGTCTTGCTAATGTGAACTAACTGGAGGCATTAGAAGTGCTGGGATTTGATCATGAAAAGAAAGAATTTAATTACTTTTAATTACATATTAATTCAAAATTTACTATGCTAATAATGATCTAATAGGCATTATGTACACATTCACCTTACAATTTGAACATGAGGACTACTGTTCATAAATTAGGAATGATTCATTTTGTTTGTAGTTATTTGATGGAGAATATCTCCCCCTCCCCCTCAGTCCCTAATGCATTTTTTGGTTTATGTTGATTGACTTACTTTGCAGTATTAACCAGATTTTATTCAATGTAATAATTCAAAATGTTACCATCTGCATGTAATTTGAGGAGTACCTAAATTGTATTTAACTTCAATTACTATACATGAGCTTTTCTTTCATCAGCTTCTCTCTCATTGAGATTTTGTTGGAACTATGTAAGAGTAAAGAGGAAAAACAGAATTTTTCCAGTCCTATTAGTAGTTGTAACTGGTATTTTCCAATTACATTTGCGGGAGGGTGAAGTACCGGTATGTAAAGTAGAAATGCCTTGAAATGACCCTGCTGGCTTTGATCTTACTGTTTTCACCAGTTCCTCTTCTAAGAGGGGCTACTTCATCTGCAGGTGTCAGCTTCCCAGACCAGTGGTTTCTATCAAGGTCAAATGCAAGAAGCCCCAGGCCAGAAGCATAGTAGCCTAGTTCTGTCAGCCCAGCACTCTGTCTCCCTGGCCTGAGCCCAGCACAAGTTCAGTCACTAAAATCCTGCCTCATCTAATTATGCCTGACTCCCTATTTCCTGCTCTGTCCTTTCATCCTTTTGGAGCAGTCACCTTGCCTTTTCCTTAACTGAAGTCTTGAAGGTAGAGTTTCCTCCCTGCACTCCAGGCCCTGGATCTCCCCCGCCCTATTTCCTGGCGCTGCACTCCTTGAAGTCAGGATCTTACCTCTGGCAACCATACCACTCCTCCCACTCCTCCTGTGCAGTTGCCAACTTCTCAGCACCGAACGTCTTCACACTCCCAGCTGGTGCTTTGCACCTCTGCGTATCACTTGCTTTAGGGACTCCCCAGTCCCCTTGTTCCTTGGGAGTTCTGTCACCTGCTTCCAGGATCTTAGGAGGTAACACACTGATCAACAGGTCTGCTCAGTGTCTGGCTTCTGAGTGCCCAGGCCTGACTCGCTCTGAGCCAGGTTCTAAAATGCCCCAATGCAGGGAACCTCTGTTTTTTAAAAAGTTTCTTCCATATAAAAAATTTCCTTCAAAGACTTTCTCTGTAGACTCATGGCTCATATGGAAAAGGAGCTCAGTGTTCTTCAGCATTTGTTTCACTTACAAATGCATGGCAGAGAGGACCAAGATCTTTGGAACAGAAGTTAAGAAAATCCAGTGTGCATTTACCCTTTTCTCCTCCAAAAAAACTTCAAAAGGTTACAAAGATGACTAACAATGGAGCATTCTCATCAAAGATGGAATTATGCTAGAAGGACACAATGTATCATGACCAGTGAACCTCTGTCATGAGAAGAGAAAACTAGCTAAGTTAACAATTCTGTAGCTACTGACTAAATCAATGTCCCCTCCCCACTGTGAAACAAGAGGCAGAAGCAAGGATTTGATGGCCCCCAAATTACTAAATGGTTAGGTGAACTTTGATATGTTAATTATGGTCTACTCATCTGAGTTAATCCTTTGATGTTAAATGGAGTGGTTTTTGTCATTTTTGAAAGGGTATAGTATACTTGCTTACCATAAGAATGTGTTTGGAAGAGCCATACTTTGGAGGTACATGTAAATGGAGCCATATGTAGTTTACCCAGTGGAACTGTTTTAAGTGACATGTGAATATATTTCTAATGAGTTATTAGATTTTAAACCCAAGATTTGTGGGTTTAAAAACTAAACAGAATCCAAAAGAAATACTCAACTTCATTTCTATCATAGGCATAATGATAAGAAAAATTCTTCATGGATACGATACATAAAGGCAGATCGACTGACAAATTAAATGAACTCATTAAGAAGTGTTTTACTGCCTCCTGCTGTCAGTTTCTAAATTTTTTGAACAAATCGGTTGGAAAAAAATTCCCTACCTCTTAATTAGGAGTCTGCCACCAGTAATGCTCAATATTACTTGTTTGTGAGCAATGACCTGTCAACTAAGAAATCAGATCCAGCACAGTGTGTACTAGTGGGTGCAGGACAAGAGGTGGTTTATGATTTGTGAAATGCTATATTAATCAGAGAGTACCAGTGTTGTAATTTTTAGCCAGTGATGAATACTTTACTAATTTGCCAAATTGCATAATTTTGAATTTTATTTTTTATATCTATTTACTTAAATAAAACACTCTCCACTATAACTTCCCAAGTAAATGAATGAATGGCTTATTATTTGTAGTGTAAGCCTTATTTGACATTTTATTTTCATTTTGGCATATGAAATTAAGAAATGAGAAATAATAAAAATAATAGGTAATAGTAACACAGCGGGCACCAGATACAAGGCACTGTTTTATTTTTTTCCCATATTAATGAGCCCTCATAAAATAGAATGGGGTGGGTATTGCTATGATTTCCATTCCACAGATGAAGAAACTAAGTCACACAATGACTTAAGTGACACAGTTGGTAAAAGGCGCAGCCATGATTGGAAACCTGCGGTCTGACTCCAGGGCCACGCCTCTCAACCTTTTTGCACAGAAGGTATAAACTCTGCAGTTAAGGAGGAGGAATTTGCATAAATTATAATGGAGCTGGCAGTGTGTTTATTGACTCAAACTAACCTCAAACTCATCTAATTAATTTTCTTGCGCTCCCCGCGCTCCCGCTGCCAGAGGGAGCGCACGGATGACAGACCTGTAGCGTTCCCGACGTGGTTCATCTTTGTTAGAAAAACCCGAATGTGCTGGCCGTGCCGTCCGCAGTGAGTGTGCGCTTGTGTGGCCTGTGCTTACATCTGAGGACGCACTGCGGCTCATCCTGGTGGGCCCCGCGCCCCTGTGCCTTTCTGTATGGCCTGACAACCGGTTTTAGCCACACTTGAGACCCTCTTCAGCAAGTCCCATTCAGATTATACACACACTCCTCACAGTACTTTGAATAACTAGACTCTGCATTTGAAGTGTCCCTGGCTGCTGCCAATTCCCGAGTCCATCTGCCCACCTGTTCGTGCTCCTTAGTGGCTGGCGGCCCTTTGCCTTCTCCCAGGTCAGTAGCATCTGGCTCCCGACAACAGATACCCCACCGGACAACCGGCGCAACTACTACTTTGAAGTTCGGGATGCTTTTGCCGCGCAGGTGCTGAACACACTACCTCAGGCTCCGCAGGGCTAACGATACAGACATCTCTTTTCCCACATTCAAGTCACACCCAGAGTCAAACATAGACCATGTGGCATTCATAATAAACGTGCTTACCTGACTCGGGGAGCCGGGTTCCCGATAACTCTACACTCCAGATAAACTGCTTCCTTCCGCCACTTCTTGGCTCCGGAGCTTCTGGATGAACCGCGGGGCTGAGGGCGGGCGCCGCGCATCCGGTGGGCCTGGGGGCGGTGCCCAGCCTCCAACCGGCGGGCCTGGGGGCGGTGTCCGGCCTCCTCCCGGCGGGCCTGGGGGCGGTGCCCAGCCTCCTCCCGGTGGGTCTGAGGGCGGTGCCCGGCTGGGTCCAGGTGGGCCTGGGGGCGGTTTCCCGGCCTCTTCCCGGCGGGCCTGGGGGCGGTGCCCGACTGGGTCCAGGAGGGCCTGGGGGCGGTGCCAGTCCCTGTCCAGGTAGGTCTGGGCCAGCCCGGCCTCCAGTCCCGCCTCCCTCCGGTCTTCGGTGGGGCCCTGGCTGGCGCTCCGCGGGGCTGTGGGCTGAGTTTTCGGGCACAGGTACCCGCTGTCTGGTGAGGACTCCCCGTCGGGGCTTCTGTTTCTTGGCTTTGACGCTTCTCTAAATATGGACGTCAGCTGCTCGGTGAAGTCCGCAGCCCTGTCACACAGCTGGCCCGGGGGACCGGACTTGGCGGCGCGTCCCGGGGTGCCGGGAGGCTGTGCCGCACGCTTCCCGGCCTTTCGGAGGCTGCAGATGTAACTGGGCCTGGCCGGCAGGGGCGACACGGCAGGTGTCTTCTTCGGAACAGGTGAAGGCGTGGGCCCAGGCTTCTCTGGCGGAGGCTGGACAGGTGCTGGCCTGGAGTCCTGAGGCCCTGCTGACGAGGCCTCCGTGCTCGGAGGGTTTTCACAGAGGCTTACCGGAGCCGCGTTGAGAACCTGTGAGATCTCCTGTTCCGAGTCCCCGTCTTCTGTCTCAGAGCTGGCTATAGCTCTGCGGGTATTGCTTGTGTATCTCCTCCTGGCTGAGGAAAGCAGATAGCTCGGGGAGGAAGTCAGCGTTCTTGCTTCCTTCCTGCATGTCTGCGAGGGAATCATAGAAGGAGTCGTGGGAGGGGCTCTCTGACATGCTGGAGTGGTTTTCATACACGCGTCGTCGGCTCTCAGCAGGACGGCTGCAGGCACTGGAGACCAGTTTACTTCTTTTTCCTGGAAGACAACGTAGAATTGCCATTAGTAATAACAGTATTTTTGTATGTGTTTATTATCATGATGCTACTAATATACAAGTGGGAGTAATGTTAAGGTGAACATATGTACTTAAAAAAACATGTTTCCCTATTCTGTGATTTGCAAGAAGCACCAAGTGTATTTGTGTTTATCATTTGTCATTTAATTTAGTATTTTCCCTGGGAGTGAATATTCAGTATCTCACTGGCCAGTGCGGAATACTCCAATGCAGGGACATCTGCAGGAGTGCCAAGTGCACCAGGGCCTTCTGTGCTCACAGAGCCTCCCTCCCTCCTGCCCCTGGAGATTGGTAGCTTATTGATTCTAGTCAACCTGACTCTGTTTAGCTCACCCTGAACCATGAAATACATTTTGATTCCAGTTTTCATTTGTTTTCAGTTTTCAGTGAAACATTTGAAAATGTATTGTCTCATCCCTTCCCTGTGTCCGGCCAGGTACCCTCATATTCACTCATTTGTTCATTCAACAGGCAACTCTCCATATTAATCTTCACTAAATAAGTCTGCTGGAGGAGCAGGCATGCTCTCCGTCAGGGACTGGTAAATTTCTGCTTCAAGGGCCAGATGGTAAATATTTTTGACTATGTGGGCACTACTGTCTCTGCCATAATTACTCAAGTTTGCTGTTGTGACATGAAGCCAGCCATAGATGATACATAAATAAGTAAGCACAGCTGTGTGCCAGGAAAACTTTATTTATGGACACTATTTAAGTTTTACATGTCAAAAATGTTATTCTTCTTTTCAATTTGATTTTCTTTTCAACAGTTTAGAAATGTAGACACTTTTTTAGTTTGCAAGGCATACAAAAACAGGTGGCCCAGAGGCTGAAGTTTGCTGATTCTTGATCCAGACTGAAAACATAGCCCTTACATTCAAGGAGTTAGAAGTCATTCATGTAAAATAGTAAAGAGCAGGAGGAGGGGAACACATTCAACAAATAACATACAAATAATATAAAATTTGGATAGGGTGCCAAGGTGAAAAGAGCTTGGTCAGCACAAGAGCCTAACTTGATCTTCAAGGACATGCAAGAGCCACGGGATGTGCATAAGATATTTCTATAGAAACACCAACAGCATTGAATAAAAGGTGTTTCATTATCTGCAAAATAGTTGATCAACAATTTAGATCACACTGCATTTTTAAACTAAATATTGTGAGGCAATGACTGTCCTGTTACTCTAAATGTACTGAGCTTTTTCTGTATGTTGTTCATAGAGCAATGGAGGGAATCTGGAAAATTCAGAAGGGATCTTTGCCTCAAGACTGAGTTTAGAAGTCAATAAAAGAAGCTGGCTGGAGGTGGTGAAGCTCAGCTCTGTAAGTTTCTACATTTGATGGTGCTGGGGCACAGTGGGCTTGGCTGTTAGATGCCCCCTCTTGGACTCTAAAGCAGGGCCCATGGAGAAGCCGAATGGCAGCTGGACACTGTGAGTGGTGGCAGCAGCAGCAGGGAGTGTCCGGGATCCTGGTGGAAGCCACGGTGCAGCGACCACCATCACGTGCTTTCTCCTGGTACTGCTGACTGTGATCTTGCCTCCTGTGTGGACTCCAGGCCTCAGTCTGTGAGTTGGCACAGCTCCTATCGATAAATGCCTATACACTCCAGTTGACCAGTGAATATTTCTGTCACTTGACACTAATGAACACAACTGATAGTAGGTGAAAAAGATGACAGAGGTCTGAACAAGTGATATTGGCATGGAAAATTGTACTGAATCCATAGAGAGTAGAAAGGACAGAAGTTGGTGTTGATTAAAGGAAGAGATGGCACAGGCAGGATTATAGATTTCTTAATGACATGGTTGTGCTGGTGGCTCATGTGACCTAAGTGGGGAACAAGTGTTGAGGGAAAAAAAGCCTAAATTTGATTTATACTTTTTGCATTTTGAGGCACTTCTGGGTGTTGATGTCTGGAAGGCAATTTGAGATACTGGTCCGGGGTCCAGGAGAAAGGAAAGCAGGGCTGGATTGGGAATTATTAGCCCATGGTGACACCATAAGCTATGGGAATGGATAAGGTCATCAAGAAAGAAAGAGAGAAAAGGAAAGAAATCCTCCAGAGAACTAGGGGGAAGCAGGAGAGTGGGGTGTCATTGAAGGCAGGCAGGAAAATGTCCCATGAAGGAGGGAGGGCCCTTTTGACTCAGCAACTGAGGACATAGGAACCATTGGCAAGAGCATTTCAGTTTCTGTGACAGAGATAGAAACCAGATTCCACATTTGCTGAGAAACTGTAGGGAGGCACGGGGAGAATCTAGATGGCAGCAGGGCTGACTGAGTTTACGGAAAGGAAGAGGGGCAGAAGGTAGTAGCCGGACAAAAGTATGGAATCCAGTGAGGTTTTTTATTTGTTTCATTAAGACAGGAACTTGTTTCAGTGCTAATGGAATTAGTCAGTAGAGAGGGAGAAGCAGAATATCACCTCTAAGAAAGCAGAGGAGGTAGAGACCAGGTTCTGGGATGTGAGATGGAATGCTATAGTGCAAATGGCTTCAGGTGGGAAGGGTTACTTACTTATTCAACAAATACTTACTGAACACAGAGTAGGTGGGTCTGGCATGTTTTTGGCACATAAATATTGTGTGTTTCTTCAGTTTATGAACAGTGAGAGCTTATTGAAAGATTTTGTATAAGGAAGGGCTGTGATGAGCTTTGTGTTTCAGAAATGAGTCTTGATTTCAATGGATAAGATAGATTAGCAATAGAAAACAGACTGGTGATGTAGAAGTCAGGAAACTACTACAATGGCACACGTGAAAGATGAAGATTCTGAATTAAAGTAGGAGCAATACAAATATAAAAAGTGAAATTGAGGAGTTCAATTTTGTAAACCTGAAGACCTGTTGAGTTGGATATACCCAAGGGATTTCTATTTGGCTGTGTCCATAGTTGCCTTGATCTGTAAGTTTGGACTAGAAATACAACTTTACTTTAGGTTGGTTTCTAACAGAAGAAAGGTGAGAATGTCACTACTGGCTTCTTCGTGTAGTCCTAGCTTTCCCAAAGGCAGAGTAGGGGAAATCTCCTTACTGGATTTCAATTGCAAATACATCATATTGTATTTAAATTTTGTTTTCAGGTATGTATGTGTCTTTCCCTGGACTTTGCCATTTCTAAGTCAGTGATTATGTCTTATTTACCTTGGCCTTTTCAGCACATAGCAAAGTATTCAACCCAGAGTAATTCCCTAGAAAATGATTTATAGAGAAGCACAGTGAAAGAAAGGGCTCTGCTGAACTTGTCTACCATTTAAAGGAGAGACTGCGCAGAGCAAAATAGAATTACAAGAAGATGAGTTATAAAATCTCTTGAAAGAAGAGATATTAGAAAGAAGTTGGGATTGAATAGTTTCATTATTAGCTACTTTTGGAGCTTCTGAAAAGAAATGAAGTAACACCTCTAATTTGTTTCATGAAAATGTCCTCAATATCTGGATGTGGTTGGCATTATGTCAAAATCCAAATTCTGTATCCTGTTTATCAGGAAATTTGAGACTATGGGAGGATTGTTAGTCGCTGCAGAATTTGGACTCTTGTGAGATAACATTTGGAATATAGAATGACCCTCTAGGCAGGGTAAGTGGATTAAACAGCTGTTTGTACAATAAAATGAATATAATCATTGGATTTGATTCATCTGACATGTAGTTATTTCCTCAGATATATTAAATCAGGTCATGATTAACTAATGGGACATTAGAGTTTTTTTGAATCTGTATTTTCTAAAATAACAATGGAGAAATTGTTGTTTAAGGTAAAATTACAGAATTTGTGGTGGGACTTGCTCACTGGTTTTGCAGGGACAGAATTTTTGTGAGAAATATAAAAGTTCTTCTGGAGGCATGTTTTCCTTGACCTGTGAACAAGGGATAAGGTAGGTTGCGATCCTTGTGAATGTGAGCCGTGGGCAGTGAGTGAGCAGTTCAATCAGAAGGTTGCCCAAGGTGGCCAGCAGGTGTGGTAGCTAATATGCTGACTGACATTAAAGAAGGCAACAGAGCCAAAGACTTTCCTCCTATTCTCTTTTCCAGGAGAATAATGACCAAGGCTCAAAGAGTGCCACCACCACTGACTGTTGCTTCCAGTCATTCTAGTCAGCTTCGTTATGCCACAAATATCAGCTTTGTGGGCTGGTGGCATGAGCCATTGAGCAGCCCAGCCTGGTCAGGTCGCTGAATCAATCTTCATTGTTTTGCATTATTTGCTTCACCTACATAAGCAAGTCCCTGTTTTACTTCAGAGAGATAAATGGAAGCACTTCTTATAACCTTTATAACAGTTTAGTTCCTGCCTCTTCACAATATGACAAAGCATGTTGAAGTTATGCTCTCACTTACCTTTTCTACCTTTTCCCAGTCAGTCACAAGGTCTCAATAATTCTTTGTACATTGTGGAGGTGTAGATAATCACTCATGTCATGCATGCCTCTGGTTATCTTCTGAGTCTTCTTGAGAATTGTCTTCATGGTGTTTCAAATTCTGTGGAAGACTTTGAAAACCATAATTTAATGGGATTCATGTGGAAGAGGGATTAAATTTACTTTTTTTTGCTTTTGGATACAGAACAAAAATAATTAGGTGTGTGTCAATTTGATTTTAATTAAGAAACATATTGAGTGGCAACCATATGTCAGGTGCTCTGCTATACCTGGAGATACAAAGATGAATAAAATTCTCACTTCTGTCAGTGATTTTAAAGTTTTGTAGGAAAGTCAAGCAAATAGAACAATAATAGCAACACAATGAGATAAGAGCTATTTTAAAATGTCCACACAATACTATGGAAGCAGATTGATCTACCAAAAAATAATATCTAGTTCTGAAGTTTAAAGATGATTTTTGTCTTTATAATCCAATTGTATCCATCCAACAGAGGGATGTTTTTCCCTATAAGAAACTGGTTTCCTGTCACTGGAGGTTTGCAAGCTGAGACTAAACTGGAAAGATAAAAAATGGGAAAGAGGCTGGGGTGTGGGTTAACTGTGAGACTGGTGGTGTTTCCAAGTCTGAATTCAAGGATTCATTAACCATCAGTGTAGGGCTGAGTTTTAAGTAGTAGATTCCTGTATAAACTCAACAGACTCCCTTGATGAGATTGAACTGCTCACTCACTGCCTGATACTCCTACTCCCAGTCCCCATTCCTCTGCCATAGCACTCTCCTTTATGGCATTTATACAAAGAATATGAAAACACTAATTCAAATAAATATATGTACCTCCATGTTCATTGCAGCATTGTTTACAATAGCCAAGAAATGGAAACAACCTAAGTTGGAATATAGGACGCAAATTTTGCCATTTGCAGTAACATGGATGGACCCTGGGGTATTATGCTAAGTGAAATAAAATCAGACAAGGAAAGACAAATGTCATATGATCCCATCTATATGTGGAATCTAGAAAAATAAAACAAATCAAACCCCAAACCTAGCTTGTAGATACAGAGAATAGATTGGTGGTTGCCAGAGATGGGGGGAGGGAGGTGGGTGAAATGGGTGAAAGGGTTCAAAATGTACAGATTTCCAGTTATAAAGTAAATAAGTCATGGGGATGTAATGTATCGAACAATGACTATAGTTAATAATACTGCATTGTATATCTGAAAGTCGCTAAAACAGTAGTTCTTAAAATTCTCATCATAAGAAAAAAGTTGTAACTGTATGGTAACCTATTTAAGCAGACCTATTGTGATAATTTTGCACTACATACAAATACTTAATCACTGTGTTGTACACCTGAAATTAATTTAATTTTATATGCCAATTATACCTCAATTTAAAAAATGGTGCAACACATGTTACTATGAGAAAATATTTCTATATCCTATATTTAGGCTTTTAATCTGATTTGCATGTGAAAACATAAGGGGTTTTTCATGACACCCTCAAATTTTAGGCCAGGTCATTGGATGTTTCTTTTCTTTTCTTTTTTTTTTTTTTTAGTGCAGGATATTGCTTTGGAATAAAATTTAGTCCCTAAAACAACAGTGACATTTATTCGCAAAGTGGGCTTATATATAGCTCTTGCAAATTAGGTTTCCTGTGGCTTTTAACAAGATACAATTTCTGCTTCTTATCTGTTTGCTCCTAAGACTCCTGATGATTTCAACTCAGGTTGACAAGGGAGAAACACAAGTCTAGATTTTGTTCCAAAGATTTTCTCACAATGGACCTCAGATATTACAGAATGAGGAAGGGCAATAATAGAGCAGCAGTTTTGAGGGGCGAGATTTTGGCAGACTGCTGGATGTCCACGTCCATTCCTTCATCAAGTATTGACCGGACGACCTCTATGTGCTGAATGCTATTAAATCCTGGCCAAAGGAAGAAAAACTAGATATGGCTTCTGGTGCCTAAAAGTTCACATTCTAGGCCAACACAGACTTTTCCTTGGAACTGAAGGGATGGAATTCAGACTGGTGAATTTCAGTGTCAAGTTAAGATACAAAGCTTGATGACATAACTCAGAATGAAGAGGGAAACATTAGCACAGTTAAACCAAAGTATTGGTTGACAAAAAATAAAAAGTTGTGTCAATAGAAGGAGTGTTATTCCTATGCACAATCAATTTATGTAGGGGATCATTAGAAATAAATTTCCAGGTAGACCATCTAGTTGCTTTTAGAAACTCTGTGGGGGGGAAATAGCAATATTCCTGAATGGAAGTCCTCCGCCATTCCAGACCCTCCCTCCATCTGCAGGGTCAGAACTCATCCCTCACTCTTCTTTCCTCCAACCCTCACTGCTGAACATAATAGGCTAGAGCAGCAGGAACTGGACCGAGGAGTAAATCATTGACATTCTACAACTAAGAATGAAAATTTTGTAACATAATTAAAGGTTGATGGAGACTTATTTCTGCAAGAATGCTTAATGGAGATTGTGAGACAGAGGACAAAGACATGTAAATCAGAGGCTAACAATAGTTTACATGGGGCAGCCTTCTGTAATAGGCAAAGAGGTCTCAACTTAGTCTAGTAGTAGAGATATAAGTAGCTAAATTCATGATATGACTCTTGATTAACTCTTCTATCACTGTAGCCATCCTGTAAAGAGCTGCTTAAACCATTACTGGTGTCCAGAAGTTATTTGATTCAGAGAGATATAGAGGAGGCAGTATAAGGAATATCCTTTTGGGGAGAGAAAATCGTCTATTCACAGAAATAGATCCAACTAAAAAAATTATAAAAATCATTCCCCCTCCTACACCCTTTCCTGAGAATATCTAGAGAAATATCCTATAGGATTCATTTACATCTTTGAAGACTCAGCTCAGACATCACTTGCATTAAAAGCTTCCTCTGAACACCCAAAATTGTGTATCCTCCTTTGAACCCTCAAGGCAAAGTAATGAAAATCTGAACTAGTAATGGAAGGGAGATAATGGATGTAAGAGAAAAGTAGGCAAGGAAATGAATAAAATTTAGCTGTCCATCGTTACATGAGAGGAGAAAACAATGACCTAGAGACTCTGAGCACTCTGGGCATGTGAACCAGAGAATGGAAAGGCAGCCATCCTCAGGCACACAGACAGACATGCTTGTTGGGTGGGGAAACTGTATTCAGATTTGGTAATGTTGGGTTTAGGGTATTACTGGAATGTCTAGTTGTATATGTCCCAACTGTGTATGTGGGACTTGAGTTTTCAGTGCATTCATGGCAAGCACCAAATAAAAATTTGATTATTACCTGTTAAAATATGGTATTTGAAGACATGAGAATATATCAATTTGCTGAATGATGAAAATACATACCAGGAAGAAAATAGGATCAATGATAGAACCTGGGGCAATATTTGCATTTCAGGCATTTGAGTAAGATAAAGACCCAGAGAAAGAGTCAAAGGGGTTCAGGAGGATCAAGAGTTTATCTTCATCAAAGGCAGAGTAACTTTCTCAAGCAGCTAAGGAGGGCCCCAGCAGGCCCCAGCAGGGCAGAATGCAGGTTAAATGTTAAAATATTCCATCTTCTATCTTGCACTTATTTGGAGAAATTTTTAATTTGTTTAGTCAACAAATAAGATTAAAATCTCAAGAATATGTATTTTTTTTCTGATAATAGTGACAGGAATGATGTTAATTGCTAATCAATTAATCCAGTTTTGTTACATTTCTAGCAGGCTCATTCTAAGACCTGTGGCATATTGGAAAGATTATTGGCTTTGGAAGAAAACTTGCCAGGGTTTGAAATTTCTTGATGCTAATTAGTTGTATGACATTAGGAAATTTATTTAATCTTTTTGAGTCTCAGTTTATTCATGGGTAAAATGTAAACAGTAATGCTTACCTTGCAGTACTCTTGTATGGTTAAGATAATATATATTATTTAGCACATCATTCATACTAAATGATAAAGAATTATTTGTCCTTCTGCATCCCTTATTCTCAGCATCATTTAACCCTCATGAACATCTCTAAAAAATATATTTATGTGTTCCTTTGCCTTAATATAGAAAACCATAAAGAACATTATCAAGGTTTTATGGGTATTAATGGAAAGATACTGAAGAAGTTTGCAAAATTGAAAGACAAAAATAGGAACTAGGGAAACTGTAGAAACATACCTAAATTGGAATTGTGCATTCCCCAACTTCCAGGATGAACTCTGGTACAGAGAAGAAAAGAAAAGCCTAAAAATGGGAAGGATAAATATTTCTCAGGAGCCACTTGAACCCTGGCTCAGAAGGACTAGAACCAGGAAATCATTACTGCTAGTTGCTTCTTCTTTTGTCCTTTCATTTTTGCTCATCTATGTTTGCTTTCATTCTCTTCTGTTGTAAATGGATTCACTCTACATGCAGGGGGATGTGGTTGTTAGTAGCCAAATTAATTACCTGCTAGCTCTGTGAGAAAAGGAAAGAGCCAAAATTACCAAAAATTCTGGTGAGGCACTCACTTGATCTGGCTTACTTCTTATAACCAATCCGGCAATTATGACTAAGGCTGTAGCATCCTAGGATTCCTCCAGTTTGAGCTGTGAACTCAGTTCTGCAGACACTGGTGCTGGGGTCTCTTAACGGTAGTATTGGAGGAAGTCATGGAGTAGTCTTGACCCACAAATGGACGGCGCTATCGGGAGCTCCTCACCCTCTCCCCTGCCCTTGGAATGTACATTCCGCCCAGCATTCCCAGAACCAGAGCATTTTTCTAGGACACAGCTTTGAGAGAGCAAGGTGTTGTCGAGAGCATCTGGAGTAAATATGTGACTGAACCCAGTTAAGGTTTCCATATGAATTTTTAAGATTATGTGTGGGAGCAAAGATCTTGTGGCTGCTCACGAGTTTTATTTTTTAATCATGAAAGGATGCCATTGATAGTTAAGGTAGATTGAATTTTTTCATAAAAATTTAATTCATTAGTATAATCAATTTATTAAATTGATAGGTTTTTAAGAAATGTAGCATCAGTTTGGATCATGGAATAGGTTCTCCTGTGTATTGTTCTTTTGCTACATGCTGAATTTCATTTACTAAAAAATAGAAATTTTGATTCATGTTTGTAAGTGAGATTGGCCCTTTGTTTTCTTTTCTTGTGTTATCTCTGCCTAGTTTTGAGCTCAATGTTGTTTCCAGTTTTATAAAATGAGTTGGGCAATTTTTTTCTTTTTGCTACAATTGGAAGAGCTTACATAAAATATGGATTATTTGTTCCTTGTTGGTTTGATAGAAATGTCTGTAAATGACCTGGGCCTGGTACCTTTTCTTCAGAAAGACAATCTGTGAATATCATTACAGTTTTTAATAGTTAGTTATTGTTCTACTCAGATTTTTTTAATTTAGTAATTAATTTTTCCTAGAAAATAGCCTTTTGATTTTTTTCATATTAATATAAACATATTTACAGCAATTTTTGATTGTAAAAGTTCTATTTTATCTATAGTTATTTTCTATTTTCCCATGTTAATATTGTTTTATTTGTGTCTTATCCTTCCACCCCATTGATTTATCTTCCCTAGGATTTGCGTATTTTATTTCGCTTTTTAAAAGAATCAATTTTGGGTTTTGTTGGTCATCTCTATAAAGTAACAGTCAAAATGGCCATCCTGCCCAAAGCAATTTACCCATTCAGTGCAATCCCTATCAAAATACCCATGGCATTTGTCAATAAACTAGAGCAAATAATCCTAAGATTCATATGGAACCACAGAAGACCCCAAATAGCCAAAGCAGTCTTGAGAAAGAAGAACAAAGCTGGAGGTATTACACCCCTGACTTCTATACTACAAAGCTACAGTGATCAAAACAGCATGGTACTGGCATAAGAATAGGTCCATAGATTGGAACAGAACAGAGAGCCCATAATAAACCCACCCATATATGGTCAATTAATACATGATAAAGGAGCCATGCATATACAATAGGGAAAAGACAGTCTCTTCAGTTACTGGTGTTGAGAAATCTGGACAGATACATGCAAGAAAATGAAACTGGATTATTGCCCAACTCCATACACAAAAGTAAACTCAAAGTGGGTTAAAGATCGGAATGTAAGACTTGAAACCATAAAACTCTTAGAATAAAACTAACAAAAATCTCTTGAATGTAAGCATGATCAATTTTTCTGGACATGTCTCCCCAGGCAAGGGAAACAAAATAAAAAATGAACAAATGGGACTACATCAAACTAAAAAGCTTCTGTATGGCAAAGGACACCAAAGCAGATCAAAAAGGCTTTTGTTTTGTTTTAATTCTCTTTTTCTTTTTTGGCTCTTATCCTTGTTATATCCTTCTCTCTATTATCTTTGCCTTAATATTAATGTTTTTCCTCCTTATTGAATAGAAAATTTTATTTTCAATTCTTGTTTCTAGTAAGTATCTTTAAGGCTATAAGGACCACTTTAATTGCATCCACAGTGTTTGAAATGCAGTAATTTTGTTGTCACTATGTTCTAAATATTTTGTAACTTTCTATTCTGACTTCCTTTATAACCCCATCACTTATATAGGATTATATTTTCTGGTTTGCAAATGTATAGGATTTGGAGACAGGCTACCTTTTTGAGGTTTATTTCTAATTTTATTATACTGTTATCAGTAAATACTGTTTGAATATTACCAGTATTTTGTGATTTGTTGAGGTTTCCTTTGAAATTTAGTACACAGTCAATGTTTATAAAGGTTCTTTGCTTCCTTCAAAGAATGTATATTCACTTTTGGGTGCAAAGTTCCATGTATTCTATCATGCTTAATAATTATATATATATCACATAGTTATATGTTATTCGATTTTCTAATTTCAAAGAGGTAGTTGAAACTCTCCAATTATGATCAAAACTGTTATTGTAGTTGGTATTTCCTTAGTTTAACATTTTCCATCTATTTAATTTAAACTTTTTTGGTGTCATTTTGTTTTGGGTGTTCTACTCATTTTTAAATCCACATGAAAAATATTTTATTTTAAAGGATGCATTTAAAACTTTAAATATGTGTGTCTAGTGATATATTTAGCCTTGTGTCATCCCATTTTGTGCTCTGTGATATTTCTTTCTCTTTTACTCTGTCTTCCTGTTTTCTTTTAGAATGTTTGAATTTTTAAAAATATATTTCATTTTCCCCTTTCTAATTGTTTGGATGTTAAATGTTTGCTTTGATTTTTACTCATGGCTCTTCTAAAACTGATTCCTAGTAATGTTCAAAATGTATTGTCTTTCTTATGAACAAGAAAAAATCTTTACTTTGCTTTGACTTTGCTTTGGGCTAGTTCTCCAAAGTTGCTATGTTATTAAATTCTGAAAATGTTATGCTAACTGCCTATTACACTTGTGAAATTGTTATTTATTATTTTATATTTTATTGTTGTTATTTTTGCCATTTATTATAGATTTTGTTGCATATTTGGATTTTGCATTCTTCCTATTAAGCTTATTTTTCTTGTTGAATATATTCTTTTATAGTTCTTTCATTGAAGTCTGTGGCAAATCAATATTCTGAATCTCAAAGAATCTTCAAGTATCTGTATTCTTCATTCTTGAAAGATCATTTAGATGAATATAGAATTCAATATTCTGAGTTATGTTTTCTCACCATTTTGAAGACACATTTATCCACTAATGTTATTGATGAAAAAGCTATTGTGTTTCATCTTTGTAGGTAATCAGTTTTTACTCTCTAATTGTTTTAGGATTATTTATCTTTATTTCAAGTATTTCACCATAATGGGTCTATAAAAAAGATGTGAAAATTTATCCTTCTTCATAGTCCAAGTCTTTGTCAATATTTATTTTAGTCAATATTTAGGACTTGTGTTTTCTTCAATAGTGGCAATTCTCAGTATTTTCTTTAAATGTTGCCTATCTACTACAATTCTTTCTATTCTCTCATTCTGAAAATCATATTGTATTTGGAGTATTTAGACCTATTCATTTGTGTTTCTAAGTTCCCCTCCCACCCACATTTTAAAAAATCTGTTTGTACTACTATATGGGAGGTTGCCTTGATTTAATTAATCAGTTCATGAATTTGCTATTAGCCTTTTATTGAATGAGTAGGTATCCTCTTAGTGATGCTTAAACTTCTGTTTAAAAATTAATGATTTCTAAGATTTTTAAATGGTTTTAAAAAATAATTGACCACTCATTTTTATTTCATTTTCACCTATTATTTATTCATTAGTCTTGTTTTTTTTTGGGGGGGGGTTCTCATTCACTAACTCAGAGAAAGTTAAAAATACTTATTTTAAAGTCTTTAGTGTTTTCTATTATGATGATTTACCTGAGTTTTAAGTGCTTCTATGTTCTGAGTATATCATTTGCTTTTTATGGTGATACTTTCCTTCAGCTGCTTTGTAATTTTTAACTGTAATTTCTCTTCACAGGAAGGTTTCTTTAGCATGTGTCCAAAAACCTATAATGATTTCACGAAGGCCTTAGCCCTTAACACACTGGACATGACTTCAGTTAGCATTTCATAGCTCGAGACTTCTGGCCCTCTGAAGATGACATTTTTTCGTAAACCAGGTGCACTTGTTTTCCCTTGCACTTGGCTCACGTTCATTTGCTGGCGGGTGGCAGATCCTCTTTACCTGGCTTCACCTGCTTGGCACCGTCCCCAGCAGCAGAACACAGCCTGGGAGGTCTCCGCTCTCCCCCAGGCATCTGGTCTGGTTCTAATCCTGGTCCACGGCAAAACAGTTAGCACTCATTCCCATTTACCACAGTGGCTTTGAGAATGACCACCCCTGTATGGAAACAATGATTTGTCCTTTTCTTATGTTTAAGAGAACTTAGGTGTTATAAATTAACACTGTGATCTTAAATTGAGAACATTATTTTCAATATTACATTTGAATTTATTATTCATTAGGATATATTTTATATGCTGTTTCAGGGATCCAGTTTTTTTTTCCAAAATCGTGAACCATTTGATCACACATTGTTCACTGATTAATCAACCTCCTCTCTCCAGATGCCAATTTATTATGTTTCCATAATTATTTTGGTCTAATTATGGACTTTTCTCTGTATCACTTATAAGTCAGTCTCTGTGCCAGTATCACACTCTTATAATTACCATAACTTTATCACCTGTTTTAATATGAAGTAGAATAAACCCTCCTTCATCACTCTTCCAGAATTTCTTCAGATATTTTTATTTGCTTCTTCTTTCACCTAAACTTCAGAGTAATCCTGTCATTCACAAATATTCTCTTGGTGTTTTGATTGGGATGACATGTCTTTTATACAAAATTGAACTCCCAAACTAAGAACAAGTACATACCCTTTTAATTAAATCTATTGTAACCTTTATTTCAAAGTGATAATTTTCTATAGATAAGGTATTATTGAGATTATTTCTAGGAATTTTGATTATTATTGTTTTTGTTGCTGTTGTAATTGGGTTTGTCTTATGTTTTTGTCCAAATTATTTATCACTTTATACATTTGTATTCAGTTAAATTTATTAACATTAATTTTTTTCTAACAGTTTTACAATTCAGAATTTAAAATATTCCAGTTGTCTATTCATCTCATCTGCAAATAATGATAGTTTTCTATTTCTATTGGCTAATTCTTATAAGACAATGCTAAATAATAAAAAACAGGCATCCTTTTGTTGCTTCCAAATTTAATGGGAATGCTTTTCATGTTTTGTCTTTTGCTTTGATTTTATAATTAACTATATTATGAGAATGTATCAAGACAGTGGGCACAAACAACAAAAGTCCAACTAAATGCATCAGAAAAGTGAGAAAAACAAAAGGCCAACTAAAAGTGTCATAAATATGAGAAAAATGAGAAAATCTCACGTGTGGCAAAGGAAGAGACCTCTGGTGTGTATAGATATAGATACCTCTGATATGTGTTAGATAGAACCTAATCATGATTCACTGTCAGAAGCTAGGGAGGGTGTGCTCACATTCTCTGAGTAAACAGAAGGGTGAAGAACTGAACCAATTAGGACGGTGCCTGTTAGAAAGAAGGGTTTAGGGGTAGAATGAATGCTGGGTAGGCAACAGTGTCTGCAACACAGAATTCCCACCTCCATTTTTCTTCAGAATTCTTCAGCAGTCATTTTCGGTTTCTTCAAATGCCTTTAGGTCCCAATTAAGCTGATCACATCATTTTTTCCATTGACCTTTGATGGTAAAAAACATTTTCTGAGGTTGAGCTGTCTTAATTTCTTGAATGAATCTAATTTGGTAATTGAAGATAAATTTAAAACTTATTTCTGAATTACATTTGTAAATATTTTAGCTAGTATTTAAAATAAGATTTATAAAAGAATGATGTCAGCATCATGGCAACATAAGACATCTGTCATTTTTGAAACTTTTCTCAACAACAAAAATTTGGCATCCATCCACAGACGAAAGTGCCCTTGAAGGAGCTATAGGATCCAGGACCAAACACTAAGGGACCAGAAGGAGCCTGGCCTGCTGGAGCATTGGATCATAGGCAGACAGACCTCGGTTTTGGATGTGGACCCTGTAAGTGGCCCATGAACTTACACCAGGGCCTCTTGGCTGCAGTCCCATATCCACAGTACTGAATCCTTAGCCACATGACAGGAAGTAGTGAAGATACTGAGAAAGCAGCAGATAGAATCTTCAGAGGGCATTTAAGTATGCAGATCCTACTAAGTGCATTTCAGACTCCAGCAAGAAAACTGTTCATGAGACACTGGAATACAAAAACCGCAGATCCCCACAACTGGCCCACAAGCACCCACAGTGTTCCATGAATCTCACCCTATGAGTCTGGGCTCCTTGTGCATGGTCCCAGAAGCAGTGGTGGGAACAAATTTTCGCAGGCAGTTAATGAGCATGCACAGAAATCAAGCCTGAATTTGTGGGCCAGGAAGAGAGCACAAACTTGGGATTTAGCATCACCTTTGGGAGAAAACAAAAGTGGCTCTGTCAGCACATTGCCTGGTACATTTTAGCATCCAGAGAAGGCATATAAGCTTAAAAATTCTGCCACAAGAAGGAGCAAGAAACATGGATCAGGCGTACTCATAGATCTGAGATAGCCTCAGAATCTCTAGTAGGGCTAACAGAAATTATCTCTATCCTGAAAGCAGTTAGTAAAGACTAGGTGAAATGACTGCTTCAAATGCAAAGACAGCAGCACAAGACTTCAAGGAACATAAACATTCAAGGTAACATGACACCACCAAAGATCACAGTCATCCTCCAGTAACTGAACCCAAAGACATGGTGACCTGTAATTTATCCAATAAAGAATAATGACTGTTTTAAGGAAACTCAATGAGCTGCAACAAATTTAAAAAATAACACACAAAATAAGAAAAATAATACAGACAGAAAATGAGAAGTTTTATAAAGATGTAGAAATAATAAAACAGAACCAAACATAAATTCTGAAGGTAAAGAATACAATGGGTGAAATTAAAAATTCAAAAGAGATCATAATAGCAGAATGGTTCAAGCAGAAGAAAAAGTCTGTGAGCTAGAGGAAAGAAGGTTTGAAATTACCCAATCAGAAGAGAAAAAGAACAAAGTATGAAAAAGAACAAGAAAACCTACATCATCAACAGTAAACCATGAAAAGAAATAGTTTGCAAGTTGTTGGAGTTTTGGAAGAAGAGAAGGAGAAGGAACCAGGAAACCTACTAAAAGAAATAATGGCTGGTAATCTCCCAAGACTCCCAAGTCCACTCACATTGGGGAAGGGATTCTGCTTTATTTAGCGTATCAATTCAAATGTTAATGTCATCCAGAAACATCTCACACCTGGAAAGGGTTAGCCAAATATCTGGGCATCCCATGGCCTAAAAGTTGACACATAAAAACCAACCATCCCATGAAGAAACTCTTAATGTTCCATTTGAAGCCCATATTCTCCCAGAGATAATAGAGCTACTGGCAAATCCAGAGAACCACTAAGAATTAAGCAACCCCTACTCAATACTCCCACCATGTTGCCTTGATGTGTTTTCAAGAACAGCACAAACTTGGCCTGTCAAATCAATGGTGTTACCCTGAAACTAAAGAGCCATCCAGAAACTGAGTACGACTCCTTATAGGACCACGTACACTTAGGACAGGAGAGAGTTACTCCCCGGTCAGACTTTTTAAACTATTTGACCCCAGAAAAGCAGAAAAGAAACAACCTCTACTGCAGTGGAGCAAGTACTTATTTTCATTATTTTGCCCAACTTGCATAAAATGGAAAAGTAGAATAGAATACAAACAGCATCCAGCATTTAAGTATCAGGGAAACTAAAAGTGGGGCCACAGAAAATTTAGAGGGTGTGGGAGAAATATACGTAAGAATACTTTTTTAAAAAGTGTGTATTTCCTAGGGCTGCCATATCAAATTACTACAAACTTGGTGACTTAAATACAGAAATTTATTCTTACTGTTCTAAAGGCCCAAACTCTGCAATTAAGGTGCTAGCAGGACCACACTGCCTGCAGAGGCTCTAGGGGTGAATCCTTCCTTGCCCCTTCCAGCTCTGGTGGCTCCTGGAGTTCCATGGCTTGTGATTATATAACCCAATCCCTATCTCTGCCTTCACACGGTCTCCTTCCATAGGTCTGTCTGTGTCCTTTACTGTCTCCTATAAGGACACGGTCACTAGATTCAGGGTCCACTCTAACTCAGTATGATTTCATCTTTATCCTTATTTTAGTTGTACCTTCAAATATCCTATTTCCAAATAAATTCCCACTCTGAGGTTCCAGATGGACATGGATTTGGGTGGAAAACTATTAAACCACCTACAAAAGGACAGATATGAAGAGCAGATACAAGTAAACTATTAGATAAATTGATTTTTCTTTTCAGCATGGCTAGTTCTCTGCTTCAGGTTCATAAAATAAGAAATTAAGTGTTGGCCAACCTGAACACTTACCTGAAGTTGTGGGGGAGAACTCACTTTCATGTTAATTAAGGTGGTTGGCAGAATTCAGTTACTGAGAATTCCCATTTTCTTGCTGGTTGTTTGCTGGGGGTCATTCTTACCTTCTAGTCCTGGTCTTCTTCCTCAATCTCCAAAGTTAGCAATGGCAGGCTGAGCACTTCTAATGCCTTGAATGTCTCTTCTGGCTTCCCCTTCTGCCTTATCTATCCAAGTCTCCTGTCCATACATGTCCTTGACTCCTTCTCTCATTGCATCTTTCTTGAAAACTCCAGCCAGTAAAAGTTCTCTGCTTTCAAGGGCTCACATAATTACATTGGGTCCACCTAGACAATTTAGGATAATCACCCAATTTTATTTATTTATTATTATTATTTTTATTTTGGTATCATTAATGTACAATTTCATGAGCAATATTATGGTTACTAGATTCCACCCATTATCTAGTCCCCACCACATACCCCATTACAGTCACTGTCCATCAGTATAGTAAGATGCTGTAGAATCACTACTTGTCTTCTCTGTGTTTCATTGCCCTCCCCATGCCCCACCACACACACCATGTGTGCAAATCATAATGCCCCTTTTTCTCTTTAGCCCTCCCTTCCCACCCATCCTCCCTAATCCCTTTCCCTTTGGTAATTGTTAGTCCATTCTTGGGTTCTGTGAGTCTGCTGCTGTTTTGTTCCTTCAGTTTTTTCTTTGTTCTTATACTCCACATATAAGTGAAATCATTTGATACTTGTCTTTCTCTGCCTGGCTTATTTCACTGAGCATAATACCCTCTAGCTCCATCCATGTTGTTGCAAATGGTAGGATTTGTTTTCTTCTTATGGCTGAGTAATATTCCATTGTGTATATGTACCACCTCTTCTTTATCCATTTATCTACTGATGGACACTTAGGTTGCTTCCATTTCTTGGCTATTGTAAATAGTGCTGCAATAAACATAGGGGTGCATATGTCTTTTTCAAAGTGGGCTGTTGCATTCTTAGGTTAAATTCCTAGGAGTGGAATTCCTGGGTCAAATGGTATTTCTATTTTGAGCTTTTTGAGGAACCTCCATACTGTTTTCCACAATGGTTGAACTAATTTACATTCCCACCAGCAGTGTAGGAGGGTTCCCCTTTCTCCACATCCTCACCAATATTTGTTGTTTATCTTTTGGGTGGTGGCGATCCTTACTGGTGTGAGGTGATATCTCATTGTGGTTTTAATTTGCATTTCTCTGATGGATAATCACCCTATTTTAGGGTCTCTAATGTTGATTACAATTGCAAAGTCCCTTTTGTAGTGTAATATCTATTCAAAGGTTCCAGAGATTAGGGTATGAACATCTTTTGGGGTTGGGGAGCATTATTGGTTTACCATATCCATTTCAAATATTTTATGTTTTTTTTGTCACCACCCTTCACCAGACATATTTCTAAGCTTCAAAAGTATGACTAGGTTTCTGCCCATAGAACCCCTTGTCTTACTCACACTAAAAACACTTTAAGAATATCTATGAAATTTTTGTTTTTCATTTCATTGTTTTCCCTTTCCTTTACAACTGTAGATCCTATTTGGATATTTGTGAGTGAGAGCCTAAAGAAGAATATTAGTAACCTTCTCTCTCCTCTCAGGGGTGCTTTCAAGATTAATGTTCCATAAAAATTCTAAATTAAAATTTTAATTAAAGTGCATATGTGAATTAATGAGATTGGGGATCAGATTCCCAATTTAACTAAACCACTAGAATTTTTTTTTCTCAAGACTCTAGGAGCAGTCATTTTTTTTTCTGAGAAAATCCCACAATATACAAATTTGATGCAGTCCATTCTTTTTCTTTGTATTGAGCAATTTGAATGTAAATACTAAAAAATATTATCTTGAATTATTGAAAGAATTACTTTCATTTTACTTAAGATGTAAACCAAAAGAAGAAATTAAAACATGTACAGCATAGATTTGTGCTTTTCTTTCCTTATTTTCAATGGCTCTACTATTTTGATGGGACAACACTGACATGGAATCATTAGATTTGATTTGGTTTACCTGGCAAGTGGTGAGATGCACAGACACACCTGCTTAATAGTGCAGTTCTTACTTTAATTTCAGTTTTTTTATATCTACTTCCAAAATTTATTTAACATAGGTTTATACAATTAAACTGATTATAAGACCAAACTCTTAAAAAACAGTTGGATCCAAATATAGCAAGAATCATTATTACTGTATTTTTAAAGCCACATTTTCTATCTGAATTTATTTTCAGGCTAGGTTTAAAATAATAGATATAAAATTAAGAGCTAAAATATTGCTGTGATTTAATCCTATTTTTATCTTCCCTCTAAAGTTTTGGTAAATTCTACTAAATCCAAGGAAATTGAGGAATGCATGACTTTCCTCAAGGGAGGAAACTGGAAATTAGTTAAAACCTTCACTTCCCTTGTTTTGTGTCTCCAGGAAGAAGTATTTCAGCTGAAATAACACTCGGGCTTTCCCCATGGGAGGGACAGTGATTTACCTGATTGGCAAGATTGGGAGAAGAAATGAATTTAGTCTTGATGCTCTTCTCTTTCTCCTTGTCCTACTCCTTTCTTTTCTTTTTCTCTTTAGAAACAATCTCACTGCTCCTTCATGTAATAAACTCACAGGGGAGAGTGGGAAGGATGGTGGTTTGTCACGTGTGAAAATGATCAGACGGACTGACCCTTGCAATTCTGTGGGGGGATGATTGATAAATGCAAATAGATCTAAAGACATCTTGTCCAATCAACTTTATTGGTAGTGTAACTGCCATCTGTCTCTCTAGCTATTGAATTTCATTATCTGTTCTAAGCAAGGAAGGAAAGACTGAGTCTGTTCACTAGTTTTAAAAGTTCTCAAGAATAAGCATCAGATGCATCAAAGAAGAAATCAAGAGCTCAGAGATTGAGGTGACTCTGAGATTATGAAACACTCAAGAATTCTGAGAAACTGTCAGGGAGGATTTTGGGCTTCCAAAGACATAGAAGTGAGTATTTGAGGCAAATTTTATTCAGACCTTAGTCAAATTGCTTAAACTTTTGGCAATTCAGTTTATCTATAAAACAGGGATAATAGTAACAACCACAAAAATTATAAATATGTATATGTGGCATATATATAATTTTATTTACATATGTGGTTTATATATGATTACATATATATTTGCACATATATGCACGATTTAGGATAGCAAGTGATACTTAGAGGTCCATACTGGTGGTTATTTATTATGATTATGAGTATTATGATTTATTATTCCTGGATCATTGACAACTAAATTGCACAGAAAATTTAAAAGTGGAGAAATTAATAGTACTAGGTATTTTATGTTCGTTGCTGTAGGTGAGCCCTGAATGCGGCTCTGAGCTTGCTTGAAAAATGGCAAGCTGGTTGACTGGGTTGTATAGCTAGCACCAAAGAAAGAAATAAACAGTACATGTTTTCCAGAGATAAAGTTTGGTTTCTTTGGCATAAAAGGCACATTCTCTATCTGGCCACGAAGCTTGGTCAGACTATATTTGGTGAGAGGCTTAGGGAGTTGGGGCTGATCTCAAGGATCTGGCAGAACTGGGAAATGAGTTGTTTTGAATGATACTTTTGAATACTCCAGCTAAGGAAAGGCATAGTTACTAAAAAAATCATTGTTACTAGAAAAAAAAATTGTGTGTCAAGGTAGAAGAGGAGATTATAAAAAGTAATAAGGCAGTAAAAGAGGTAGCTAAGGAATTTGGGGAAGTAGAGCAAGGTGTAGATCAGATGAGTTTGGACTATCCAGGAACAAAATCTAAACACTAGGCTTGAGGCAGGATGCTGTCTTTATGCAGAACTTAAAGTACTTGCCAGAATAGGAACAAATCATTGAAGAAACAACATGGGCTTTCTCAAGAACTAAACAGCCTTTTTTTTTCTAGGTTCTTTCTCCATTATTTTATTAAGTAAATCATTCGTGCATCCCCCACTGCATATTCAGTCTTAGGGGGATATTGGTGAAGCAAGATACACAGATATTAACCTTCAAGAGGTTTCTAGATTACATTATGGAAATAGTATTAGCTCAATTCTACATTTTGTGCATGTCAGAACACTGATTGTGTCCTGTGGGAAACACAAACATGAAAACCTGCTCCTAATATCCTTGAGGAGAACAGCTGCTGAAAATCAAGACAGGTTTGGCTATATTGGAGGTAAAATCACCGTGTTTTTGTAATAGTCAAGAAAGAAAGAGCACTGACTTCTCAAAAAATTAAAAATAACTATTTATCACTATATCCTATACCAAGTGCAAATGTCACGGGAAGGATGTTCCCAGAGTTTCTTTACCACATACTACGGTGGTTCTACGCTGTTTGTACCATCTTTGGATCAAGGTCTTAAGACTTACCGTAGTCTACAATACAGACTTAAAGTAGTCTCTAGAAGCTATGAGGCTTTTAATACATTGAAAAGTATTATGGGTGAGCTCTACTTTTGTTGCTCATTTTCATGAGGGATTACTACTTCTCAGGTATGACCAGTGCCTTTGCCTCTCATTTGTTCCTCTGCTTGGGAAGAAAAGACTGGCACCCAATAGATCATGCAGACCAAGAGGCAGGACCATTCTATTGGACAGGGAGCAGTATGGGCCATGGCTCCTGCTTTATATCATGGGACGGCATGTGTTTTCTTGCTTCCTCCTCCTTGAGATAGCTGATGAACTAGGCCTCATTTCTGGTAGGTCAGCTCTGATCTGAGTTTTCACACTTACCATAGGGTGGAGATTTCTGTGTCATGTGCATTTCAAATCTAGGTTTTTGGAGGGGAGTAGGAGATCCCATTGTACTTTTCAATTTAGCTTTGCTAATAATAAATATCTGTAAGTGTATTTTTACCCTCATCTGGTTCTTTGGGTTTATCTTCTAGTTAGAATCTAGATGGGAAGAGGGACTGATGGATTAATAAATGCCCCTCAAACCTTCAAAAAATATATGTAATATGGGTTTTAACTTTGATTCTGTCCATGCTTGCTGTGAGATAGAAACTGGACAAGTTCCTGGACTTCTTTAAGTTGTATTTATTTACTATAAAAAAATGTCATAATGCTGGTGAAAACACTCAACCCAGTTAGCAACTCTTAATTATGTGTTCATAAAGGTTGGCCTCCCTTTAGCTTTTACTCTTCAGCTCTTTTCTCGTGGGTTCACTCATCTAGACTTCTGCTAAGGAGGGTCTTTTACTCAGCTTGCCTTTTCCGTTTAAGAGCAGCTAGAAAAAGTGAACTACTTCAGGCCTGTTTGCAGTGCTGTGTACATGAGAGGAAAAATAACCCAAGAAACCAGTAATAGCCCCTGACTTCTTAAAATAATTTGAACCCAATTCCAAGTTTTTGACATCTTAAAACATTTTATTGTTTTTATCCCCAGGCTTCCTAAGGTAATTCAGTACTTAAATTCTCACAATAGATTAATGGAATGATATGTTGGTAAAAATCTTACCTCAGCTAGAAGTAGGAGGTCACTACAAGTTGATATAATAACTGATTTGTGGTAAACATAGAATCTTTTTGCTCTTTATCTAAAACTGAATAGCTTCAAAGTTACTTCTTTACAATACAAATATTATTTCCTTTGCAACCACAATTAAATTATTTTTATAGCTTCAAAATTGAAAGCATTCAATTTAAAATCAGTTTAATCTCATGGAGGGAGGGCTAGGATTAAGTTTTGTTTAAGGATTAAATTTCATAGAGGGAGGCTAGGATTCTGTTTTCCAGTATGCTGCCAACATACTTGGAGGCGTATTGGAATAAGAAAACATCATAGTGCTCTCAGAGTCCATGAATCTATTTGGGTATGGATTTCATTGGGTAAGTCCTCTTTGCCTGAAAGATTCCATCTTCAACTATCAATGTATTCAAAACCTACACAATTTCCTGTCTCAACTAAGGACTCACTTCTTACATGGGAATTTTTACTGATGATTCCAGGCCAACTGATCCTTATATAGCTGAATTCCTTTTAAACCTATAGTCAGCTGCACAAAAATGGTCCAGCAGATAACAAACAGATTTTAAAAATTAGATCAGTGTTCAGAGCTTGACCTGCATTTACTAGCTGTGGACCTTTGGGAAAGTTAACTTTTATAAAATGAGTTCCTCAAAATAGGGATGAAAGGGATAATAATAACTCTTTTGTTGTAGGAATTAAACAGTATGTAATATACTTCAAGTAGCTAAAAGACTTACTGATGAAAAATGATAGACTCATTTCACTTATTTTTTACCTTATTCTATGAATATTTATCAAGTAACTAATATGTTCTAGGCACTATAGTACGAGTTAGTAATATAAAGTTAAGATAGAAAGTCATTTCCTTGTGAAGATCACCATTTAGTAGAAGACAAATTGGTAAACAAGTAAACTAAAGTATGTTAGATCTGTAATTTGTGATCAATCATAGATCTCTATTCTACGATCTACATATTTGATAGTTTTATGATGGATGGGCATGAAGGATGCTGGGAGGCACATTGGAGGAGCACCTAAGCAGGTATGGGAAGGAGTCAAGAAGGAAGTGTGGGTAAAACTGCAATATTTCCAGAATATCTCACCTGGCTTTAATGTATGTGTGTATCAATAGGTGTTTCCAAAAGGTAGAATTAGTCCATCTACATATCAATCGCTGATTACAAGGGCATGCGAGGGTTTATCTGGAACACCGAGATTTGGTGGGCTGCTCTTCTGCTGCAGCTGGGGCAAGAGAGAGACAGGATGACTGCTTGTAAGAAATAAATGGGCTTCTTAACTTTATTTCTCCCTTTGACTGATTTTGGTGTTAGAGGTATTTTGCCACAGGATTTTCCCCCAGAATTATAGCAAGAAAAGAAGAGAAGTCATTATGTGTAAAGGAAACAGCTTGCATAGGCGCAGATATGAGAGAAAGCCTGTCCTATTCAGAGAAAAGTGCCATCAATTTAACATGGTTAGAAAATGAGGAAATTGTCAGTAAATGAGGTTGGAGAGGTAGGCAGGGGGCAGTTCCTAAAGAAGCTTAAAAATCACATTATGGATTTTGAATTTTATACTAAGGAAAAAATATTGATGTATTTCAAACTAGAGATACCATGTGATTTCAAATGCACTTTTAGAAAGATGAGTGTTCAATTTGTGGAGAGTATATTAAAATGGAAAAAAGGGGTGGTAAAGAGAATTAAGTATTTCTCATATTCTAGGTTTGAATGACGAGGACCTGACTTAAGGCACTAATATGGGATGGGCAGAAGATGGAAGGGTCAAGAAAGGGTAAGGTATCAATAGAACACAAGGAAGAAGAATGAATGAAGGATAATTCTCATATTAATGGTGTCAAATTATGTAAATCAGACTATAGGGGGTCAGAATTATTAAACCCCCAAATCCCATAAAAATTCTCCTTGCTTTGATTCCAGATGCAGCTTCTATTAATTCTGATTTACTTGTAGCATTCCTAAAAGGAGATGATGGGCTGGAGAGGGTGATTCAAATAGCCATTGTACTTGGTGGTTAGTTTTCTCTGTAATTTAATAAATATTTATTTTGGCTTAGTAACCTGGTCTAAAGTGTCATTGCCCAAAAGGAACTTAGCCATTCTTGGTATGCTGTAAATATCAGATCTTGAGCTACTGAGACTGACTCTGGACTAAGGTGAATCCACCAAAGTGATACTATTTTATAAGGTGAAATGAAGAAGTATCTGGAAGGTAATCCCAACATCATCATTTATCTAGTGAGTGTTGTAAACATTTCAACAAGAAAGAATACAATTTTAGACATGCTGGGTTTGATTTACCAGACAGCTAGTAAGAGGTGGAGCTGGCATTTGGATCCCAAAGTTGGATTTCCAAATTGTTTTCTAGTACTTAGGCAACATAAGCCCAGTTTAAACTCCTATTTTAGTACTAAAAAGAATAACATCCAAGGTTATTCAGACAGCATACAGTATTGAAAAGAAAAGGGAAAGAGAGAGAGGCAACAGGGAGAGTGACTATGAACCTCATGGCCACTCCTGCTGGAGTTGGGGGGGCTTTAGCAAGGCAGTGACAATGCCCCACAGTTCTTCCATACCTTAAGTACAGCCTTATGCTCTGAGGCTTCCCACTCTGGGGCTGCTTTTTAAAAACTGGTAATTGGAGGATCTGGTAAACTCAGACTCAATAGGATGTTAATGACTGATAAAGCTTAACATACTAGGTTCCTAGGGGTAATAGTTTTGTGGGAAATGCAGAAAGCCACAGCTTAAAGGAATAAATCTCTCTGAATTTTTAGACACCATTGAGCAGTTGGAGATATAATTTTATGAGGGTCAGAGATGCCTTCTTCCTGACCCTGAAATTGCATCACAAAAACAGCTGCTAAGACTCCCTGCTGTTGACTGAGACAGTACTGGAAAGACTAGTCAAGGTAAGACTGAGATGTGTAATTACACAATCTTCGGGAAATATTTGGTGTGAGAACAACATGGGGGCTTACCAAAATAGCTTAAAATCTGTGTCGTGCAGTTACAGTGAACACCCCAAAGCCTCATGCATAAACCACAACAGCCTCTGAAAGACAGTGGGAAGAAAAAAGAAATGGGGGTTGTGGCCTTAGAAAAAACAGGATATGAGAAGAGGAGCTGTCCAGGGGGGAGAGGTCCCCACCACCAGCAGGGCAGCGTTCTGGTGGATTCGCATGTCTCTTAACTTCATTGGTTCCTGAAATTTGCCTATTCAATGTATCAGGTTTGAGGGAGTGGATGAGGTTGGAAAAATCATGCCATTCCAACTCATAAAGGACTGTTTTACAACCAGAAAAAGTTTTCATTTTTCAGAGAACTGTGGCTGGCAAGAAGACTGGAATGTTAATGTCAGTTTGTTAATTCATTCTCTCCCTGGAAAGAAGTTCCTTGTACAAGTCAAAATAATGTAACTTGCCATTTGAGATTTTGCACATAGCATTCGAGACCCAGAGAATCCTGGCTCTGCAAACTGCTGGCTAAAAGACCTGGGCTATGTCACTACCCGTTATGAACCATAGCCTCTTCATCTATAAAATGAACTTCTAGGTAAGTAGGGTAAGAGAAGAAAATGAATTTGTGAATATAAATTACTCACCACACGGCTGCTAACTGTCCCGACCCGCAGGACTATCAACAGGGGTCAACGACCTGGAGGAGAGAATGAAGGGGCAAGAGACACAAAGAAGAGACAGCAAGACAGGATGTCTGATCAAGCTGACCAATTTTATTTTTCTCAGGCTCAATTTATATAGGTTGTGATGAAAATATATGTAAAGAGGTGATTGGTCTTCAGTTGGCGCCGGCGGGAACGTGTAGAGAGGTGATTGGGCTTCAGGTGGCGCTGGCGGGAACCGAGGACCCAGAAGAGAAGCAGGAAGTTCACCATCTTGTGGGTGGGGGCCCTTGGGAGGGAGGTTTAAGGGTGGGGCTTTCCCCTGGGGCAGTGGGTGTTCTTGAGAAGCAGGAGTTTGGCAGGGTTAGAAGGCCAGTGGAAAGAACAGAGGAGGAAACTGCTTAGCAATCTGACTGCAAGATTTATATTGATTTGGCTAGGAGAGCAACCCTGCCTTACTGCAGAAATGATTGCTGTTGTCTTAAGACATACATAACTAGTATTGCTTAAAAGTCCATAGGCTCGCTCCCAGCAGCTAACTACCTAGCTGTTTTAATGTGCATTCTGTAACCTACAGAATCATACCTTTAAAAGGAAGCTGTTTATCTTATCTCATCACCATCTCCTGTAAGATGCCAAAGACACACTGACTTGTTCCTACACATTGACTTCTTTCTTTCTAGACCACAACCAATTCTTAAATGCAATGGATTAGATTGTGCTCTTTGTTGCATGCCAGTTCTAAACATGTAACAGAGCCACACTGAAAAATTTAACTTTTCAGCCTTGAAGGATTATACAAGGAGATTAAAATTGATGTTGAGTGAGCTAATCAGCTGGATTAGTATCTGTGTAAAGAAGTGTTTAAGGTCCTATTGAGAATATAGAAGTGGAAGTGCTTAGAACTTGAACTCACTCCATCCAGTGCTCCATGGCTCCCCCAAATCCTGGGGTGGGCAGGACTTAGTTCCCATGCCATGCAGAGTCAAGTGGATACTGGGCACCAGGTGACCCTGGCTTCAGGAGCTGGCCAGGGATCTGCCCCACGCTGAGCAGGGGTGCATTGAGCTTCCCTCCCCTCCCTCTGCTCTCCCGTGCTCTCTGCTGCCTGTGGGTGCTGCCGCCATTCACTTCTACTCCTGCTTTAATGAATTCCTTCCGTACCCACACTCTTCCAACCTGGCTGAGAATTCTTCCTCTATCAGGGTCAAGAATCCTTCCCTGTCTCGGTTGAGGTTTTACCTAAAGCACAGGGAGGGACCTTCGCATATGCAGTGGCCTGACAACAGTACTGTGTTAAAGTTATGATGGAAAAATATGCTCTATGAGCAACTAGGAAGAAAACCTTCCCAGATATGTGAGAAATCAATTCTATCACATAACTTTTAGATTATAACTTTTTAATGATAGAATCTGGCTTATTCATCTTTATATTCTCAATGTAATCAATTGATTTAATGTAATTAAAAACCACAACAGCTTATGAGATGAAGTGCTTTTTTACCTCATTTTATAGGCTGATGAAACTGAGGTTTGGAGATTTTAGATAACTTGTCCGATATTATCAGTGATCTAATAAGCACCTCTAAAAGCTGGAGCACTCTGATCCCAAAGTCAGTGTTTTTAACTTGGAAGGTGAATGTCACTAGTTTTTCTTATTCTGTATGAAAACTCTTATCATAAATATAAACAGTGTTCAGTGATGTGCAGCTTATGTGATGCTTTTCTACATGGTGTTTTTAATTCTCACAATATCTGTAAAAAGAATTCCTACTTCCCCTATACAGATCCTAATTAGAATGGGTAGAGTTATGCCTTCACTGGAGGTATTCTGACTCTACATCCAAATCGGACACACTTCCTCCCACAATGTGAAGTAAAAACCTGCGGCTGTAATCTTGTCCATGTGGTTCCCTGGGACCAGGGGCCACCACAGCTGGTAATTGTTTCTTTGTTACCGCAAGTGCTATCATGGCACATGGAGTTTTGGAGGGGAATGTGTACATTGAACTCCAGTTTTAAAAAAATGTCATGCTTCCCTAAAATGACTTATCTTTTTCATCCAGAGAAGACCCATCTGTAGTCTTTCCAGTGTAAAGAAAACATTTACTTTTAAAGAAAATCTAATCTAAATTCCCCCTACTACAATTGAAGCCCCTTTTTTATTGTTCATTTCTCATTGAAAATACAGAAAAACCAGTCACTGCCATTAAATCTAATCCTCCTGTGTGTTCTTGAGGATAACTACCAGTTAAACAGAGCTCTTTCTGGGAATGATTTTTGAAATAAAATTACTATTGTCTCAGTACTTTTGAGAAATGTTTCATGCATGATTCATCTTAAAAGAAGTATGATAGACTATTCTACTTAGACTAACTTAGTTTTAAGGAATTGAGACTAAGGCAAATTTTCTCAAACATCAGGGAATTTGCTGTACAAGAATATAGGCATGGAAGTTCAGGAAAAGCCAGACTCAGAAAAGCAGGCGCTAAAGGGTGGTTCAGGGTTCAAGGTGGCTTTAGTGACTTCAGTAGCTTGGAATCTGTGCCTTATTCTTTTTCTATCTCATGACTTTCACTCCCATGAAAGTCAGTATGAATTTTTTTGACAGACTGTATCTCAGCTTCAGTTCAGATACTCAGACCTCATCCAATAAGATCCTCCTTCTCCAGGTGCCTGGACTTGCTGGGTGATAACATCACATGGTGAAAAGTATGGCTGTCTCTTTAACAGAGGCCATGAGCAGAATCATTTCTATTAGAAAGAGCTTGTAGGCATGGCAGACAATGTAGGCATGGCTAAGACAAAGGCCATTTATGTAAAACAGCACATCTGATTGAATCTGCTTTCCAAATATGACATGAATCCCTCTTCCTCTCTCTATCCCCACTGTAATTGCTATAGTTCAGATCACTATCACCTCCTGTCTTGATTATAGCAATAGCTTTTTAAATATACACTTCCACCTTCTTCAGTCTTCAATTCTGCAGACAGAGAGAACTTTTCAACACAAAAATCTGTGATTTCTTCCCTGTTAAAAGTTTCCAGTGACTTAGGATGAATCACACATTCTCAACATATCTGAGGAGACCCATGCCAGCTCTGCCTGAATCCCCACACTCATCTCTAAGCCCCTGTTCTACCCCATAGTTTAGTTGTCCTCCCTTTTATGTTGGACCTTCCCCTAATCTGTTATCTTGACAGTAAAGCTCATCCTCACCTCTTCAGCTGGCTAACGTTCATCCAACTTTAGGCCCCAGCTGATGCTTTCCTGATCTCCTTGCTTGGGTCCGGTGTCCCTCTTGGGTCTATCTCTAGCATTTTGCACTTTATCGTAGAATTGAATCTGAGTTACCTATTTGTTGGGTTCTGGTGAGGACTCTAAGAGTCCCTGTGAAGAGGCCAACATCTGCTGTCACTCACTCCCTGAGCACTGACTCTGGTGCCTCATTTATGGCGAGTGCTCTGCCAATGTGTTGAGTCAGTAAGAGAAGTAAATAAATATTTTTTCATAGGATAGTGATGAAAATCTTACTTCACACTATACCCAGCCCACTTTGGTTCTGCTCTGGGTTCCCTGATCTTTTCTCACTTCTTTGTGGCACACTCTCTCCCTTCCTGTTCCACTGTCCTTTGCACGTGCCATTTCTTCTGCCTAGAATACTCCTCCTTTGGCCTGGGTAGCCACCACTTACCTTTTAGATTTCAGCTTAGTTGTTACTTCTTCAGGAAGCATTTCCTGACCTCACTTCCCAGACCAGATACAACCCCCCCATTATATGTTCTAACAGCATCATACACTTCTTTAAAAAACTCATCCCAGTTCTAATTTTACATTTATTTTTGCAAATATGTCTGTGGATGATTATCATTAAAGTCCCAATCTTAGCATGGTACCTACTAAGAGAGGAAATAGTTTATTTAATGAATGAATAATTTTTAAAGAAATGCTGCCAGATAAAATATTCCATGGACATGCAATGAGGTGGTCAGAAACCAAAAGTCTTCAGAAATCAGTTACAAAGTGTGGTGAAAAAAAAGGAATAGCTGAGTTTGACATCAAGGGTTGGAATCCCCACTCCACAATAAGCTAGTTGTGTGACCTTGAACATGTTATTATCATTATCTAAATTTTCTATTTAAAGGGTAGTAAATGGAGAAAATAATAATCTCTTATCTGAAAACTAAAGAAGATTATCTGTCCCGACCTGCAGGACTATCAACGGGGATCGACGACCTGGAGGAGAGAATTGAAAAAAAAAAAAAGAATGGGGCAAGGGACACAAAGAACGACCAGCAAGACAGGGTGTCTGATCAAGCTGGCACAGTTTATTGTTTGCAGGCTCAATTTATACAGGTTAGCAAGTAAGGGGTGGGTCAGGAGATAATTGGACCTTAGGTGGCGCCCGCGGGGAGGTGTAGAGGGGTGATTGGGTCTTGGTTGGCGCTGGCGGGAACGAAGGACCCGTAAGAGAAGTGGGGAGTTCGCCATTTTGGGGGTGGGGGCCCTTGGGAGGGAGGTTTTAAGGGAGGGGCTTTCCCCTGGGGCAGAGGGTGTTTCTTGCTTAACAAAGGACAGAAAAGGCACATGCTGTGAGGTAGCCTAACCACTAGCTCTAACTTAGAAATGCATATGTTGCTAGGTAACCTAACCCCTAGCTCTAACCTAGGAGTTCACTAAATGCGCTTCTTGGTAATAGGGGAAAACTTGTTTCTAACACGTGGATGGGTTCATTGTTGCTGACTTTACAGGAAAGATTTTACTCAAACGTTGCTGTTGTCTTAAGGCTTTTGTGACCGAATCTGCCTAAAGGCCCACAGATTTGCTCCCAACAATTATCTTTAATTCAGATTATCTGAAAACTAAACAAGTAATTATCCCTGAAAGCTGCCATATAAGCAATGATGTGGTCATGACAAATTCCCACATCCTTCAAGGTGAAGCGTGAAGAAGCACAGATTCAGAGTGTAATATTTCTCAACTTTGGAAGGGCCCTATGGTGAGATAGTAAAAACTGAGAAAGTGTTTGAAATAGTGAATTTTTTGGATTTTGTTTGTAACAGAAATCCTTTTTCATACCAAATCCTAGTTCTAGGCTAGTGCTCAAACAGACAATATAAATGTACGGAGCTCTCTGTTAGCCCATCTGAGATGAAGAAACTATAACAGAATTCTTAAGCATTGCTTTGTGATAGGGGCTGACAAAGGGGATCTGGGAATTCGCAAGAAGTTAGGTGTCAGTGGGAAAAATCTACTACCCTTGGCCCTGTTATGGAAAATACTGGGAAACCTGGACTGGATCACTGATGGAAGAACCAAGAGGCACTCGAAGGTCTTGGAATGTTGAGGTTTTATTCTTACACTGGCGGGCTCAGAGAGGAGTCATCTCCCAAGGCACAAGCAAGGGGGGCATTTATATTATTTTGATATGTGGCATTTCGGCATGCGCAAGGCAAAGCAGGAGCCTGGAGGAGGGCAGGAGGGAGCTGGGGAGTGCTCTGCTAACCGGAGGGAAAAAGCAGTCTGCTGACCTTGACGGCTGTGTTGAGTGTTTTCCTTATCAGGCCCATTAGAACATGGTGAATTCCAAGAAACTGGAAAGGATCTGAAAGTAACTTGGATTTCACATACCTTTCATTTGAAGAGCTCAAAGCACTTTATAGTAATAGCTCAATTTATTGAGGATGCCAAAACTTACACTGGGTGATTTACATTATCCATGCCCTTTAATCCTCACTAACAGTTTGAGGTGGGTACATTATCATTGTTATCAATATTACAAGGAAATGATAGGTAAGAAAGGAAACAACTCACCTGAGGCCGCTCACTCTTCTGTGTCTGGGGTCAGCTTATTTATGGCCACCAGTCAGTGAGGGGGATGTCTTGCTTACTCTGAGCTCACTAATGTGGGTTACATAGGAGTGCCAAATATCCTTCACCTGGAATTACTTGACCATTCAAGTCAAACCCAGTGATCTTCGTGTTGTGGAGGGAGAAACAAATCTGAGAGATTATGGCTCTTGGCTAAAATTACACAAAAAAAGGCAGAATGTGCACCTGTCACATCTCTAGAATAGTACATGGCATATAGTAGGGACTCAATAAATATGTCTTAAGTGATTGATCATGCTGTATGTTCCCCTTAGTGGAGAGCTCTGGGAGAAGCATCTGGAGCTGCTTTCAGAGAAAGAATTCAGGTACCCAGGCCTCTATGTTTTCTGAGAGTATGTGACTTTCCCTATCACACTCCCACCCACCCAGGCTGATGTCAAAGTTCCTGATACCAGCAGCAAACCTAGGCTTTGTGAGCCTTCCTTTCTAAACGTGAGCAGGTAGTTCCCAGGCTCAGTGATGATTTTCACATTAATTAAACATTGGACTCTCAAACTTCTGAGATGACAGTGAATAAGGAACACAAATCTTTTTGAAGGTGTCATGAACTTTACATTTGTCAGTGTTTGCAGACTAATGAGTTACAGAGCAAAATTATGTCCCAGTTTTACATAAACACATCAGTCTATTTCAGCCATCATCCTTCCCATTCAAGGAACTCTGTGCATATTATTTTCTTTCAGGTGAAAAGAGGCGAATCTGAGATTCAGTCCCTTTTTTACCACTGCTGTTCATTCTTCAGTAAGACAGGCTTGGAATGGAGTGGATGTAAAGTGGGTGGTCCTTAGAGGAAGCACTCAGGTTCTTAGGCCTGCTGGATCTCAGGTAAAATCTCCAGAGCAGTTTATCCACAAAGAGCCTCAGTTCCCTCATTTCTAAAATAGAAATAATGGTAATACTCCTCTCACTAGTACTCTTGAGGGTTCAACAAACTAATCCTAGTGAAGTCCCTAGAAATTGGCAGGGACTGTTTATTGAGGTCTGCAAAGGAAAGGCCAATATTCCTGCCAAAGGAAGGTAGGGGTTGGTACAATTTGGAGTGAGATGTTTATAGGCCTGGGGCTTTAGTTCTCTGCTGGATTTCTTACGACCTGGAGAGTAATGGGCTAGATTGGTGATGTTCTCTGACATTTTCCCTATTCGCTAAGAAGCAAAAGTCTGAAGAGTTCTTCCTGAAGTGGCAGGACAATATGTACTCACCTTGACACTTCTAGGTAGTGTGGGGATTCCCAGCCTTGAGCTCCCCAGATCACGCTGAGGTTTCTCCTAGACCAGCTCTCCTTTCTCTCCAGTTGCAGTGGTGGGATGGAAATGATTTATCTTTGTCTCTCCTCACCCATCTTTAGTTTTCTCCTCTCTACTGTATCAGTCCTGTCAGGACACAAATATGCTCTGATTTCCCCATTAATATAATGTCTCTTGTTCTCACTTTCTCTTTCAGTTGCCACCATACTTCTTTATTGCTTTTCACAGCAAAACTTTTTTACTCAACTTTATACTTTGGTTATCTCCAATTCTTTTCCTTTTTCTCCCATGCACTCCTAGCAAACTCTCACCCCTAACACGCTATCAAAAAGTTCTTGATTTATGACCTCCACATAGCTAAATCCAGTAGTAAATTCTTAGTTTTTTTCTTGCTTGATGAACTAGAGATTTAACTGAGTTGATCACTCCCTCATCCTTAAAATGATTCATTTGGTTTCTAGAACAGTCTTATGTCTCCCTTCCCTTAATGTTGGAGTGCTCCAGGCCTGTATGCTTCGAATTCATCTCCATTCTTGCTGATCTCATCCAGTATTAAGCTTTAAGCACCACCTATATATTTATGACATTTTAATTTAAACTTTAGATTCATGTAGGTATGTGAGAATATACATACATACATACATACGTACATACGTACATATATATATATATAAAACTGACCCAAACTTCTACAGTTGGACTGCTGATAGAAATCTTAAACTAGCCTCAAATTTAACATGTCCCAAATTTAAATCCCAAACATCTTCCCCCAAACCTGGCCCCCACAGTCTTTCTCAACATAAAAACAATAGCAATAGCAAACAGTTATATAGGTCTTACTATGTGCCAGGTACTAGTTTGAGAACTTTATGAGTATTGTATAATCCTCAAAAACGAATATGAGGGAATAGTAATATTTTCCCATATTACAGTGAAAATGGAGAGAAGTATTAAACACCCTGGGGCAGAGCTGGACTTGAAAGCCAGGCTGCCTGATTTCAGTCTGTATTCTATCATCTTTCCAATTCCTGAAGTCTCTTTCAAATGATTTACTGTTCAAAATAAACATATTGAAATCATCTATAGCTTCTTTCTTTTACATCCACATGCAATCCAGCAGTGAATCCCACTGGCAATACTTTCAAATATATCCAGAATCTGACCACTTGCTAGTGACACTGCCACAGTCTTGGTCGCAGCCATGATCACCACTTGCCTGGGTTCTTATAAATAATCCTCTCATTGATCTGCCTCTGTCTCAACAAAGCACACAGGGAGAGTCAGATCATCTTACACGTTCTGCCCAAAGTCCTCCCGTGGCTCCCCATCTCACTGGGAGCAAAAGACAACATTCACATAGTGACCTACAAGACTTTGAACTCTCAGCTCTCCTCTTACCTCTCTAACCTCACTTTCTACTGATCTCCTTGCTCATTCCATTCCACTCGTACTGGGCTTTTTTAGGCATTCCTGGAACATAAACACACTTGCTCCTTCCTCAGGTCATTTGCATTTGCAGTTGCCTTTTGCTAGCATGATCTAGTCCCAAATTTCCACATGCCTCACTTCCTTACCTCCTTCAGAACTTTGGTTAAATGTCACCTTTTCAGTGAGGGTTTCTATTTAAAATTGCCACCTCTTACTAGACTGAAGGCATTATGCTTCCTTTCCTGTTCTGAATTTCTCTGCTCAGTTTACCACTTGCCTGCTTACCTTTATTTATTTTCTCCCCATAGAATGTCAATTTCAGGGCAGTGGACATTTTTGCTGTTTGGGTTTTTCATTGTCATATCCTTGGTAACCATCTGCCTCGTGCATATTAGGTGCTCAATAAGAATTTGTGAAACATTTAATAGATGAAAAATGTAAAACAAAAAATGAATAGGCCAATGTCCTCATAGGGAGATAAAATAATTAGGTTTTCCAATACCATAAGTGACAGTTTGATTAGGATCCAGGTGGAATTTATATCTTTTAAGGACACCTTCACATTTAAAAATGAGGACTATAAGGAAGAGAGGAAAGGGGCCTACTTCAGGCCAACTTGCTGGTTGAACATCATGCTTCATGGACAAAAGTTGTTTAATTATCCACAGATGGTTTTTCCTGTTTCTTCTCCCAAGACAGTTTCTAAAGTTAACGTTAGATATTCTCTTGTAAAAAAAAAAAGCAAAAAAATCTTCATAAACATTAAACAGTGTGAGGTCTGTCTATTTAAAGATTCTCTTTCATATTTGTCAAAATATTTTCTGTGTGTTTGTGATAAAAAATCGCCAGCTCCCCACTGATAGCTAGGCCATGAATTTAACAGCAAATTCAATTGAAAGCCCAATTAGTCCTTATCCACAAAAAGGTTTGTGTTCTAAGTTATGTAATATCCAAAGTCAAATGATATGTTGAAGCATATTCTGAAAGGAGACTGAGAGATAGCACATGAGATCTATAGTATTCAAATCTTTACTTCAAATGAGCTAAATACAGAATTCTCCCCGTTCTGAGGCCTGACTTTTATCCTAGACTCTGCATTTTACAAGTTTCATTAAATTTAGCTATTGGGATTTTAAAGCCTAGAGCGAGAGCAAAGACCTGAGCCCTATCACTCATAGTGCAGTCCTTTGGGTGCTCATTAAGGCTTTTAGATTTATTTTAGGAAACTAACATTTTATGGGTCAAGGGTGTCCCACGCTTGGTGGGCTGCATGCAGCCTGATGCCATCGCCTGGAACTATGTTGTCACTGCAGAGACTGTGTTCCATGCAAGACTACTTTTATTTGAGTGTCAGGAGATTTGAAAACATTTTTTATGTGTGTTTGCAGTTTTTTTTATACAATATGGTGTCATATTCTAAACAGAAAATTGGTCCCCATTCATATTTCTTCCCCATAATGTATCGCAGAATAGCATCTGAGACATATCATCCCCAAGGTGACCTTTCTCGATCATTGTTCATTCATTAAGGATGATGATCAGACACCTGTAACATATATTTTCCTAGTTAGTTTTCCTTTTAGGTTCTCTGGACACACATGTAGCCATGAGACAATCAATGTTTAAGTCCTCTAACTGTTGCAATTAAAGTTCTAAATGATTGTGTGCAATAAGGTTGTTTTTTTTTAACAAGGTAAAATATTTATTTTTAGTATTTTCTTATTGAAATATAGTTGCTATACCATATTATATTGGTTTCAGCTGTACAGCATAGTGATCTGGCAATTATAACACATTACTAAATGCTTACTGTAGTAAGTGTAATTACTGTATGTCATTATACAAAGGTAGTACAGTATTACTGACTACATTCCCTAGGTCTTTAATCTCCATGACAAATTTCAGAATTGGTTATTTTCCATAGGGTCTGTCCCTCTTGGAAGAGATAAGCAGTTTCCAAAGGACTACGCTGGTACATTCAGTACACAAAACTAAGAGATGGTTTACATGGAAACCATCAACAATATAAGGGGGAAAAAATAGGATCTGTGTTCTAATTTTCATTAACATGTCCCAAAAAGTTATATTTTAGATGTAACTAGTCTACTTAGCAGTTATTGAGTGAGGATCATGCTAGATAATGCAAATAATTATCTCATTCGACCCCAAGGCAACCAAGTGAAACAGATATTTCTCTTTTCTTGAGGCAGACAGGCAACAGAGCTTGTAACTAATTACCCACCCTAATCCACATCCAGAATATAACAGAGCAAAGATTCAAATCCAACTCAGGTTTTGCACCATATGCTAAGATCTTCTTCATTGTATTGCAGTCTTCCTTTGGCTTCTCACTTTTATGTTCAGGCCAAACAGGTGTTATAAACTGTATTATCAGAGTGGAACCAATCTTATCCTCTTTCTTCCTTTCCTTTTCTTTGGTTTTAGGTGTCCATGCTCGACACTTCAGTGAGTGAGATGACACTGGCCCCTAGAGGTGGAGAGATGCGTATCTTCTGTGCCACTGAGCACTTTTTATAAAATCAACTTATTTTATTATGACATTTAGCATATTTTGTTACCATTACTCACAGTTCAAATACCCCACTTGAATTTTAATTTTCTAGAGGTGAAGGATGATGACCTATTCCTATTTGTTACACAGATACGAACCACCAGGAGCCACTGTTTGGAAACTGAATTGATGGTAAGAAGTCATGGTGCTGAAATGGTGTTCTGAATACTTTTCTCATAGACATTCTGAGAAGTGATAACTAAGTTATGGCCAGGCTACAGTGTAACTCTCTCTGTAAAGAGTTACATATTTAACATTCTCTGAATTCCACACCCAAAAGAGTTCAGGGTTATCAATGTGGTATTTTCTTAAAATAGAGCTAGCTGTTCTCCAAGTCTCCAAAATATAGAGATGCAGGAAATATTCTGCTGTCAGTTTCTTAAGCTGTCCACTCACACATACACATACAAATTATTTGGAATTGTAGAGTGTTCAGTCTGGAAGAGACATGATCATGACCTTGTCAATCTAAAGTCAAACTGAGTTCCAAAAAGGTTAACTTCCTTGTTTATGATCACATAGGGTCTTTATCCACTATTCTCATTTTTATTTTTGTTTCTTCTAGAAAATTTATTGGATTACTATGCTTCTGAAAGTCTTATGGTTTTTCTGGAATTCCCTTGTGGAGGCTGGCTAATATTTCTTATTGGGAGCCTCTGTTTTATTTCTTCGTGGCTATGGCAGAGCCATCAGAAAACAGCCCATGATCTTAGTTGATCAGATTCAGGTCAATTAAAAACTTTAACTTTTGTGAGTCTACTATGGGCTAAGCCCTGTGTGCTAAGCACAGGAGAAATTACAGAGATGAATTAGCTACAACTCCTCTTCAAGGTTATCTTTCCACCCTTTCCCTTAGTTCTCTTGGTTCAGTTCACATTTTTAGTATATATATTCTCATAAGTTCTATTTTAGTAAAAATCCACTTCTCTTTTTTCAGACCTGCCACTAACTCTGATTATGAACTTGAATGTGTTACTGAGAATCTCTCACTGAGTTCCACCCACTTGCTGGCAGGATGGAAAATGACCAAACCTGACTGTTGCCAATACACAGACTCCAGTGAATTGTTTAAGGATTACCATGAAAACTTTGCCATACAAATTTTGTTGTCAACAATGAAAACACATGGTAGGAACTAATAACTCACTATGCACTAAGTCCTCTACAATTTTCTAAAGAGAATTGAGTATATGTTCATTTCAACATTACCTCTTTTTAAAAAAACTATATTGGTAGCCCTATGACTAGTAGGTAGGTAGAACCTTCTTTCATTTCCTACTTCTCTCTTTCAACTTTTTCTGAAGCCATGCAATCTGTTGGTCTCTTCACTTTGTGATATAGTGACAGGAAATGTAGGAAAAATTATGTTATCTATCATCAATTAGCCACTTTACTGCTCTGGGACTCATTAGTCTCAATTACAAAAAGGAGAATCATATACTTAACCAAAACAAGATTTAGGCAAGTGATCTGGAGACCTTCCCATTCAAAGATCCTTGGCATTCAAAGGAGATGAATATTTTGGATGCAAGACCCCTTAGCTTCTGATATTTCCCCCTATTTCAATCTCTAATCCATAAACAATTCTTAAGGATCCTGTACTTAGGTCTCTGCTATATTTCAGCTCTGTTCAATGTGCTGACATACAAGTAGGCAAACAATGCCCTAGATCTGCCTCTGTGTCTTTCTCTCTGATTTTCCTTGCCCCTTTTCAGGATGTTTTTTGTTTCTCCTGGAAGCTTCCCAGAACACTGCTCTCATATCAGGCATATAGAAGACACAGCAAAGGAAGCAGTGGCAAAATTCTGTTTAATAGTCTCTTTTCGGACTCCTGTATGGTTGTCGGGGATAATTCTAGATCTGAGAGGGACATGATTTCATGTTCTCTACTGCTTGCAGTGTGTTGAGCCAGATGCCTTAGATACACGGAAGGAAAGACTGAGGAATTGCTTCCCAGCCAACACTTTGCTGAACAGCAAAAGGAACAGAACTTTTAAGACCCCCACAGAATTCCCCCAGGGAGTTTATTAATGCCCTAAAATTCCAAACATGCTTCACTGACCCTGGGCCCCTGAGCTTTTCAACCAGTGGCAGGTGGTCTGGAGTTTGTATGTTTTCTATCAGCTGGAAGAGCATCCTGAGGTAAAGATGAATGGACAGCGAGTACAGCAGAATTAATTAAAAACGCTGAGTTTGAGATGAGCACATCAGAGTTTTGGTAGTTATTTCAGAGGCACTTTGTTGAAGAAGTACTAATCGATTGAGGACAGGAGGAGAAAGTCTCTTTGATAAAATGTGGTTTTCGTGTCCCTGTGTTTCCCTTGTCACTGTTCTTTTCTTTCCTTGGTGCCAGAATGTCTGCTCTGTGGCTCATTTTTGAATCTTAATTGGTTGTCAAATAAATCCTCCAAAGGTGCTACTGATGAGGGGCTTGTGCTAGAATCAGATTTGTGTGTATGTCTTTGTGTTTTTTCAGAGCACTTTCACTTTATCTTATTCACCTTTTGCAACAACCCTATGAACTATTTTTATCTCTAAAGATGTGGAAACTATTTCTCATAAGATTATTTACACCAGATCACCCTGTCATGAATTTAAATTCTGAGGCATACTGTGTCATCTCCCTCTTTGGACTACTTTGAGGGTAGTTTTCATTTTAGAGGTGACACTAAGCCTCAGAATAAGGTGGTAGCTTTGGAAAAGTGAGGAACAAGTGAGCACACCTCTTCAAATGGCTTCAGGCATCAGCTGATCACCCTGTCCTCCACTTCCTGCGGCTGGCTTTGCCCACTTACTCTCCATATGATTTAGTCAGTTATGGAGGCAGAATTTGATCCACAATTTGGAGCCACTGTCATCATTGGTGCAAGTCTTTGAGGCAGTTTGGGAACTTAAATACAGTTGTCAGTGATGGCAAATGGATTTTAACTCCTGGCCATCTCAGATAGATTATTACTAGTGGCCACCTCCTCGAAAAGGACGCTAAGGTTGTCTGTGAGCTCAGCAGAAACATATCATGATTCATCATTTATGTCTACATGACCTCTGTGTGGAGGAAGCAGTAAGATTCCTGCAGTGGAGCTGTCATTCTTAACAGATACCGACATGGCAGATTAACCTTAGAATGGCTCCCAGAGCTCATTTGTTCCAATCTCCTCATTTCACAAATTAGGGAACCAAGACATAGGGAAATGAGCCTCATCTCAATCTCCCTGCACTGGCATGGTGCCACTTGAAGGCAAAGCACAATTTTGACCTAATATTCAAGTTTGATGCCTTGACTTCATGCAGAAAGTGCTAGCAACTCTACAAGGAGGCCATATTCTGCCCCCTCTCATAATCCCTTTGAAGAAAGCTTTCTCAGCTTTCCATACTTCTTGCATCCAGCCGTCTGGAACTTCTCTGCCTTTTCCCTTGTCACCTGCTTTGGCCACCTGAGCCTACCTTATGTCCTGTGCCTCACGTTGCTGACTTTTCCTTACCCCCATCTCATCTTCATCAAAACCAATCTATTTTATATCTCTCATTATTAGGTCTTTGTGTCACACATAAATATATTAAAAGATAAATGATACTTATTCCTCCTGTGGGCTAATTGGGTTATAAAAATGGGATTCTTAGAGACACAGTGTCTTAATCCCAAGAGAAAAATCCCAAATCATAGGAATTTAGAGTACCAGGGGAGGCTAGTGCTTGTGGGACATGAGATATTTTGGTAAAAACCTCTTCAGCAGCAGTCACCAGGTCAGGGCCAGTCCTGATTGTATAAAATATATTAACATATTTTAGTACCTCACGTTCATTGTCCCTCCCAACTCGTTCATTCCCTTGCTTTTGTATGGCTCAGGATGACTCTTCATAGTTGTCCACGTTTTATAGCTATAGAGACCAAAGGCATGCAGGAACGATGACGTGCTTTAAGTCTCTTGGATGTATGTGGCAGAGCTGGGATGAATGGCGGCCTGCAGCCCCACAGCAGCCCCTCCCTGCTCCTTAGCTCACAGAGCTACTCTGCTGTTCTTCCTCCTCCACCACAAACCAATCTTTCTTGTCACTCTGCTTTATACAGCATCAGCACTCTTCAATAGGATCTGAAGAGGTTGTGTTCCCAGTAATGATATTTGCTTGCAAGCCTACAGTGTCTCTTTAGTGGATAAATATTGAAATATTGCATCCAATCTAAACTCTTCTCCTTTAACTTAGACTCAGACAAAGCTTCCTTTGATCAGGAAGATGTGGGATTAAAACATAATCATTTATCTGGTAGTAGGAACACACAGTCGGAATGAACAGGCACTGTGCTACCCTGCCAGCCATCTGCGCTCAGATCAGACCAGGTCGTTGGTCCTGAGAGATGTTGTGTTACATTCCTGTATCTGTGGCTGTGGTAGGGTGTGTGTTTTGTTCAGGCATCACAGCCCTTGAGTTAATGTCAAAGACTGTAGTCACAGCTCTACATACCATAAAGCTTTATTTTCATAGAAGAGGCTATGGGAATGGATAGGCTCTGCTAATATTAAATCTTCACAAGTCATCTGAGGGGTATATTTGGGACCAAAAGATACCACTTTAAGTTTACAAGGTAGGTACATACATAAGAAGATGTGTAATGCCTTCAACTGGCCTTTAAGATTCCTAAATAATCATATTTAGCATTATCTTCAATATGCCACACTCTAATAGAAACTGTTTACACACATATTTCTAATTCAGATAGCAATACACCACAAGTCAGATATATTATATCTGTTTAAAAGTTGAGGACCCCAAGGCTTAGGGATGTTACCTTCACCAAAGTTGCTTGTCACCCATCAAAGATAAATTCAGGAGTTGAACCCAGAAACTCCCTGCCTTTTAAATACTAAACCACTCTGACTTTTCTAATCTGTATGAAATACGTGTAATTCCAACCAATTAAGAGACCAAAAGGGATGCTAGAGATAATTTCCTGTATTACATTTTAAAGACTCCATTAGTCTTCTTCAGCACTATATGGGCCAGGATGAGCTGTGAAACATAAACAGTGTTTCACAAGGCTGAACAAAGGAGAAAATAAGGCAAATGTTACTCATGATGAAACCTGAGTAACAAGGGGAAGGTCACTCTTGCTTCACAGTAACCCATCCTGTCACCATGCCTGGGACTTTCATAAAATTACTGACTGTCAGAACTAGAAGAAACCTTAGATATCATCCATTTTTTTAAAGTGAGGAAGCTAGACTCTGATTTGCAAAGCGACATCCCAAGATCTCAAAACTACTTAGTGCACAAACAAAAAGTAATGGCTTAATGCATATACAGCTTTAAGGTTTTTCAGGGTCCTGCTTAAAAATTCAAGAACCTAAGGTAAGCATTGAAAATAGATTTCATCGTCTGCCAGCTCAGAGTCACAGGGAGTAGCTGTCTGAATTATTATGTTGACAAGATCAGAGGCTGCTCCTAAGAATCAGTGGGAAAAAGTGCCATCATTCATCGCTGCTGTTCGCTTTACCTACAGGAAGTGGACTTTACTAGCACATGTACTATGTAATACATATCTGGTTTAAGATATGAAAAGCACCCTAATTCCTTATCAGCGGAAGGCTAGCCCTAGCGTCAGAACACCCGCTCTCAGGTCCTGACTGAGCTGCGTCCTTGGGTGAATCACTCAATGTCCCTATACCTTAGTTTCCTGATATTTACTAAAAGGATTAATTATAGCTGCTTCACCTACCTCATATGATATCCACAATTAAAAATAGGTAGAACTTGAGGACATATGTTGTAAATAGGAACTACTCTTTATAGTTGAGGGCCAAGAAATTACCAGGCCCACAGAGGAGAGAAAAGTAGGTCAAATTGAAGGCAGGAAGATATTACTGTCATTTGCTCTGGAGCTAGTTATGTTGCCAGAATCTACCTGAAGTGCAAGTTTCTCCAAGAAGGGACAAGTCATTTTTGGCATTAGAGTGAAGATTTTAGCCCTGCTGAGTATGCTCTGAGTTTGATCTGATCAAACAGTGGAAAAAATGGGGCTTTTGGAGAGGCTTTATTAACCTTTCAGGTTCCTGGGGTTCTTTTCAGTAGAGACTCTAATTTCCTCAGGAAACTGACATTTTTACTCTTTTCCCACACCAAGGGTGGTGCGCCTGGAATTCTCTTTAATAATGCTTTAACTAGAATGAGTGCACACTCCACTTCCACCTGGCTGTCCGAGCCCTCTGGCCTGGCACTGGCCTTCTTCACACATCTCCCCTTTGGTCCTTGTTCCCCAGCCAGACTCTTTCCAGGGAGGTCTCCGTGTCTCCCACGCCTCTGTCCTGTTCTGATTCTCCTCTCAGAGGAAACCTGCTTCAATAGAATGTTTCTCAGAAACATCAAAGTTAACATATTCAAGACAAAACCAACCAGGGATTCCCCCCAATCTGTGTCTTTCCCAGTCTTCACCATCTTGGTCAGGAAACTGAAAAACATGAGTTATTCTCAACACTTCCCCATCCCTCACACCTTCACATTCTATTGATTATCACATTCTGTTAGTTTTACTGCTACTTGCATTTCCTGAACCTGCCCACCTCTCTCCACCACTGTTTCTATCACCTTGGTCCGAGTCACCATTATTTGTCACCCAGACTCCTGGGTTGCTCCATGAACTTCTTCCATGGTCTGCTAGCTTCCCAGAGTTGGAATGCTCCTTCCCAAATACACATCTGATCACGTTACATCTCCACTCATATTCCTTCAAAGGGTCCATTACTCTCTGGCAACAGCGGACAAGTCCATCCAAGGTCAGTCTCTGCTCACATCCCGGTACTCTCTGCTCTTAGGCTAACGGTCTGAGTCCAACTCAGTTCCTGGGAGTCACACGTTCCCTTTCCCTTCCGGTCTTTGCATGCACTGTTTCTTCTGTCTGGACAACTGCGTGCTTCGCCTCACCTGGCTGACTTCTACTTAATCTTTGGGTTTTAGCTTAATTGTTAGGTAGTCAAGCAGGCCTTGCCTGACACTCTGAAATAGATTTGGTCCTCCTCCCTCCACATTTTCCCAATACACCATTTATTTCACTCTCCTAATTTACATAATTACACATTCATTATTTTTTGTCCATTCACTCTATTAGGACAGGGAGCTGTGTGTCGTGTTTATCACCATAGCCGTAGTTCCTACTACTTACTAGTGCTCAATAAATGCTTACTGCATGAATGCATGAATGAATTCTTTCCCATCTCAGTGAGTCACAGTCCTACTCATTCTGCAAAGTCCAACTTAAAAACCTAATTTATAAACATTTCTACCATTCCCTCTCCTCATGTGGTATTTACTTAGAAAGCTTAAGCGTGTCACTGGCATCACTTGTATGATACTCCTTTTTTTTCCTGTTTTGAGTTATAGTTACCGTTACTCTTCATCATCCCCTTCAGTCTCCTGAGAATAAGTTCATCTTGAAAGGAAGGAGTGACACACAGCAGCAATTCCACTTTATTAGGGAAAGGTGCTGGGTTATATAGGAAGGGGCATGAACTGATTGAGGTGTCACTTCTACGGGGCTGGTAGCTATTGGCTAGGTACTGGGATTGAGAGGGGGCGAGAGGTGATTGGGCTTCAGGTGGCGCCGGCGGGAACTGAGGACCCGGAAGAGAAGCTGGAAGTTCGCCATCTTACGGGTAGGGGCCCTTCATTCCCCACTTTCTCCTCTATGGGGTTGTGGATGTTGCTTTCTCTCTGACTGCTTCCTGCTGAATGGGGGCGGAGAAGGGAGGGAGGGCTTGAGGGTTGGGAGGAAAGGGTTGATAGGACTCCCCACAGTAAGGACGAGTAGATGTGGACTTCTTCAGGTTGGAAATCAATGAAGGTTCCCTGTAACCATAGTTCGAGGACTTGTTGATTCCAATGGTGCCAAGAGGATACGGGTGCCAGAAGCCAGGCGTCTGCGGCCATTGTTTCCAGGAACAGTTTCCAGCGGAGAGAGGGGTCCATCTCAGCATGTGGTGAGGAGGTCACGTGAGGGTGTGGGATCTTCTGTGGCCAGAAGCTGATAGTTCCTGAGTAAAAGCTGATTGAAAGTTTGATTAGAGATTTTTCTGACTTGGGATTTGATGAACTTTATTATACAGGGTAAGAAGAGACATGCGAGAAGAATGATTATTATAGGGCCTGCAATGGGCCACAGCCAGGTAAGGAAGGGGTTTGTTAGTATTGAAGAGAATGGGTTAGAATTGGAAGCAGAGTGGAGGCTGGAGGCAAGGTTGGTGAGTTTGGTAATGTCAGTTTCTACAATGCCAGATTCATTGATGTAATAGCAGCACTCTTCTCAAAGGAAGACGGAAGTGCCGCCCTTTTCGGCTGTAAGGCCCACCGGTTTTGAAGGGTAACCTTAGCTAGCAAAGTGACCTGTCTTTGCAGAGAGGCCAGGGAATCGGCAGTGGATGTCAGGGCTCCCTCAAGTTTGGCGTTGAGATCTCAAACTGCCCATAGAGAGTGACCCAAGGCTCCCCCTGAAAATCCTGCCCCAATGGCTGAGGAGGCTAGGGAAACACCGACCATAATGGGAAGGAAAGCAGCCCTTCTTGTGCATGAGGGTAAGGGAGGTTGGAGCTCAAGGAATTCTGCCATGCTGTAAAGTGTAAGCTGTGGGATTAGGTTGATGAGAATGCAGGGTGTGCTGGAGTTGGGAGGCAGTGAGTTGAAAAGACTGCCATTACACCAAAAGAAGTGTCCCGGTTGTGTAAAAATCTTAGAGCTGGAGGTAGGGGTGTAGATAGAGAGACAATGAAGTGCCCTGGAGGGGTGAGGGGTTGGGCCTACACACTGGTGGATGGTGATATTGTTTGCATATTCTGGTTCCCATAGGGGTATGTCTGCCAGGGGGCGGAAGGGTTGTCCTTGTGAGTGAAAGGAGTAATTGGAAATGTTAAGGGGCACGGCGGCTAGCAGTGGGTGCTGTAGTGATGCACACAAGAAACAATTGGTGGTGTTAAGGGTGTGGTTGAGAAAGATGGTGGTGTCTTGAATGAGCTGTAACCAAGAGTAGGAGGAATTGGAAGAGGGGCGGGGATAAGAAGATGAAGAGGCGCCGTCAAGAGTTTGGATAATGACTTTTTCGGAATGTCCGATATCTGATGCAACTTGAGAGATCTGGGAATGAGAGGGAGCATACTCTCGAGAGATATGCAGGGTACCATGGGGGGTCGAGGACCCCCCGTAGTAAACTGAGGCTGTGACTCTGGCAGCCCATCAAGAGTCCCAGGGATCTGGGATTGATAAGGAGAATGAGCTGTTGGGATATTTTATGAAATGGTTGGAGGAGTAATACTGTGGGTACCAGGAGTTACTCATGTAGTGAATGGCACAAGACCAGCAGGGACATCCCCCGTAGGTGTCTGGCCATCACCTGCAATAGGCTTGTTTTTGGTCATAGAGGAAGCAGAGGTAGGGAGAATAAAGGTAGCTGCTAGTGAACACTTCAGTGGAGGGAGGAAAGTGGAGGTATAAAGACTCAGAGCAGCCTTTCAGAGGGCAGTCTGATGTGGCAATGAGGGCAGTAATTTTTGTTTGATGCTGTGTGTAAGTCTGCCTGACTTTGAATCGCCATACGAAGCAGGCTGGGGTGGCGGGGAAGGCAATAGGAATAAGGGAAAAAAGCGAGAGAGCAGTAAAGGAGGAAAAAATCATGATTTGGGTATGGACGGCAAAGGGGGTGAATGGGAGATGTGGAGTTTCAAGGGATCAGAGGGATGAAGCATGGTAGAGTAGACAGCATCTCGGTCTGTATCCGAAGGACTCTGGGTTGTGACTGATGGGTCTTGGGTGTCCAGAGAAGGTGGGTCCTGGGTGTTTGGTTTCAACCTGGAGATATGAATCCAAGGGGTGACAGAGTTATCAGGCAGTGAGAGCTTGGCGGCCGAGGGGGTGCAGAGAATAACTGGGTGTGGACCTTCCCATTTTGGGGTGAGAGAGGGCCCATCCTCTGGTGGCTTATAAAACACTAATTGGCCGGGCTGTAAGACAGGAGGATTTTGGGAGGCGGATGGATCAGGTAGGAGCCAATCCTGATATTTCCACAGTTCAGTGCGGAGGAGAGAGAGTAACGGAAGGGCCATATTGGGAGGAATTGCTCCTTTGTGGGAAGGGAGCCCTGGTGGTAGAATTGGGCGTCCGTACATGATCTCAAAGGGCTACAAGAAGGAAGGTTTCTTTGGGAGGGCCCGAATGCGGAGTAGAACTAAGGGAAGTAAGCGAACCAAGTCAAGGTGTAGTTATAGAGATAGTTTGGTCAGGATGTCCTTTAGAGTCCTATTGGCTCTTTCTACTTTTCCTGAAGCCTGTGGTCGATAAGGACAATGTAAATGCCAGGGGAGCGAGAGCGACTTGGAGAGGTTCTGGATAATTTGGGCAGTGAACTCAGGGCCATTATCTGATTGGAGAGAAGTGGGCATCCCAAACCTAGGAAAGATCTGGGTAAGGAGGATAGAAGCAACCACGGATGCTCGTTTGTTAGTGGTGGGGAAAGCTTCAACCCATCCTGAAAATGTATCTACTAACATGAGTAGGTATCTGGTATGCCATACAGGGGGCATGTTAGTGAAGTCTATTTGCCAATCTGCAACAGGGATATTACCCCTTGCTTGATGAGCCGGGAAGGGTCAGGCCTTGAGGGGGTATTAGGGTTAGTGTGTTGGCAGATGGTGCACCTGCGGGTGATTTGGTTAAGTAGGGTTTTGTCTTCAGGAGAGAGAGGAAAAAAAGGATTGTAAAAAATGGATCAAGGATTGGGGGCTAGGATGGAACAGATTGTGTAAGAAGCAGAAGAGGGACTCTTTGTCCTGGGAACAGAGGGTGTCTTGTGATAAGGCTAAAACCGCAAGGGCAGATGGATCATTGTCTCATGCGTCTTCTGATAGGGCAACCGACCAGGCTACTCTGTCAGCTTTGTTGTTAGCCCTTGTAATGGGGGAGTCATATTTTTGATGTGATTTGCAGTGGCCTATGCCCAGTTGGTGTGGGAGTTGTGAAGCCTCTATAAGTTTGGTAATTAAGGCTGAATTAGTGATGGAATTTCCTTTTGTGGTGAGGAGGCCTCGTTCTTTCCATACTGCCACATGAGACAAGAGAATGTGGAATACGCATTTGGAGTCAGTGTACAGTGTGAGAGACGTGTCCCGGGCCAGAGTGCAAGCTCTGGTGGCTGCAATGAGTTCAGCCTGTTGATTGGTGTACATTGATGACGTCTTCGAGGGAGACTACTGTGTATCCTGCGTAGTGGGTGCCCTCATGTTTAAAGGAGGACCCATCAGTAAACCATATGAGGTCGGAGTGTGAGAGGGCTCCTTCGGAGATCGTGGAGTTGCACAGAAGGAAGTTGTGAAGGGCTTCTAGGCAATCATGCGAGGGAGGATGAGGAGAGTAGGGTAGAGGAAGAAGAGAGGCCGGATTCAGGGGCTGGCAGGGAAGGTAAGAAATGTCTGGATTTTGGAGGAAACAGGACAGTAAGGTCAGGAGTCTGGAGGGAGGGAGAGTCTGTAAACTTTTGTAGGTTAAGAGGTCTTTTAGGTGGTGTGGGGACAGAATGGTAAGGGGCGCCCCGAATGTCAGTTTATGAGCTTCCTTATGCAAGAGCTGTCCAGCGGCTAATGCCCGCAGGCAGGGGGCCCATCCTCGAGCTGTGGGGTCTAATTGCTTGGAAAGATAAGCTACTGGGGCAAAGGATGGGTCATAATATGTCTAGGACTCCTAGAGCTTGACTGGACCTCTCATGAATGTATAATGAGAAGGGCTTTGACAAATCAGGAAGATGGAGAGCTGGGGCTTCCACAAGGGCTTGACAGAGCTTAATGAAGGAGTGTCGGGGTGAGGAGGATAATGGCTCTTCAGGGGGGCCCTTGCTGAGGTCGTATAGGGGTCTTGCCAACAGGGAGAAGTTAGGGATCCACGCTCTAAAATACCCAGCCAGGCCCAGAAAGGAAAGGATTTCTGTCTTGGTTTTGGGAAAGGGCAGGTCCGAGAGGAGTCGTTTTCTGTCCAAGGTAATGGACTTTCTTTGTTGAGATAGAAGGAATCCGAGGTAAGTGACAGAAGGGGAAGAGATCTGAGCCTTGATGGGGGATACCCAGTAACCTCTGGAAGCTAGAAGGTTAAGTAGGGAGGCAGTGTCAAGTTGAGACTGTTCCCATGAGGGACTGAAGAGTAGAAGATCGTCCATGTATTGTAATAAGGTGGGCTCGGAGGGATCATGATGAAACTGTTTGAGGTCCTGAGCTAGGACCTGTCCAAAAATATGGGGACTATCTAGGAAACCTTGTGGCAAAACTGTCCAAGTGAGTTGTTCAGAATGTCTTGTGTATGGGTCTGTCCAGGTGCAGGTGAAAAATCTTGGGAGGAGGGGTCCAGAGGGATAGAAAAAAAATGCGTCCTTGCAATCTAGGACTTAGAAGTGGGAGGCTGAGGCAGGAATCTATGATAAAAGGGTGTATGGATTTGGGACTAAGGGATGGATAGGGATGACGGCCATGTTGATGAGGCAAAGGTCTTGGACAAGGCGGAAAGATCCATTGGTTTTTTTAACAGCTAATATGGGGGTATTAAACCGGGAGTGAGTGGGTCTGAGGTAATTTTTGTTTAAAAGATCTTGAATGATGGGTTGAAGGCCTATGAGGGCTGAAGTGGTTAGGAGGTATTGGGGCTGACAGATATACTGAGAGGGGTCACATAATTTGATAGAGGCAGGAGGACATACAGCCACGGAGGGGCTTGTAATGTCCCAAACTTTGGGATTTACAGAGTGTATGAGGGCAGAACTGGAGCCTTCATTCTGTAGAGGGGGTCTATCGGCTATGAGGTCCATTAGAAAGGGAGTACTGGGCACTGTGGGAGTGGATATAGTTATGGAAATATGGAGGAGAGAAAGGATGTCCCGTCCTAGTAAAGGGATGGGACGCTGGGGCATAACTAGGAAGGAGTGGGAGAAAGGTATGGGATTGTCCTGGATTGTGCATAAAAGGGGAGGGGTTTTCAATGGGAAGATCTGTTTTCCTCCTACCCTGACTATAGGAGTAATGGCTGGTGTGGTAGGGCCCTGGTATTCTCGCAAAACTGAGAAGGTGACTCCTGTGTCTAGGAAGAAGGAGATGGGGCGACCGTCTACTATTAAAGTAACCCTGGGCTCCTGTTTGGTGATGGAAATGGTAGGGCGAGAAGCCCCTGGGCCCTGTCAATCTTCTTCTGCCAGTCCCACTATGGCGGGCTTGGGATGGGGGTTGTTCGTCCAGTTTCCCCTTCGGGTGGTTGGGCAATCAGACCCCCAGTGGCCCTTTTTGTGGCATCTGGGGCATGGGGTGGTAGGAGATCTGGGGCAGGGGCATGCCCTTGACCAATGTCCTTCTTTTCCGCACTTGAAACAAGCTCCTGGGGGGGGGGCTTGTTTGTGGAGGGGCGCCCAGGTTGTGGTTTTATTAGCTGGGCCAACATTTGGAAATTGGCCTGATCAGCCTTTTGTTTATGGCATTCTTTCTCCTCCTCCCGGTTATGGAAGACTTTAAAGGCCACTGTTAGGATCTCAGTCTGTGGGGTAGCGGGGCCCTGTTCTAACTTTTTGAGTTTAGCTTTAATGTCAGGGTAGCTTTGACCTAGGAAGTATGTCATAAGGACATGTCTTCCATCCGGCGTTTCTGGGTCTAGGCTGGTATACTGTAATAGGGCTTGGGTGAGTCTATCTAGGAATTCGGAGGGAGTTTCTTCCTTTTTTTGAATTATGTCCTGGAGCTTTTGGAAATTGACTATTTTACGAGCTGCCTTTTTCAGACCTGCTATTAAGCAGGAGGCAAAAATATCCCGAGAGCAGAGACCCACGGCGGTGTTATAATCCCAGTGTGGTTCTTGTTTGGGGACAGCAGTGGGGCCAGTGGGATAGGTGGGGTCAGTCCTGTGGGTTTTGGTAGCGTGTGATTGGGCAAAGTCCCAAACTCGTCTACGCTCTTCGGGAAGGAGGGTATTGGGCAGGAGCATGAAAATGTCATGATGTGTGAGGCTGTGAGACTGGAGGGTCCATTGAAACTCCCTGATATATGTCATGGGATCAGTGGAAAAGGAACCAAGGCGTTTTTCAAGTTGGGCTAAATCCCCTAAGGAGAAAGGTACGTGAATTCGCATGATGCCTTCGGGCCCACCCCCTCTCAGAGGGGGCAATAATTTGGGGAGGCCCCCAGAATTGAGTCTGAGGGGGACTGAAGGGTTCCGGCTCAGTCTGTGGCGGAGAAACAGGTGATGAGGGCAAAGATGGAGGAGGCCCCTGGGACCTAGTTAAAGGGGGGCTGTAAGGCTCAGGCTCAATCCATGGGAGGGGTGGAAGGTGAGGGGGACAAAGGCGGAGGGGGTGAGGTGGGGGAGGAGATGGTTGTGGAGGAAGGAGGAGGGGCTCTTGTAGGAGAGGAGGGGGAAGGGAGTGGATGGGAAGCTTCTGTGGGGGAGGAGGTGGAGGTGGCAGCGATGGCAGAAGAGGGTGGAGAGGTTGTAGGAGGGGGAGGGGCCGAAGGGGGAAGCCTGTATGGCGGAGGTTCATAGGCTGGGTCAAAGGTAATTGAAGAGGGACCAGGAGTGTGTGGAGTGGAGGGAGACGGCTTGCAGGCTAGGAGAACTTGGGGCAGGGAACAGGTGGTGCAGAGGCCGGGATTTGGGGCTAGGAGGTGAAAAGCCTCGATATAGGAAATCTCCTTCCATTTTTTCAGGCACTGGCAGTAATTAAAAAGATTGCAAGTGATGTTAGGATCAAGAGTTCCCCCTGCGGGCCATTGGTTGTTATTGTGTAGGGGGTATGTCAGCCAATCTTGGGAGCAGTATTTACGGAGAAGTTTTGGTTTTATATTAGGCGTCAGGAAGAGGGTGGCTAGATACTTGAGCAGACATTCAAGAGGTGAACTTTCAGGGAGGGATGAGGAGGCTCCCATGGCTAAAGGACAGAGACGGAGACAAACAGGGGAAGACGTACAGAGATCCTTGGACTGGGAGCAGGCCGCAAGGAGACAAAGGGTGTCCCCGATGATCCTTGGTGGTCTGCAGAAACTCGTATATGAGTCGAAATTTCTTAGGAAGTGTGGGTTGTCACCAGACTTCTCTAAGAAGGCATAGTGCCAGAGTCATGAGGAACCTAGTACTAGGAATTTTCGGTGGAAGGAACGGAAGGAGGAAGAGAGAAGGAAAGGGAACGTTCTCATCTACAAAGGAGTCACCTCGTTTATGGCTGTTGGAGGATGGGCCTGAGGGTCCGCCGTAGCCGTGAAGGCCTGAGGCGGGGAGAGTTCCCTCCTTGTCCCCGAGTGTCAGGGCCTTGCCAGACAATCACAGTCAATGGCGCTGCGATAGCTCAGGGGAGAGTGGCCCACTCCAGGGGAAAACTTACCCAAAGGCCCGAGAGGAGTGCTGAGTGTGATGAGCCAGCGCCGGAAAAAGAGGACGAGGGCAAGCTGCTGCTGGTGTCAGGGGGAAGAGGGGGCTCAGTTGGGGTGTCCCGTCTCCCGGGTTTTGGCACCAATGAAAGGAAGGAGCGACACACAGCAGCAATTCACCGGAGAATTCCACTTTATTAAGGAAAGGTGCTGGGTTATATAGGAAGGGGCATGAGCTGATTGAGGTGTCACTTCTACGGGGCTGGTGGCTATTGGCTAGGTACTGGGATTGGAAGGGGGGTGAAGGATGATTGGGCTTCAGGTGGCGCCGGCGGGAACCGAAGACCCAGAAGAGAAGCAGAAAGTTCGCCATCTTACGGGTAGGGGCCCTTCATATCTAATCTCCCTTGATGTAGCCTCCCAGGGTCTAGTTCAGAACCTAGGACATAAGATATTAAGTAATATATGATTGCCTAAATCAACCTAAAAATCTGCTCAGGTAGGACTAATTAATAAACTGCAGGCATTTTACAGAAGTTGAACACTTTCAGGCAAATACTTTCAGTACATAAATGTGACTAGAATTAAGATGATATAGTAAAGCATTTCTCTTGGTTTTGACATTTTCGTAAAAAAAAGATGGTTCCTCTTTGAAAACATACTTTCAAATATGCAACAAATCCCCAACTCACAGAAATCACAGCAAGAATCAGAAAGTCTTATTTATCTATTCTTCAATATACAGAATTATTCCAAAGATATCAGTTATGATAAATTTTTCACCTGAAAATGTGCATGAATCTTTGTGCATATGCAAGATAATCCTGTACCAGATGTTTTATTGTCCTTTCTAATGTGTATCTGCAGACTTGACGAGCTCTGAGATTTCTTCTGATTCTAAGTCTTAGATTCTCCACACTAATTTATTCAAGCCGGAAGCTACCCTAGAACTTTGGAATGCATATCTGAATCAGGAGATATGAGTTCAACCCCACAATGTGCTGTTTATTATCATCTTGATCTTGGCTAAAATCATGCATTTGACTTTTTTTTTTTTTGGCACACATACCCTGTTCTGAGATTTAGAGATGCAGTGGTGTACAGATAAAGTCTATTGACAAAATAACCTAACCTCTCTGAACCTTAGTTTTCTCATCTGCAAAACGGATAAAGTGAGATGTGGGCTGCCTTACCAGGCAGGTGACTAAAGCAAGGCCTTAAAGATAGGCTTGTATCTGTTTGGGATTAAAACATATAGCTGTTTGGGAATTACAATAGGGGCTTGCTAAGTTATAGAATACTGGGTTTTATCTGTTAGTGTTTGAGAGTCCTGTAACTCAGTAAGTCATGGAGTATTTTTTTCCTCTTTAACCATATATGCAAGCTCTTGGAGGTAGGGGCTTCATTTGGTTTGCTGACCTTGTTTATATCCACTGTTTAATCTGTGGATTTATATCCAGTGGATTACCCTTTACCCTGCATATACTAGGCATCTAGTACTTGCTGACAAAGGAAAGAATTCACTTCTGGAATTATGTGGAGCCAGTTCGTACAATTATTCTCCTCTTATTCTGCTGTGAGTTTGACCTCAAGGGTATCAGGAAGCTGGAATCTTTTCAAAGAGATAAATTGCTTCCATAATTTTATACCTCTTTTTTCCCCAAAAGCAGCACTCTGAGTAACATCTACTCTGCTTCATGACTGGGAAGCAGCAGCAGCTAAATAGATCTAATCTAAAGAGCCCTGGGCCAAGGAATCCTCTTACATGAATGTAACACTGGGAAGCTGCCCCCTGTGCCTTGAAAATTAGACTGGGTGGAAGAAGGTTGCCCTCACACCTGTGACCGCTACTTAAGGGAGGCTTCATCCAAGTTCCTGCTTTAGCCATGATTTGTCTAGATGAGCTGCGAGAAGTCAGTGCCCCTCAGCAGTGGTCAGTTTGTTGACATGCTCACTTTGCACATGAAAGTCCTCTGGGCCCCCCGACAATAACAGGAAGAATGGCATCCATGGGGGCAGCAGATTAGACCTTTGGTTTCCAGCCCAAACTCTATAGAGGCTCAGAACCTGTGTTGCTGGGGATCAACGAGGGTACATTCTTTTGGACACGTAATTACATCAAATGACTTGTAAGTACAGAAACAACAAATAACAAAGTGCTATACCAGCTATAAGCTGGCTTACAGATATATAAGATGAAGCTGCGATCCATTTACTAGTGACACTGAGTTATTATAGTTTTATCTTGCTGTCAGAGCCTCATCATGTGCCTCTCCTCCTGCCTTCCTCAGGGTATAACAGAAATGATGGACAGACAGACAGAAAAGATGAAAAAACCTGTCTGGCTGAGGCATAAAATGATTTTTCTGGCATAAGTTATTGTTTCAGCTCATTTTATTTTCTGTTTCTAAGAGCCCACAATACTTTCTGAGTGCCTCTGAATGTCTAGGCTACTCTGAGCAGTTTAACTTCGGAATGTTAGTTCATCCCAGGTGACTTCAGCTGTAAGGAAACATGCTGACCTATTTCTAGTTCAGTGGTAAAATAAAAGGAGGAAATGGGAAAATCCTCACATTTAGAAGTTGTTATATTTTTCCTGCGCCCATTTCCATTTCCTTTTTTCTTGCCTTTTTTTTTTTTTTTGCATTCATTACTTTGTGTAGTTATTGCATCCATCCTGCTACACAGATATCATCATGTTTATCTCATGGAGGTTAAACCGAAGCCTGAGATGTGTGCTGACTTGCCCATGGTTACACACATGCTAAGGAGCAGACGGGATGGACACGCACAGCCACAGTCACGGTGAGCCCAGGGCCCTTTCTGAACCACAGCTGTTCACTGCAGCTGTTCATCATAAATCCACATCAGCCAAAGAGAAACTCTCCATCTGCTCCTCGCCTCGGCCATCAGTTTTACAGGACATGACCTTAGTCGTGAGAAAGAGAAATGAGAAATCTTGCCAGCTACTGAACCCCAGATGACCTGGTGTCTAGAGAGAAAAGCCAGAGGCAAAGCAGTCAGCAAACCTTGCTGTCAGCAGCCTGGAAAAGGAAATCTAGGTGCCAGGGTCTGACACAAGCCAGAGAAACAGGAGCTTCTTGAGTTCAGTAGGGGTTTTGAGCAGGTGGACAGGTGACAGTCTGTGACAGAGTGTTGCTAAATTTCTCCACGGAGCTTACAAGAGAGAAGAAACATGTCAGAGGAAAACAGGAATGTTTTAGGTCAAATAAAAGGACTTATAAAGTAGATGGACATGTATAATTAAAAGAAACAAAGACATTTTGAAATCAATTTAATGAGAGTTGGACCCATTTCAGAGGGATGGCTGTATCCTTGAGTTCAATAATAAGAATAATAAAATATATCTTCTACTTCAAAGGCATTTGAATTGTCATTTTTTTGAGCATGCCATTAAATTAATTTAGGCACAAAAACTAAAATAATACCTTCCTCTTAGTCTCCTTTCACTCAAAACAATTTCATGTATCATGAAAAGAAGAAGAATACTCAAGTTTCACAGTTCTCCATCATTTCGAACATCCCTTCTGAGTAGCTTTTTTGCATCTTTCATGACCCAGATTTGAAAATTAGTATTTAAAAATTAAAAAAAAACACCCTAGTATCTCTAAATATGTCTCTAAATAATAAGAAATGTAGACAAAGAAAGAAGACACCTTTTAAACAGTAGGGAATCTATAGAAAATCTTCATTAAAGTCAATTTAATAGAGGTGAGATCTAGAACTTAGTAGAAATATTTAGGACTTGGGCACTGCTAAATTCTATGGATGACATAAAGGAATATGTGGTATGATTCCAAACATTAAGTGGTTTATGATCTGTTGACATACACACCAAAATAATTAAAAAGTAGTATCTGGCAGAATTTAATTGGATTTCGGAGAAATTATTTGCAGGAGGCAGCAGAGCCTGGAGAAGTAGCCATCCTCCGAAGCACAGGAGGAAGGCTGCGTGGAGAAGGGCAGTTCCAGTGAGATCTTGAAGGAAGGCTGAGAGAATGACAAGGAGAGAGAAGGACTTTTCAGGCAAGAGAATGCAGCATCAGGAATAAAGATGGATAAAACAGGTGGTAGACTGGTTTGACGGAAATTCAGGATTGGTCCAGCCCTGGGGCACAGCGGGACATAAGCTGACACAGGAGGAACTTGGTAAACACTAATCATGTGTTCATTGAATGAATATATGCATCATGTACATACTCTTTCCTAACTCTGTGGTGATCTTGGAAAATCAAGCTCACCATTTCTCTGATTCCTCACTTGGAACTGAGGATAACAGCATAATCATCTTCATAGTGCTGCTGTGATGAGTAAATCTACCAAGGCCCTTGGTGTGTAGCATCCTGGAACAGAGTAGGCACTCAAGGCCTGGCTCCCTATTGTGTTTGTGGTCCCACAGAACTGCTAAACACTTCTCAAATATTTTTGTGAACCTTTTAAATGAATAAAAGAATTCAAGAAGAAAGCAAAGAGGGAAATTAAAGGCATATTGAATTAGTTTAGTGGTGGAAAAGGCTGGTAGAGGAGTAATGGAAGATTAGACTGAAAGGTGGGTGGGGGTAGATTTGAGGGATTTGATTTGGAAAGATTAGGACATGGATGCCATAAAGATTTTTATCAAGGACATGGCCGTAATAAAAGAGAATTAACAAGGGAAAGTGCCAGAGAAAAAATAATCTGGCATGCTCAGAAGCTGCCTCTAGTAGCCCAGGAATGTGGAAAGATCAGAAAGAAGAGGCTTTATTTCAGAACAGTTTTGATTCCAATTTTTTCTAAAGCTCTGTGTGGTCTCAGCACACATAGAGGTCAGCCCCAATCTGTCCATCTTAGGGAGAACTTTCCTTCCAGAACAAGACTATATTATTACTTATCCCTTTTCCCCACAATTAGGCATTCTTGAATCCCTTATTCTGGCCTGACATGCTGTGACATGTCATTCTCAATCACGTAGGTTTCAGTGATTATTTACATCACCCTCCACTCAATTTCCATGAGTACAGAAATTCCTTCGGTGGGTGTCCCAGCTTTCCTGTGCCCTCCTCTGCCTCCTGCTTCTGCACAAGATATTTATCCAGTGGGCAGCCCTGAGCTTAGCTTTACTTCCCCTTTCCAACGTGATCATCCCTTGTCTGGTACCACTGCTACGAACCTAAACCTAACAGGGCTTTGCTATTTGTTACCTCCCTGTTGTGTCACCCAACTTTCCCCATTTCAAGCAGTGTGTAAAATCAGATACAGAGCTGTTCTGCCCCCATTTCGTTCCACAGGTTTTACAAATACTTATTGAGCATATATTGAGTCAGATTATTATTTCTGGGGAAATAAAAGTGGACACTCTGTCCTCATGAAGCTTACAGTCTTGCTGCAGTCATAAACATTGGTTGACTAAATTCCAATAAATGTAAATTTGCAGCTATAATAGCAATTTATTATAAATTGTAATGTTCTCATAAATTGGCTATTCCCAAGCAAATGAACATAAAATCAATACTTTCTTGCATCTTAAAATTGATTTTCTGTGCCTTTCTTTAATGTGCATATGTTCTGGATTTGAAAGTGAAAAATCTATAGAACTTGATGATTGACTGGAGTCACTAATTCAAAATATATGTGTCTGCTTTCTATTATATTCCAGGCTAGAGGTAAAGAGGGCCTAGAACAGAATTTTCAGGGTTGCAGGCTCTCAAAGGAAAAGATACCTGGAATAGCTAGAGAACTAATATTTTGCGTTGGAAGATGAGAAAGGAGAGCTTGTCCAGAAATGAAAAGATTACTGTATCAAAACTGTCCTTGGAAAAAGGAGGACCTGCACTGAAAATTATCACCTAGATGAGCTACCTGGAGTTCCTTGGTAAGTAAGAGCGTTAGCCAAATGGAGTGGGGTTTTTCATCTTATCAAGAAGAAGCTATAGAAAGAGTGCTGGTGATGTCCAGATAATCAATCTGATTAGATAAGGAATTGCAACTCAGTGATAGATCACAAAACTTAAAAAAAATTTCTTGAGGAGCAGGACTGTATCTTATACCATCTTTGAATGTCTTGCATAGAGTACATCATTAATCACATTCAGAAAGGATCTATGTGTTTTAGCTGGGCTGAATATAATTTAAAAAACTGAGTCCATGAATTTATTCTTGATATTAAGAGCCATCTGTCCATATTTCCTCGTAACCATTTCTCTCTTCCAATCACGGCTTTTGTTATGATAGTGCCTCATGAGTGTTTTTACAGCTTATGGTTAAGTTCTTGCTTTAATTTGTTTTTTACTGATACATTTTATTTTTATTTCTGATACATTTTATCTTTATAGTTATTCTTTTAATTATTTATTTATTTTTAATTTGTTATTGAATATACCTGACATAATATTATATTAGTTTTTGGTTTACAACATAGTGACCCAACATTTACGTACACTATGAAATAAATGCTCATCACGTTAACTGTGGTTACCATCTGTCACCATACATAGTTATTACAGTATTATTGACTATATTCTCTATGTTGCGCTTTACACCCCTGCAACTTATCATTTTGTAACTGGCAGTTTGTACCTCTGAACCTCCTTCACCTGTTTTGCCTGGCCCCCTACTTCCTTCCTGATGCATTTTAAATTAATTTCCATTGGAGACATGCAGCCCTTTTGTTTATATATTTTTTCTTGATTTTCATAGTTTCTCTCTCACCTTGGAATGCTACGTGAATTTAATGAGCTGTTTACTCCAATTTCTTAGGTGGAGTGATAGATCTCCCACTTCCTGCACAACGAATGTTTACATAAACACATTTTCTCAGAGAGAGGCACATGCTGTTCTTTGTTTCCTATGATTTGGAGAGCACCATTTCTCAGAGGGTTCCAGAAATGAATTGTTCTTACAGTTCATTTATGTCCATGAGTACCTACAACAGCAAGAAGCACACATACGCTTAGCAGGATGGTCTTGACAGATTTCCCAGTTAAAGCAATTCAGAAATGCCCTTTCACCTTGGATGCAGCCAAACAGTTGGTTCTCTTTATTGGGTTTCATTCCTGTGCAAGCATTCAGATATAGAGATTGACCTGTAGTACCCCAAAGAATATACAATAATATTTTTTTTCCAATGCTGTTTTCACTGATCCATCCATAGTCTCCCTCACTATAACCCCTCTCTTCTCAAGGTCAGTGATGCTACCAGGAAAGCAGTTGACCTAAGTTTAGAGGAAATGATGAGCAGGTAGTAAATGACTAAGTGGAGGGGTCACCTCTGAACAGATGAACAGGAGTGTCTGTGTGGGGAGCCCTGAGCATCCGATAACAGCGCCCTAACAATAAGATTCCCCATTTCTTCTGGTTATCAACAGACAGATAATCCTCCTCCCAAAATTGTTGCACTGCCAAAGCCTCCCTCTCTTGATTTTCTAGGGGTACTAGGCCAACAGCATCTGCAGCTGCCCCTCTGGGCCAGTCTTTGCCCGATCCACTTGATGATGTGTGTACTAGTGTGACTGTTTTCCAGCAGGTAGTCCTTGCTGAGGGGAGGAAGAGCACAGCTGACAAAATGAGTTTAATAATACTTGAGATTATTTCACTTTCCAGAATTTCCAAATCATTTTGTATTGTTATTTCTGGGACTTCCAAATACTTTGGTGGCTTACAGTATTGTAATAATTTGCATGGTGGCAAATGGTTAACTACCCTTACTGTGGTGAGCATTTTGTAATGTACAGAATGGCTGAAACATTAAGTTGTACATTTGAAACCAATTGATACTGTATATCAACTACACTTCAGTAAAAACAACAACAGATATTATTATGCCTGACATAAATAAACCAAGACATCTCATTTAAGGGAAAGGCTTTTTTGTCAAACCAAGTACACAGTTTCACTCGGGTACAGATGGACAGGCAGAACAGGTAAAATCCACAGTTGGTCACCAATCCCCATTTACCTAGTATTTAAATTCACCCCATACAGAGTAACCCTGGGACTTGTAGCAAGGATTGTTAATCCTTGTCAAACTAGTCTATTGGTCTTAATCAATGCATAAATTGATTAACTGGCTAAAAATAAAGATTTGGTACTTTTAGATATTAGGATTTCTTTGTGTTTAGCTTTTGGGAAATATTTTCTGAAGCCCATTTGATCCTCAGAATTAAAAACAATAGTTTCAAATGTTGGCTCAACATCAGAATCATACATGCGTCTTTTAAAAAATATAGATGCCCAGTCCTCCTCTCTACTAAGAGAATGTCTGAGTGTTCAGCCGAAAGTAAACATGTAAAGCTCTATATATCGTTTTGGTGTACAGTCAGTTTGAATTGAGAATTGCAGGTTTCCTTCCCCAGGGAAAGTGTAAGCATTATTGAACCAATATTGACTGTTTGGTGTTGTTGGCTTCGAACAACTGATTCAATAAATACTAGTCTGAGGATCTGGACACCATTTAGCCAGGTTTAACTATCGAACACTATTTTCCTTATTGGCTCGTTATTTCATGCAGTGCTACTGTTTGCTTTCACCTTCTCAGATGGCTGAGAGTTAAGTCATGTTGAAATATATATTCCACTTGGCTCTGTTGTGCGCACGAAAGCGTTTTTCAGGCTTTCAAGATGGACAATGAAGTCCATTTAGATAGTAGCTCTGGACTCCCTGACATAAACTGCAACCTAGGCTGCATTAGTCAGTGGGTGGTTGATCACTGCAGTTACAGAGCTCTGCAAAAGATCCTGGCTTAAGTATAGAACCCTGAAACACCTAAAAGGAAAGCCAGTTCTGTTCTGGGAAACTGTTGGACATAGATGGGGTGAGGACTTGCAGAAAATGGAGGACAGGCAACCACTTTCAAAGAGCTGAAGAAATTAGCCTACCATGGAAAGAGTCACAGAAAAATATAATCAGTTGCCTAAGAGATTAAGGGCAAGTATGTAGCACTAACAATAAGAAAACAAACAGATCCATTGAAGGACTAGGATCTGGGAGGGCAGGGCAGATGGGAGTCTTCTGCCAAGGCTATGATTAACCATTTCAAACCACTGGGCCAGCTTTGCCAGCAGATATTCAAAACTGTACATCCTATTCAGAGATGTAAGATGGTTTAATATAAGGAAAACAATGCATATGATATAGGTGAAACCATGTTTGTAAGACTTTAATAGCTACTATAAAACATTTGCTAAAAGTAATTGACTAGTTTTAAAAAATCTAAAAAATATAATAAAAGGAGTCTTCTATAATATATAAAGAGCACTTAAAATTATATCAACCAGTGCTTATGAAAGTACTGTGAAATGTATTTTCATTCATTGTTTGTGGCAATATAGAATGGCTCAACAATTTTGCAAAAACAATTGAATATATAAATTTCATGAGCAAAAATTTTTCTTTCATTCATTGGTCCAAATTTTGTCATTCTTATTTCCTAAAAGAAAAAATTCAAAATGAAGATAAAATATCTAAGCACAGATATGTAAATTTGAGAATTATTTTTGAAATGATGAAAAATTGGAAGCTACCTAGCTAAGTGATATCCAAATATCCAAAATATTTGAATGTTTATGCCTTGGGGTAAAACAAAATTTGAACATGTATCTCTTACATATCTAGTTATTTAGGTATAAATTATACATGTTCTTATGTAATATACCATATATGTAGTTATACAGAAAAAGCAATTAAAATGGA